>NC_058095.1:64249655-64557241 GCF_020171115.1 Neogale vison
CTGGGCAGGTTTGCACTTCGGGTGTTACTTTGATATGTTTAATAAGCATTTTCAAGAATGCGGTTCACTGATATTTAAGCTGCCGAGCACCTGCACAGGAAAGCTTACAAAGGGGAAAAAGTTTAAATAGCTCACAGATTAATGTAGCTAAGAAATTTCTCTCGATTCCACAAAGATGGGGCAGGAGCGGAATCTGAAGCTTTCTAAAATCACACCTATCCTAATCCCATCTTCAAAGGCAGAAACCGTGTTTTGGTCAGAGCACCAGCTCTCAACCTTGGGGGAACGAGGATCCTCAAAGGGCTTGTTAAAATGCAGACAGCTGCCTACACCCCAGCCTCCAATCTGCCTCCCCTCCCCCGCCATCCCCAAGTTTCAGATTTCCAAGGTCTGGAGTGAGGCCCGGGAATCTGCATTTCTAACAAGTTCCTGGTTGCTGCTGCTGCTGCTGCTGCTGACCTGGGGACCACACTCTGAGAACCAATGGCTTAGCACAACACTGTTGGTGGAAATGTAACACCAGCCATGCATGGCTAGGGGCCCTATTAACAAAGTGAGATGAAAGGTAAAATTAATGTTAAGAATACATTTTCTTAGGGGCGCCTGGGTGGCTCAGTCGTTAAGTGTCTGCCTTCAGCTCTGGTCATGATCCCAGGGTCTTGGGATCGACCCCACATTGGGCTCCCTGCTCACTGGTGAACCTGCTTCTCCCTCTCCCACTCCCCATGCTTGTGTTTCCTCTCTCACTGTGTATCTCTGTCAAATAAATAAAATCTTTAAAAAAAAAGAATTTATTTTCTTAACACATTCAAAATATTATCAGTTAGTGTAAAATATATTAATAAGGCATTTTATATATATATTTGGCACTGACTCGTCACACTCGGGTGTGTATTTCACACTTAAAGCACTCTTAATTCTGACGTTTCAGGGGTTCACTGCCACAGGTGGCCGGTGGCTAGTGTTTGAGGCAGCACAGGTGGGGAGCACTCCTGGAGAATGATTACGTAAGCCTGGCTGGGTCTCCAAGCCTCACGCAGAACATGTTTAAACCACAAGTCCCTGCTTTCCAAGGGCGGGGAGCCCCAGCCACCCTACCCACAGGGTCAGGGGCAGTATATGACTCATGCCTAGCCAAGCAGAGACTTTTCCGAGTTTTTTGCTTGTTGTTTGATTTTTTTTTTTAATAACAATGTTTTTTTTTCTTTTTTAAAAGATTTTATTTTATTTATTTGACAGACAAAGAGGCAGAGAGGCAGGCAGAGAGAGAGAGAGGGCTAAGCAGGCTCCCCACTGAGCGGAAAGCCTGATGTGGGGCTTGATCTTAGGACCCTGAGATCATGACCTGAGCCGAAGGCAGAGGCTTTAACCCACTGAGCCACCCAGGCGCTCCCCACTGAGCCACCCAGGTGCCCCTGATTTTTTTTTAAAGATTTTATTTATTTATTTGACAGACAGAGATCACAAGTAGGCAGAGAGGCAGAGAGAGAGAGGAGGAAGCAGGCTCCTTGCTGAGCGGAAAGCCCAATGCAGGGCTCAATCCCAGGACCCTGAGATCATGACCTGAGCCCAAGGCAGAGGCTTTAACCCACTAAGCCATACAGGTGGTCCTGATTTTTTTTTTTTTTTTAAGACAGAACAGAAGGAAAGGAAAGGAACTAATCGGAAGTAAGCAAAGCAGTCAGGTCTTCCAAGGGATGTCGGGGGCATGGGCATGCTGGCAGCCATGCTTTGTAATACAAGGCGAAGGAGACCAGAGGTTAGCAGGAGCAGTGGGGCAGAGGTGAGCAGAGATGAGTGACAGAGAAAGAGTTCTGGTGTGTTCCAGTCCCTGGTCCTGGCCTTTCTGAGCTGCAGACTTGTCCCTTTGTTCTACCCTCAGTGACATGGGAACCTCAGATAAGCTAAACCCATTTCTTTTCTGTTGAAGGTTCTTAAGCCATTGCTTTGCTATTTGCAATGAAGGGGGTCCTGACTCATAGACGTGGACCTTACTAATCGCCAGAATGAAGTGGCCTGTCTGCATCTGAGCACCCCAGGGCTTTCTGTTCCCGTGCTGAGCTTGAGCAGCCCATGGAAGACCCACAGCGACATCCTCCGGGCCATCTGGGCTCCTCGCCCCTCATTCCTCATTTTCCTATTTGTGACTAGTTCAAATATATCCATGCCATATGTATCCACTTACTATAAAGCAAATATGGTAAAGATGGCAACTGTAGCATCCAGGTGGCTGGTGGTGTATGGGTGTCACAGTCATTCAACGTCTCTGGGTGCTTGCCATTTCCATAGTAAACTACAGGGGGAAGCAAATCCTTTACACGCGGCGAGAGGCGGGAAGAGGAAACTGGTCAAAACGCAGAAACATGCCGAGGGCCAGAGAGGCACAGACTCGGTACGGTTCCTTCTGCTACCCCTTCCCTTGAATGCTTTCTCTTTTATAGTGTAAGACCTGGAGACCCCAAGCATCAAGATGGCAACATAGATATTTGCTTTTCTCCTGACAGTTTCCCCATGGGACAAGTTTCCAAAAACATTTACCTGTCAGGGGCAGAAGCAGCCAACATTTCATTGTCCTTAGGAAACCCGCCTGACCTTCAAACCTTTTTTATTAAACACTGCTTTCAAAAACATTTTGACAGATTCCAGAAGCTCTAATGGTCTGAAACATACATATTAATTTAAAATCTCTATTAAAAATGTCTCCTTGGGGCACCCAGGTGGCTCAGTTGGTTAAGCATCTGCCTTTGGCTCATGTCATGATCGTGAGGTCCTGGTAAAGAGCCCCATGTCAGGCTCTCTGCTCTGCGGGGATCCTGCTTCTCCCTCTCTGTAGCTCCCCCCCCTCATGCTCTATGTCAAATAAGTAAAATTTAAAAAAAATAAAAGTCTCTCAAATGTGCTACAGGTGAAAGAAAATAAAAATAAAAACCATGGAAATAATGGGCAAGTCCAGCATAATGGAATGATAAACAAAATCGTATGTAGGGCACTTTGTGCACATTTACTCCTCAAGGTAAATAACGTATTACCTTCATCTCAGAGCTCAGGACAGTACGTAGCTTGCCTGAGTCACAGAGCCAGAAAGTGGAGAGCAAGGAGGGTGCATGGGGGCCCATGGGGCACTTTCCACTGAGTGACCAGGGATGACCTCCAACAAGGTGACATTTGAGTATAGACTTAAAGAAGAAATGGCAGAGGAGCAGGGGTGAGGGGAGGAGGAATGCTCCAGGCAGAGGAGCCGCAAACAGGCTGCTGCAGGGTTGCGTCTAGCTCATAGAGGGGCAATGCCACTGGGCACCAGGAGAGCGTGTGTCTGGAGCTCAGGGGGAGCAGGGCAGGGGGGACGGCAAGGACATCTGAGAGGCGATGGGATCTCCGGGAGTCACCGGCTTTATCAAGGACTTTGCTTTTCACCCTGAGTGAAATGGGGAGCCCTGAGAGGCTTCTCAGTGGAGATGTGATGGCACAAATGTGCTGAGAGGACCACTCTGGCTTCTGCTGAGAACAGAAGGTGGGGTGCAAAGACAAAAAAGGATGGGGATGCTTCAGGAAGGCTGTGCAAGGAAGGTGGCAGCAAGAGCCTGGGGATCCCAAGGGAGGCAGGTGGTGGCCGTTGGCTGAAGCTGACATTGATTTGGAAGGCAGAAGTGATGGCGTTTTGCTGATGGCCTGTGGCATGTGAGAAAAGCAGGGCCCAAGGCTGTGGCGCTAGCCTGAGCTGCTGAGAAGATGAAATGACTCAAAGGGGAAGATTCAGGGGGGCGTGAGATGGAAAGGAAGGACGTCTGTTTTGGACTTGTTACATTCTAGCTGCCTTTGATTGATCTTTATTTTTATTTTTTAAAGACTATTTTAGAAAGAGAGAGAGAGCACACCCATGAGTGGGGGAGGGACAGAGGGAGAGAGAATCTCAAGCAGACTCTGTGCTGAGCACAGAGCCCAACAGCGGGCTTGATCTCACGACCCCAAGATCACGATCTGAGCCGAAACCAAGAGTCAGACGCTTAACCGACTGAGCCCCTCAGGCGCCCCTCTGGGTACCTTTTAGACATCTAAGTGGGGATGTCACAAAGGCAGCTGGAGGGCTCCTGGGTGGAGATGCAAATTCGTATGTCATTCCCATGACATACCGTCGACCCTTGAACAAGAGCACAGAGGTGCCAAGACCCACACAGTCAAAAGCCCAGGTATGACTACGGACTCCCCCAAAACTTGATTCATAGCCTACTACTGACCAGAAGCCTTACAGGTAACATAAACAGTCGATTAACACCTTGTTTGTATGTGACATGTAGTACATACCATGTTCCTATAGGAAAGTGAACTAGAGAGAAGAAAATGATAGGAAAATCAGGAGAGAAAATACCCTTACAGGACTGTTCTATAAAGATCGGCACCTAAGTGAACTTGCAGCTCAAACCCATGTTCAAGTGTCCTTCCCTGTATTAAAATTCACAGCAACAGCCGCTAACACTAGAACAACTGTTCTCGACGCAGCCAGTGCTGACCCTCACTCAGGGAGCAAGTTGGAAATTGGGGGAGGGCATGTTTAGTTACCCCCCTTGATCGGAGGTGCTGCTTATATTTAATGGGTGGGAGGATGGAGAACCCAGACGCCCTCCAACACATGTGGCAAGGTTGCACAAACGTGGTCCCATATCCCACAGAGTTCTCACACATTCTGCAGACATTCACAGAGGGGGAGCACCTTTTCATCATTATCTGAGCCTGGAGCATCCCTTGGTTTTAGAGAGAAAAATAACGTACTTCGTACACAGCTGCCCCATCCTCGGTGCTCTAAGGAGCACCACAGGTCTGTCAGTGGTCACGCTCAAGCACATGCAAATGCAAACACAGATTACTTAATTAACCATGAATTGCCTCTTCTTTTTCTCTTATAGTTAGGGTGTTATATTGATTTTTCAAGAGTACGCTTGTCGGCAGGTGATACAATTTCTGAATCGCATCTCAAGACGGTAAGGGTGGCTTTGGGGCTGACACAGTAGCTAGATAAGAGATGAGACCCCCTCCCCCCAAATCTGTATCCTGGGCCCACCTGACATTAGAAACCTGGAGGATAAGTGGGAGCCGGCAGCGGAGACCCTGAGGGGCCACCGGGGAGGGAGGAGGAAACTGAGAGAATGTTTTCCCACACGGAGGGTGTAATCAATCAAGTTAATGCTACTGATGGGCAAGTGAGATGAGATGGAGAATTGACAACTCCATGATCAGGTCGGAGGAGACATCCCTGGTGGTCCTGACCCCCATTAGCTAGGGTGCCGGGGGCAAAACTCTAACGGGGGAGTCCACATCAATCAGGGCAGGGGAATCTTAGTTTCTCTGTTAAACATGTTGCACATTTCCTTTCTCAAGACCGGAGCCCCTTTGCTCCCCTCCACCCTTTGCTCCGCTCCTTCGGGTCTGGATGGGCTGGTTCTCATGGGACCCTCCAGGGAACCTCTTTCCTGACCCTGACAGGCCGCTAGTCTTGCTTACCGCCCTCTTCAGTCCTCCCTCCCGGGGCTCCCCAGGGGCGCCCAGCAGCCACGTGGGGGCATTTGGGTCTGTACCTTGCTGAGCCGGGACTCAAACGCCAGCGAGGTAGAAGATTTCGAACTCTTCATGCCAGAGGGCGCCGCCGGGAGGGGCTGCGCCCTGTCTGTCCCATGGCTGCCCGCTTTGAGGACCGGATTCCAGGGCTTGGCTGCGCTCCTCATGTTTGTTCTGGTGAGTCCGTCTTCCTGCGCGAGACGGGAAAGAGAAACATGTGTCCACAACTTGAACATACAGAGCCACATCTCGGAGCCCTCCCCGATCTCCATGTTCCCACGGTTATCAGATCGAGGGTTTCTCCTTGGGCGGACAGTGAGTATTATCTCCGGAGCTGACATCTTTGAGGAAAGGCTTCTTTGCACAGGTCCACGATGGCTTTTAACCAACTAGTGAAACGTACACATGATTTCATTGATGCTCTCACATTGCTTTTCAGCAAAATGTCAGCTCCTTGTTCAGCGTCTTACTGTATCAGTATACGGTAGAATACATACTATTATTATGCTCTGCTCTTATACTTTAGGTCCGTGGACTAAATACCTATCCCCTTAAAATGAAGCCGCTTGAGTCAAGACATTCTGTGTCCTTAACACTTGCAGCTTCGGGGTTGACAAGGACACAACCCATGGAATTATCAAATAGATCTAAATGAATTACTTGAAAATTGGATTTCCCGGAAGCACAGCCTTTTCCTTTCCAGCAAAACAGCAAAAATGGGGACCATTTGAAAGTGAACGGAGCGTATTTGATTGGCCCGATCGGACACTGTACGTAGAGTTCCCCCCGGTCTAAACTGTTGTATGAAAGAAATTCGTGCTAAGGACCAGGCCGCAGTTAAAAACCCCGAGGGGAGAGTGTCTGCAGACGGAGGTGTGGAAGACCGCCCAGGGCTTGCCATCAGCCGTCAGGCTCTCATTAGAGCCCTCTTAGAGCCCATTTCCTTCCTTTCTTTCTTTCTTTCTTTTTTTTTTTTAAGATCCTATTTATTTATTTGACAGAGAGATAGAGAGAGAGAGCACAGGTAGGCAGAGCAGTAGGCAGAGGGAGAGGGAGAAGCAGGCTCCCCGCTGAGCAAGGAGCCCCATGCCGGACTCGATCTCAGGACTACCTGAGCCAAAGGCAGCTGCTTAACCAACTGAGCCACCCAGGCGCCCCCCAGAGCCCGTTCCTTCTATCAGTTGTGCAACCGCACAGGAGGGAAATGGTATCTCCAGCCCTGCCCCAGCCTTCGTGTATTGCAATGACTAAGGTGTGGCACAGAATACCAAAACCCCAGGTAATGCAGCATCCCCTCAAAGAAACAAACGGGAAAAATGCACTTTAAAAAACACCAGTAGGGGACAGACAGCTGATTCCAGTGGTCACGCTCCTAGAACCTGGAGGTCTCATGAACTGTCCTCGAGGGAGGGATCCTAGCTAGTGCCAAGCAGCTCTGGGCCCCCTCTCCCGCACCTCCCAGCATCCAAACAGACCGCACTAGTCACCTATTGGAAAAACAATAGGCCACCAGTGCAGCCTAGCTCAGGCTGTGACCTCTCCCTGGTCCCGGCTGGAAGACACCATTTCCATTGACAGTGCTTCTCAGCAGGGACCAGCCAGCGCCTCTTCCTGCTTCCAGCAAGTCGCTGGGGATGGCAGGTGTCCAAGAATCCACCGGGAGCCCATCGCTGCTGTGCCCGCAGCTGTGCAAACGTGGCTACAGGTGAGGATATGTATTTATAAAGACTTTGCCCTGCATTCTCTCCAGTGTCTCTGAGAAAACGTCTCTGTGATTTCAGTTTTATGATTTTGTGCTGAGCCTGATTAGTCTCAGCTTGGTGCCGGGCATCGTGATTTTTTTTTCATTCTGTTGTACTTCTCGTCTATTTTATTGATGTTTAGCACCAATTATTTTTCTTTGCTTTCTTGACCCGCGAGTCTTAATGCTGGTTTCCATGGCAACGTTGAGAGCATGCCTAGGTTGACAACGACACAGTAACTCATTTTACTGGGATTCCCACAACAGAAACGAGCTGGCATAGCCTGAATAATTCTTGAAGAGCATGACTGATTCCTTTTATCAGTTACTACAGAATCAGCGTGTAACACGTCAGCCCGTCTTTAGGAAGATGAATCAAAAATTCTGTTTCATCAAGGCATCCCTGTATGTTATGATTACAGCTCATTCAAGAGGACTATGCCAGGGCTTACTTTATGAAGACATAAGGTGATTCTGCCCTAGACCAAGGTGATTCTTGGTCAAAACACTCAAGATCTAAACTTCTCTCTTACTCTCTGGCAACAAATCTGGCCATCTTCTGGACAGTGCACCTGGAAAATGTTTAGCCGGTTTTCGAAGACTGATGAGTTACTTGCTCTGAGGCAGAATTCTCAGGGTTTCTTCCCTTGCATCATCCCTCCTAGAACCTTCTGAACCCAATCAAATTATTTCCAAATGGAGGTAGCCGAAGACCATGTCTCATTGGGACCCCTCCTGTTGGCCATGCTATCCTTTCTTGGCTACCTTCACTCCTTTTTCCCCATCACTTTTCCCAGACAAAGCCTTCTATTTTGGACCCGTCCACCAGTCAGATTCTTCCCTTCAAATGCCACCTTCTCTCCGAATTCAAAATATACAGAAATGAGATAACTGATGTCCTACTCATGGGTACCCGGAAGAGAACCCTATAGGTAGGGAGAGTACCTGGGATGGGACCCCTGGAGCTGTACTGGGTTCTTTAGGATCAGTGCAGCTGCCCAGGGACGGAGGAGACGATGAGAGCTAGAGTATGAGAAAAACGCTCCAGTCAGACCCAATGCTAGCTTTGGGTCCTGCTCCCCCTTCTCATGGCTTAGGATGTCACTAAACTTCACCCCAGCCCTCACCTCCAGCCTGGACCACTGTCTTCTAGCATTCTCCAAGTTGTCTGGAAACTGCCTTTTCCCCCTTGCTGTGCTCATACCCGGCTCTGGGCTCTTCTGGAACAGACTGGAAAGATTTATGCTCAGAGCCATCCATCGGCAGTGCTTGGCCAGTGTGGGTCCTGCCCTCTGCCCACCGGCACGAAGGCCTCCTGCTGGAAGCAGAGCATGTACCCATAGGCCCCACTCCCAGATTTCTGCAGACTTTCATGCACCCCACTTTTTGACACAGGGAACCGGTTTGTTCCGGAAATGTGCTGTGTGTAAGGGCAACCACTCTGTGTCACTCTGATCCTGGCGAGGCTCTGCCAAGTGCTCTTCATGGGCAAACCCTGGAAGGCAAGTTAATGATCACCCCCACTTTGCAGACAGGGAAACTCTGGCTCAGGAGGGTTAAGTGACTTGCCCAAATCAACAGAATTTATGACAGAGCCAGGATTCAAATCCAGCTGTCATTGGCCCTTACACACCAGGGATGGATAGGGCCTCCATGAATCATCTTTGCTCCCACAGGAGAGCAGGAAAGTTTCTGGATCCAATGCTCCTGGTCCAAACCCAGCATCACTGTTTGCTGCGTGAACATGAGCATGCTTTCCCAACACCCTGATTCTCCACATCTTCCCCCAATAAAGTGCAGGTAGCACAGATGTAAAGAAAACATGGATACTGAGGGCCAGGCACGTAAAAGGCACGCAGCTGACAGGAGCTGCCTTCCCCACACAAACTGTCCATTGTGTTCAGGAGAGGGCGGTCCGCTTTATTATCTTAACAGTACACAGCAACGGACCCATTAAACCAATTTCGGGGGCAGGAGCCAGACACACCAGATTCAAGGAAAGGGTTCCTCCTGTACACAGAGCAGCCTGTTTTCTTGTGAAAACATGGAAGAGGCAGAGTAGAGAGGAAAATGAACGCTGAGAGCTGACCCATCCTGAGAATCGGCCCCAACCTTAATACAGCCTAGCTGCTGAGAACACAGGTGTGAATTCTGGGTGAAGAGTAACCTCCTTATGGATATGAGTTAGTAACATTAAATAAATAGATGGGCTCTGGCCAAGTACAGGGAAGTTTTTTTGTTGTTTTTAAGATTTCCATTGTTAATTCCCTGATTTCTGCAAACCCTTCTAACCCATCTCAAAGGATCAAGCTGATGAAGGCATTATAATTAGATCTAGGAGCCCACTCCCGCAGGGGTGGGAAGAGAGCCTTCCCGGGGTCTTTTCTTTAAGTTTTCCAAACATTTTATGCTCTTACCAAGCTTCTTTCCTTTACAGAAGAGAGTGAGACTTATACTTAAACCGTAACTCATAAATTATATGGCATTAAGTAGAAAAGAAACAGGAGAGAGGAGGGAGGGGCAGAGGGAGGGAAATGGTAACAGCTATTTTAGAAATACGATTAGGTGTCTGGTCCTGGGGGAACATCAGAGCCCATGCACAGGCCTCCCGCTCCCTCGAAACACGTTCCCCAGCTCCTTTATTGCTGCTCTCGGAACCTGTGCTGGAACGGTTGTTTGAGGGCCTCAGACCTATGACCTTTTTAAGGCAAGAGAACACAAGGGCGATGGGGAACCCATTCTCGCCGATCGTGAAATAACAAGCGTCTGGGAGTGGGAGGGCCACTGAGGTCCTGACTACAAGCACAATAAGCTCCAGGAAGTGGAAAGCTAAGGCATTCAAGTCTGAGAACTAACAAAATATGAATGTTCACATAGCTCAATCACCAGGGGACTCGGCAGGAAACAGAACAAGTGAACAGGCTGAAAATATCTAGCTTGAGCCTTTCAGAGCATGTGCTGACTTTGCTCTTGACCTCGTCCACAGGAGGTCGCAAACTGGGGTGGGGGGTTCTGCCACCCAGGGCCTTTGGCAGCGTATGGAGACAGTGCTGGTTGTCACAACTTGGGGTGTGCTACTGGGTAGACCTGGAGATGCTGCTGAACATCCTACAAGCCAAAGGGCGACCCTGACAATGAAGAAGGGTCTGGCCTATAATGTCAGTAGTCAAGGCTGAGAGACAGTTCTAGAGGAAGAAGAAGAGTCCTTGGGTGCTGGTTCTTAGTCGGGCACCTGGTTCACTTCCCATCCAACAAGGAACCGTTCATGCCGAGAATCTGTTTTGGGAGCAGCTGAGGGAATCCCAAACTTCATCTGGAGGCCACAGGAAACTCTTCCAAATTTATTATTTCCTGCGGTCTGGAGATGAGAACTCATCCCATTTGCCTTAGATCCCTTCCCAGTAAATAAGGAAAAGAATAGATTTCCATGCGGCCTCAGAAGAAAAATGGCAAACTATAATTTATCTCATCAGCAGAAGTCATTTAAAGGAAACAAGTACCAGGAAATGATAAAACAAAATCTAAACAGAAAAGAACATCTGTACGTCGCTAACCACACCATCTCAAACCTGAAAAAAACAATCCATGTCAAAAATGGAGGAAGAACTTGTAGCAATGATGAGAAGTTGCCACAAGGCAGAGCTCCATAGCATCTAGGGTGTGATCTGGGATAAGGAACTGAGGAGTTGGGTCACTGAATATGAAATCAGACCCGAGAAAGAAGCTATAATCTGGGAGCTATATTGAGATAGGCAAGAGCTCAGAATCACTGCCCCAGGCCATCCTGCTGTCTCCAAAGCTAAACCAAGAAGGCAACATCCCTAGCAGTGGATGGCCACTAATTAGTAGTTATTTCCTTACCTATAATGTGGCTTCACATCAAAGCATTTAAAGTGCATGAGCCAAGGCAGGAGAAAAGGAGATGGAAATAAAATACTTCCAAGAGCTCTTTCTGTAGAAATAGTTTTAAAAGAGCTATCGAAGGGTAACTAAGAATAAAAACTGTAATGCAGTGCCAGGACCATTCAGTAGGGAAGGGCAGGCAGTCTTTTCAACAAATGGTGCTGGGAAAACTGGCTATCCACATTCAAAAGAATGAATTTGGAGCCTTAGCTTGCGCCATAAACAAAAGTTAGCTCAAAAGCGGATCAAAGACCTAAATGCAAGCATTAAAATTGTAAAACGCTTAGAAGAAAACAAAGGGGAAAACCTTTGTGACATCGATTTGACAATGGGTTGTTTGATATGACACCGAAAGCACAGGAACCAAAGAAGAAAATAGATAAATTGGACTAGTCAAAATCAAAAACCTTTGTGCATCAAAGGACAAAATCAACAGAGCAAAAAAAAAAAAAAAATTCATGGAATGGGAGAAGATACCTGCAAATCATTTATCTGGTAAGGGGGTTTGCTGTGGACTGAACGATGTCCCCCACACCCCCATATTCATATGCTGAAACCCTAGCCCCCAGTGTTATTGTATGTGGAGACAGGGCTTTTAGGAGACAAATTAAAATTAAATGAGGTCATAAATGAGGGCGGGATCCTAATTTGACAGGATTGGTGGCCTTGGAATCAAAGAGAGATCTTAGGAGGACCAAGTGAGAAGGCAGCCATCTATGAGCCCGGAAAGAGCCCTCAGAAAGAAATCAATCAGCCAGCGCCCTGGTCTTGGACTTCCCAGCCCCCAGAACTGTGAGAAATAAACATCTGTTGTTTAAGCCACTGAGTCTCTGCTTTTGGCTATGGCAGCCTGAGCAGACGAAGAAAGGGTTAATACCCAGGATGTATAAAGAACTCCCAACAACTCAACGAAAGCAAACATGATTTGAAACGGACAAAGAACTTGAATAGACATTTCTCCAAAGAAGATACACACATGGGCAGCAAGGACATGAAAAGGGGCTCCACAGGACTAATCGTTAGGGAAGTGGAAATGACAACCACAATGAGATACGCACATCCAACCCACCAGGATGGCTATTCTACACAACAACAACAACCACAACAAAATGACAAGTGTTGGTGAGGATGTAGAGAAACTGGAACGCTAGTGTACTATTGCTGCGAATATAAAATGGTGCACCCACTCTGGAAAACAGTATGGGAGTTCCTCAAAAAAAAAAAAAACAACCCCTCCAAAATAGGGTTATCACAGGTGGTAAGCCCACTTCTAGATATATTCCCAAATAATGGAAAGCAGAATCTCAAAAAGATACTTTCCCTCTATGGCCTTAGCAGCATTAGTCACCACAGCCAAAGACAGAAGTAACTCAAGCATCTACTGACTGATGAACGAATAAACAAAATGTGGCATATGCATCCAGTGGGACAAGAGTCAGCCCTAAAAAGAAAGGAAAGGAGATATGTGCCACGACATGAATGAACCCTGAGGACATGATGCTAAGTGAAATGAACCAGCTAGAAAAAAACAAATGCCATACGTGGGATTCCGCTTATATAAAACAGTCAAGTTCGTTGAGACAGAAAGTAAAATGGTGGCTGCCAGAGGCTGGGGGGAGGATGGCATGGAAGTTACTGTCTCATAGGTCTAGAATTCCAGTTTTATAAGGGGACTACAGATCTGTGGTGGAACGGTGAACACCATTACGAGTATACTTAATGCCATGGAATTGTCCGCTTAAAAATGGTTGCAATGGTAAATTTCATATTATGTGTGTTTTACCACCATTTTAAAATTTAAAAAAATTTTTTAAAAGATTTTATTTATTTATTTGACAGAGATCACAAGTAGGCAGAGAGGCAGGCGGGGGGGGGGGGACCAGGCTCCCTGCCAAGCAGAGAGCCTGATTTGGGGCTTGATCCCAGGACCCTGGGATCATGACCTGAGCCGAAGGCAGAGGCTTTAACCCACTGAGCCACCCAGATGCCCCATTTACCACCATTTTTTTTTAATGTGGTAAGAAAACAGACAATAAGAGTGTAGGAGGAAACTGGAGACTTTCCAATCCCTTTAGGTGGAAGCTTCATGGGCCATGTCATTTATTTGGTCCCAGGTTCTGGGCCCTGGCTGGGACACCAGCTGGGATGATGAGGAGGGCTCAGAAAAGAACTGTTTTCAAGGCTGTGGGCAGACTTTGGTGGAGCAACAAGAGGAGGTTAGGACCGTTATCACCCCGAGGCCTGCAGGACTCAAGGGAGGAAGTAGATGGGACCCAGGGAGACTG
Source organism: Neogale vison (assembly GCF_020171115.1). Classification (NCBI taxonomy): domain Eukaryota; kingdom Metazoa; phylum Chordata; class Mammalia; order Carnivora; family Mustelidae; genus Neogale; species Neogale vison. The sequence continues at coordinate 64,263,135 of NC_058095.1, forward strand.
AAAGACAGAAACTGTGGCCTTCAGTAGAGAAATGCAGCCACGCCACGGACACTCGCTGAGGAGGGGGCTGGAAGAAGAAGTGCCTCCTGTTCATCCTTTAGCGCTCTCTCCAGTCTGCAGCTCTCTGCTCTCATTGGAGGAGAGAGACCCAGACGAGATGTGTGGGGCCAACAGAGGAAGCTCAGGACACCGGTTGTGCCCCCTTAGCCCGGCCAACTTCAATGCTGCCTTCTGAAGTGAGGTCAAGTATCTCCCCTCTAGAAACTTCTCCCAGTCCAGGGGGCCTCACCAGGGCTCTGAGACTTGTCTGCTGACTTACCTGCTAAGAGGCTGACCTGTGAGCCCTTCCCAGGGGGCAACCTCCTTGCCTTTGCCCAAGCATGGCCAAACTGCAGCACAGTGTTACAGCATAGACCCTGACTAGCCGGCTTTCCCCCCGACTTCCCCTTTTTATTATCAGCACAAACTTTGGCTTGCTCTCCCTGACCCAAAACCTCAGTGACATTGTGGGCTCTTCCCTGGGGCTCATGTTTCTCTAGCCGGCAGCTGCCCAGGCTGGGAGATGGGACTCCTGCCCCATTTCCTGAGAGAAGCCTGCCTTTTTCTTCAATGCAGACTTCCCTAGGGAAAGTTTCTTGTCCCTGGATTCCTGAGAGACTTCCCAAAGTTCTGCTGGGATCATCACTTCCTGCTCAAAACCCTTCGTCTTAACTTATTTTTAAGCTAACATTTATCAACACTGATTATGTGCCAGGCATGACATTCAGCGATCGCTAGAGATGACTTTCTCTAGTGCTGATGGCCCCATGGCAGCTGTTGTCACCCACGCTGTACAGTCGGTGACGAGTGAGGCCGTGAAGTCTGCTAACTTCCCCAGTGTGGACCCAGGCAGTGCCCCTTCTGGCTGGGCACCCAAGCCTGGGTTCATGGCTCCTCCTTCTTCCAATTTAAGGGACAACCCAACAGGGCTTGGCCAAGCCCCCCTTCCACTTACCCTGATCTTCTCCACTTGGCCAGAGGGCTCATGGTTCTCATCTTGGGGCATTCACCTCGAGACTTCCCTCTATGAATGTTCGATCCCCTTTCTAAACTTCCAGAAAATTCTGCGGCTCCCTTTCGGCACTTCCATACCCTATTCATGATCTGCTCCCACCTGAGCCATCCTGGTCTCTCACCTGGAGGCTGCAAGAGTACCCCCCACCCAGGCTCTTGGCCACCAGGCCTGGCCCAACTCAGTCACAAAGCTCTGCCCTGCTCCGACCCACAGATGGCTTCGAGCTCCTTGAACATGACCAGGGAGTTCCCAAAAAGAGCTCTGAACTCTCTGCTCCCTCCACTTGGCTCGTTTTCCCAACTCTTCGCATGGTGGGCTCCCTTCCACTCAGTTGGTCTGTGCTCAAGAGCACTGCCTCTTAGGAGGTTTTCGTTCCATTCACTTGAGTACCTCTCCCACTACATGCCGTACCCCTCCCCACCCCATCATTTCTTCCAAGCCTTCCTCACCAAACTAGGACTATCACGGTCATTGATCATCTGCCTTCCTCTGCCACTATGGAAGCTCAGTGCCAAGGGGGTTTTATCATCCTTTTTCATCACGGAGTCTGCGGCCTTTACACAGGGGGGCATGTAGCTGGTGCTCAACAAACACTCACTAAAGGACACTTAGCTTCTGACTTTCTTTTTTTTTTTTTTTAAAGATTTTATTTATTTGACAGAGAGAAATCACAAGTAGACGGAGAAGCAGGCAGAGAGAGAGAGGGAAGCAGGCAGAGAGCCCGACTCAGGACTCGATCCCAGGACCCCGAGATCATGACCTGAGCCAAAGGCAGTGGCTTAACCCACTGAGCCACCCAGGCACCCCAAGCTTCTGACTTTCATTAAAGAAATGGGTGATGGAATCTCCCTGCCTGTACCTCGTTGGGTAGCACAAGGCCTAGCAAATGGGTATCATTCACTGAGTACATGCTGAATTAATGGGCAAATACAAGACAGAATTATAAAGCAATGACATGCTTTTTCCATATACACGCGTTTTTAAACTGGTGGGAAAGAAATCCAATCCCAAAATTGCTTTCAGGTTGAGAACACCACTGACACGGCTATAATGCCTCCTAGCATCATTACCTTGAAAATATCATTCACGTTGATGTGTAAGCATGAGCATTATAAAAATTCATCTCAATCACTTAGAACATGCTGGAGAAATAATTCCTAAAATTATTCAATACCAAATATCTAAAATCACCTATCCCTTCATCTCATTTCCTGGACTTATTCCTGAAAATTAGCCTTTTAAAATTTTTGGTATGCGTCCTAGTTTTACAGTAATAGAGAAACAATCCTTTCCATTTTTATGGTTTAAGATTTCAGATGTCTTAACTGAAACATAAAAATAAATGAAATTATATTAGATGCCTTCGTGGTAGCTGGAGGTAACCACAGACTTAGGGACCCAATCATTTAAAGGATCAAATCTAGGTATCTAGTCTCTTATCCAACCTCTTTTTGTATCTTTGTTTCTGAGTGGGGCCCCTAAGGCAGGTGGGACAAGGGGTGAGGCCCCATGATGTCAGAGACACAGCTCCCAAGGCAACAGGCAGGCCAGCTCTGACTCATTCTGTTCTACTTCCTCTAGGAACAATGCAAGGACCTCAGGGCACACTGCCCCATCCACCCAGCAGAATCCTGTGCCCTCCACCAACACACCTCAGTGCACCTTCCCTACCATGATCCGGGAGGGGGGAGGGCACAAAGCCACTACATATATTACAAATGCGACTCAACAAGAGAAACCACAGAGGGTCATGTGTCCCCTTGCTAAGAAAGTGGCTTACCCATCCAAGAGTTGTGGTAGAGGCACCCCACCCACACCCCACTTCTGATTCAGAGGCAAGAGCACTCGGGGCAGTAGTTCCTCCTCCACATCACCGTCCACCATGGTGGGAGCAAGCTCTCCAGCCAGTGAGGTCTGTGAGTGAGGCAACAGGACTTCCTCAAGGGGTTCGTTCCCCCTTCAGGTCTTGAATCGTGACCACTGAATTTCTCTTCCTCTTGGAAGTTGTGTGCTCGCCTCTCCTCATTTCTCTCCACTCATCTGCATCTCCCGTCAGAGACGGGGTACCCTCAGGAGATCAAGGGAGGGGAGTCTCCTGATGAGGGCCCAAGCTGCCGCGTGTGTTTGTGTTTGGCGGGGAGACAACTGAGCCAAAAACCAAAGTAAATTTTGAACTTGGCCAAGTAAAGACTATATATAGAGGGGGGAAATAAGACTGGATCTGGTTTCTCTCTGGTTTCTCGCTCAACGATGGTGGTCTTCTCCTCTGACGTGGTCAGTCTTCATGGCTGCTGACAGACCCAAAAAGGACACCCAACAGGTAGAAGTGCATCTTCTAGGATGATGACTTTATTCTGAGAAGGTAGCCCTATGTCATGAGAGCTTACAGAGTTCAAAAGAGCAAGGTCTCCACTGGACCCCAACCACGCAGAAGGCTGGGGCCCAGCAGGGGTGGCTTGTCAGGAGGCTGGTGAGGGAGGGCCCCCTGGCAGTGCCTGACACCCCTCTAGGGATGAGGGAGGCAGGCAGGAATTGGACCATTAAAGCAACACGGAAATTCTGAGGTCTGCCACTGTATGGAGATTTGGGGGACGTAGTGAATTCTTGGCTGTCTGGCACCTTCCAACTACAAAAAAACCCCAAAAAAACCCAAAAAACAAAAAATCCCCAAAACCAAAAAACCCATGGTGGTGGCAGGGACCAGTGGTAGCAGCAGAGGGGTAACGGTGTGGCCCCAGGAGCTGTGGCAAGGTACCCATAGCATGGCAGGCAGTGAGGGAGGTCTTGCGGGCAGCCGGCGTCCCGGGGAAAGTGCTCTGGCCCTGGGCTGGAGGAGGGAGAAGGGAGAGGCTGGGCAGCAGCTGAACCTCATAGAAGTCTGGGTGCCCTCCTGGGGCCACTGGCAAGAAATGAGGGAAAGACAGAAATTTTCTGGAGCCTGCACAGGTTCCGAAGGGGCAAGGAGCTAACTCTTGCCTGCACTGTCACCCCGGTTACCCCCGAGTCCTGGTAGACACCCTCTCTGAGTAACAGGCAGAGTCTGTCCCTTCGCAGAGGCTGTGGGAGGCTGTCACTCAGCTGGATTTCCTTATTGTTACTGGATTAAGTTAAATCACTGAATGCAGCTGATTGCTTGCTTTCGCATTCCTGAAACACTCTTTTCGAACCCACAGCTTCAGCTATCTTCCCATAATGCCAGCTGGCTAATGAAAGCCACTGCTGTGTTTGAAGGGTTAATTTATTCAGGCCTGGAATATGCTCTTTTTCCCCAGCACGACACGCTTCTGGTATTGTGTTTGAAATAAGTACAATGGCCGTGAATATGAGGGATCATGCTACCGCCTGCTCCTGGGATCACCCTGTCATTACGTGTCCCTTGCATGGTTCCCAGGAGGAAGTCTACACGGAACATCACTGCAGCCAAGGCCCCCGGCTCTGTCCCTAGGGTGAGAGCTGGAGACAGTTAGGGAAGGTCACCACAGCTGCCCCCGAAGGAAGGGCTTTGTGCTACAGTTGTGTCTGAGTGACGTTCAGGGAAGAAAGACGATCCCCATCCCTCAAAAAGCATAGCATGAGCCAAATGGTAACATCGTCCCCGGCATTCTCTTTGTTTCAGGGTAAGGCACACTTTGTGCTCTGCCCACTCCTTCCAGGTGCCTAGTGCTCAGAGCCAGCGTGGCGATGGCTGCTGGATATGGATTGTCCATTCTCCAGGCCTCCCCAAGGCCACTCCACGCCCAGACCAGTGGGCTGCCTGCCCCGGATCTCACTCTCAGCCCAACTCTGACTGTCCTTGTAAAACCCAGCTTCCGGCCCCTTGTCCAGCGAATAGTCCTGCTTGCCCAGCACAGTGAGTGTCCACAGAGCCCCTTATGTGAGCTTCACATTCTGTTGACTTTCTCCCCCATGCCCAGCTCCCCAGCCTAGATGACACTCAAGCAAAAGACTAGTTCTTAGGCCTCTGTGATCCCCCGGCTCTGGGCCCAGGGTTTGGTCCATAATAACTGCTGGTTAAAGATGAACCATGACCTAAATATGAAACCCAAGCACAACTAGAAAAGTACTAGAGGAAAAGAGGAGAGAATCTTTGTGATGTTGGGTTCAGCAAAGATTTCCTAGATACAACACTAAAAGCATGATCCATAAGATAAACGAAAAAAAAAAAAAACCTGAGAAGTTAGACTTCACCACAATTTAAAACTTTAGCTCTTCCAAAGACATTATCAAGAAGATGAAAAGATGAGCCCAGATTAGAAGAAAAGCATCTGCAGAACACACACACACACACACACACACAAAATGAAGGACTTGATTCCTGAATTTATGAAAAACTTGCCCAACTCAACAGTAACAAAACACAGAACTCAACAAAAACATGGGCAAAGATTTCAACATTTTACCAAAGAAGCTATTTTTGGAATGGAAAAAGAGCACATGAAAAGATGCTCAACACCATTAGTCATTAAGTAAATGCAAAATGAAACCACAAGGAGATACTACTACACACCTAGAAGAATGGCTAGAAAGTAAATAATGCAATAAAAACTGTATCAAGTGCTAGCAAGGAGCACTTGGAGCAACTGGAACTCTCATTCATTGCTGGCAGAAATGCAAAATGGTACAGATTCTTTGCAAAACAGTGTAGTCATTTCTTATAAAATTAAATCTGCACTTAGACAATTCAGTGGTCCCACTCCTCAGCATTTATCTAAGAGAAATAAAGACTTGTGTTCACACAAACATTTGTAATATGAATGTTCAAAATGGCCTGGTTCATAATAGTGAGAATTTGAAATAACCTCCCTGTCCTTCAGTGGTGAGTGGGTAAGCTGTGGTATGTCCATGTACTGAACGACATGCACAAAGGGAAAAAAAAAGGAAGAATTATAAATTCATTAGGCTAAGTGAAAGAAGCCAAGCTTAAAAGGTTACTACTGTAGGATTCCATTCATGTGACATTCTGGAAAAGGCATCTCTACAGGGATAGAAAACAGAGCAGTGGTTATCATGGCCTGAGAACTCACACTATATCCTCTTCAGGGGGCTGTTCATCTAGATCCTTTATTAAACCTTTCATAAGGAACTGGTAAAAGTCCATAAATGTTTTTCTGAGTTCTGTGAGCCACTCTAGCAAATTAACTGAACCTGAGGAGGGGGTTGTGGGAACCTCCAAGCTGGACTTGAGATTGGCCTGAACTGGGAGTGAGGGAGGGATGGGGGCAGACTTTTGGGACTGAGGTCTTAATCTGCACGATAGCATCATGTGATGCTATCTCCAGGAAAAGAGTATCAGAATTAATTGTTCGGTGTATTAGAAAGCACACATCAGAGGGGCTGACGATAAAGCAGTAGAAGGAAATTTTGAGCGTGAGAGAAGGGTTGTAAGTCCTGATTGTGGCAGTGGCTACACGTGTATTTGTTAAAGCTCAAGTGAGCTGCTTGAATGTAAGCTAAGGCTCCCCTTGTGCTGGGCCATGCCTACCTTGCCAACCTTCTGCTATCCCAGCTCCAGTCAAGGTGGCTTTCCAGGCCCCCAGCAGCATGCACCTTGCCCACCTCCAAGGCTTTCTTCTTGTTTTCTTCCTGTTCCCTCTGCCAGGTCTGCTTTTCCTACCCTCAACCCCCTTAGGCACAAATCTTACCCATCCTTCAAGACCCAGATCAGATGTTACCTTTTCCTGTAACCGTATTTGACAACTGCCTCCTGACACGCACAAAAAGATGGAAATTATTTCATGTGCCTCTAAATTCCAAGCACTTCATGTGTGTGCCTCTTACATTATCAATGCTGTTTATGTATGATCGTGTGTGTCAATATCACTAATCTCCAACTAATTTTAAGTGCCAAGTTTGAATCGCTTTTGCAATTACGCACGGTGTCTAGATTGATGCCTTTTGGTGAATTAGTGAAAACAATCAATGGCGAGGGTGACCTGTGGCAGGTAAAGTTGATGTGATCAGCACCCAGGAAGGATAATATCCAGAACAATACCCAGGCCTCTCAGTGATGAGCCAATAGGACTGGTGAGGTTGTAACTCCATGGGTACTATTTGCACGAGAGTCACAAGGCTGATCAAAATTACCTTCAAGGCTGGTTAAAAGCACACATGCATGGGGTCCTGACTCAACCCACCAAAGTTGAGTCCTGCTTATCAATCTTTAATGAGCTCCCAGTGTGACTCTGATCAGTCAAGCCTGGAACTTAACCTTCCTAAATGGTCAGAAGGCCAAAGACTCACCTACAGGTAGGTGATTAAAAAATGCAGCTCTTGAAGTTCTGGTCCCATAAACATAGAGGTACCACTGCCACACACACATACAGGTGTGAAGAGCTCATCAAACTAATACATCCCATACCTATCAATAAAAAGGAATGAATGACACACACACAGAACGATGAGGAGGAATCTCAAAAGCGTTGTCTTGAGTGAAAGAACTGGACACCAAGCACTACATAGTGTGTGGTTCCATGGATGTGAAATGCTAGAAACACCGAAAATAACGTAGGGTGATAGAAAGCTGGTCGGCGTTTGCTGGGTGCCACGGGGTGGGAGTGGGGTGGGGGGCTGGAACCTGGACTTCCTGTAAAGGGCCACAAAGGGAATTTTGCAAGTGATGGGAAGGCTCTATATCTTTTTTTTTTTTTTAAGATTTTATTTATTTATTTGACAGACAGAGATCACAAGTAGGCAGAGAGGCAGGCAGAGAGAGAGGAGGAAGCAGACTCCTTGCGGAGCAGAGAGCCCGATGCGGGGCTTGATCCCGGGACCCTGGGATCATGACCTGAGCCGAAGGCAGAGGCTTTAATCCACTGAGCCACCCAGGTGCCCCAAGGCTCCGTATCTTGATTGTAGTGGCGGTACCATGGGTGTGCTCATTTAGCCCAAGTCATCAAATTGCACATTCAAAACGGGATCATTGGCCGAGACTCAGAACCCAGGGACCCAGTGACGGCCCTCTCACTGTCCTTGGTCAGTCACCAAGTTCTGCCCCTTAGATTGCCAAAGCTCTCCCGGATCTTCTTCTGCCTCTTAGTTCCACACTTTGCATCTTCATGGGGATCGGAGGAATTACTCCTGGTATCCCTACCTAGAGTCAGGCCACCGTCTGCCACCACGATGCTAGCAGGCTTTCTAAACCACAGCCTGCTCAAGTCCCTCCCCTTCCACCACCACCCCTTTCAGGAGAGAGCCCCAGTGCCACATGCCAGGCTTCCTGCACCCCCGTGCCCACCCCCGGCCCCACCTCGCCCACTCTCTCGCACGCCCACTGCAGACACCTGCTCCCACAATGGACGGCTTGTAGCTCCTTGGAAGCACCGCGGTGCCCTGCAACTCCCAGCCTTCCCACGCACTGTCCTTTCCGGGTGCGACACTCACCCCACTCCCTCAGCCTCTTGACTCCCATTCACCATGCTGGGCTCAACGGAAGCGTCCCCTGACCTAGTAAGTTCCACTGGCTCGGCTCCAGCGCTGGGTCGGATGCCCCCTCCTTAAGCCTCAGCATCTGTCACACTGTGTCACACTGTCACAGCTGATCTAATTGTCTGTCTGTCCACTAAGGATGCAGGCTGGGCACCATGTTTTCAGCTCTGGATTGCCAGCATCGAGCAGATCTCTGGCCCACAGAAGGAGCTTAGGAAGTGTTTCCAGGTGTTTCTAGTGAATGACCGACTGCTCGAGTGAATGAATGAATGAATGAATACCAAAGGACAGAGTGTTAGAAGTCTGCCAAAGGGCTATGATGTGTGAGAACAGGGGAAATGAAAGGGCTATGAATGCTTGAGGACAAAGTGGTATTGGAGCCAGACTCTTGTTAGGAATTAAATGTGCCTCCCCAATCCTGTGTTGAAGTCCTCACCCCCAGGACCTCACTCTGACTGTATCTGGAGACAGGACCTGTGAAGTGGTGACTGAGGCAAAAGGAGGTCACTGGGGTGAGCCCTCTGGCCAGAGAGTGGTGTCCTTTCAAGAGGAGAAAACTGGGACACAGACACACACTGAGGGAAGACCGCATGAGGACACAGGGCAAACAGGGCTATCCACAAGCCAAGGAGAGAGACCTCAGAAGGAACCAACATGGCCGCCACCAATATCTCAGGCTTCTAGCCTCCAGAACTATGAGGAAATTATCCTCTGTGTTAAAGCCCCCGACTCTGGGACTCTCTGTGGCAGAAAGAGCATTCCAGGGACAAACAGAGTCAAAGGCAGGGAGGAGGACACAATCACGGGGTCGATGTTCTAGAGTGGTTTGGTTTGGCTGCAGGGGATAAGTGGTGTGGCAAGTAGAGCAAAACAGCCCTGGAAATAGGGTTGGCAGCAGACTGTGGAGGTCCCAAAAGCCAGGTTAAGGGGTGTAGCCTTTCCTCTGTAGCCCAGTGTGCCTCTTCCATGTGTGACGGGGTCTGTGCCTGAAGGAGACAACGGGCTGGCGGGACCACGCATTCCCGAGGCAGTCCCTGTGGGGTTGGAAGCCAAGACCATTGTGTGTCCCAACTGGAGCACGTGAGCCACGGGGCCGCTGTGGTGGCTTTTGGGGACAGCAACCATTTGTTAATTTTAAAGTTCTATTTGTATCTTAACACATGAAACTCGGGACTGAACTGTGGCTCTTTCGTGGAAAGGGCACTGATCAGGGCAACAAGTAAGGGGATTCTGCCAACTACAATGGCCATATGCATTGGCTGTATGGTCAAGAGAGGCCCCAAATCTGCTCAGATCTTCTTCTGACTTTTTTGCTCATCCCTATCTGTAGTGCTCCATTTAAAACAGCGACCATGTCCCATCACTTGTCTGCTTAAAGTCCTCCAGTGGGCCCCCATATCCCTTGGAGTCTAATCCATAGCCCCTGCCTGCAGTCCCCACTACCCCAGCCTTCTCTCCTGCTACTCCCCTTCATTCCCTGCCAGTCACTGCATTGGGAATAGCAAAGCCAGGCCCCAAGGGACTAGTGAATTCACTCCTTCACACAGTCAAATGGCTGGGGACTGTTTCATTCATTTGTTCCCCTCAGCAAACCCTCTTGGAGCACCTGCTGCCTCTCAGGGAGGCACGCCACACTAGGATGAGCAAACACAGACATAATTCCTGCTCACCGGGAGGTTCATGGTCTAAAGCAGGGGACGACCATATGGCTCCCAAAATAGAAGATCTCCACTGTGAAAGCTACTGTAGAGAGTCACAGTGTGCTCTCAGAGCTTATTGTGGGAGGGGGGTATGGCCAAGCCAGGGGGGACAGCCTGAGAAGGCTCCACGAGGAAAGATAAGGGGCACTAGCTAGGGGCAAAGGGGCAGAGGACATCCACAGGCAGCAGAAAGAGATGCCATGGCAGGAGGTGGGGATCAAATGGTGAGGGACCCGAGGGAATGAGAGCAAGCAGGAGCCTCAAGACACCAGGCTGGACAGCAGGGCCTCGAGGAGGGCCTGGTGGTGGCCATGGAGATCCCCACCCAGGTGCTCAGCAGCCCAAACCGATTCACACAAGCCGCTGAGCACATCCCACTGCAGGTGGGCGCCTTCCAGGCAGCGAGGGCTCCAGGTAGCACTGGGGTAGCCAGGACTCCCGAAACCCTTTACTTCAGCTCATCAGTCAGCCCGAGGACAGGTCCCCCCAGGCAGTGGGTACACTAGCGAGCAGTTCTCCAGTCCCCAGGCTCAATGAAGACTTTTATTCACAATCCAGACCATCCCCCTAGGATCTTGACCTATATCTCCTGTAAAAATCCTCCCCATCCGCTCTGCTGACTCTCCCTAGGGTGAGACGAGTTAGGCTCTCCTCATTAGGAGGTGGCCCCTTGTCGCAGCTCCAGGTGTGCCTCCAAGGGCTGTCTCGAAGGGTGACCCTCTGTCTCCCTGGCTGTCACGTGTCCCCAGCTCCTACCTCACCCTTGGGAGTGTACAATAAATCACTGCTCTCCAGTCTCCTTCTCCCACCTGTTTCTTGCAGTGCCCTTGTCCTGAAATCTACTGGCCCACAAAGTCATCATAGACAAGAGTCCTTTTCTACTAGCTAAATATCTAAACCTAATACACGCTTCTTCCATGAACAGCATCCCTTTGTGATCAAAGTGACCTTGTTAGCCTTACGGACCAGGTGACAGAGTTCTGCCTTCGTTACCGGTAAATTTTCATTTTAGTTTGTAGAGTTGGCTTTATTTTGTTTTCGCGATTTCTCATTTACTCAAGGGAGTCAACAAGTTTCCTTTTAAAATATGTTAGTGATGTCAGTTTTAGGAAATTTGATAAGTAAGCCATGGCAGTTGGCTATGGCAAAAATGATGAGAAAAGGGAATTTGAAGGACTACAGTCTGAGGAATGGTGGTCCCAGTAAAAGGAGAAAGGGAACGGCAGGAGGAATGGAGAGAAGGAGGCAATGGGAGAGCTGGCGTGATGGAACTAGCACGGGCTTCCAAATGGCTGGATGTAGGAGGGGGGTGGGGGGGCAGTCCCCACCTGTGTTTTTCTTAGAATAGCCTCCCTCTGCTTGCCCCCACCTGAGCATCCCTCTAAATGGGCTCTCAGCTATTACTCTCCTTATCTGGTAGCTTCCTAGCAACGCTCATGACTGGGTATGAGTAATTGGTTAGTGGGTTTGCTGCTCCCACAGGGCTGGCTCCTTCCCTCTCCTGCTCACCGTTGTCTCCGCAGGGCCGCGTGCACTGTCTGGCTGGGACTAGGTGCTAGGTATCATCTGGGCGAGTAACTAGATGAATGGCGATTATGAAGGTCAGATGAACCTTTTGAAAATACAGATAAAGGGGAGCGGCTGGGTGGCTCAGTCGGTTAAATGTCTGGCTCTTGATTTCGGCTCAGGTTGTGATCTCAGGGTGGTGAGACTCAGCCCCATGTTGGGCTCCATACTTGGCAGGGAGTCTGCTGGGGATTTTCTCTCTCCCTTTCCCTGTACCCCTTCCCCCACCTTTAAGAATAAAATAAAATAAGGAATAAACAGGAACACAGGAAGGGGAGAGGCACAGTGTGTCTGGGGTGGGGTCTATGAGCCACCCAAGTGTGGACCCCCTGCAAACAGCAGGAAAACAGAGAGGGAAGCTGCTTAGAGGTCAGAGCTCAGCAATGAAGCCTCTCAGGTTGAGTTTTCTCAACAAGTTCCTTGCTTCTTTTCCTAAAACATAAGTTAAAACCTGTAAAGAATATGAAAACACTGCCACCCAAATGCTCACGCTTCCTAAAATTTGTCTTGTACTTTCCCAGTTGTAGGCCTCTACACCTGGGGTTCTGCTCCCTAAAATTTTCTTGGCTATGGGCGTGGAACGATGCCTGTCTGTCTTCTATCTATCTTACACAAATAATACACAAGTACAGACTTACAGAAAAATTCAAACATAGAAATATACATAGCAAAAGGTGAGAGACCTTGCCCTTACTTCTACTTCCCATAGTAAACAGCTTGATATTATACACCCACTACTTTTTAAAGATGAATTTTTATATACATACAAATTTTAAAAATAGGCAGTTTAAGTTTCTTATTTTTTTGAGAGAACAAGAGCACACAAGCAAGTGGTGGGGGGACAGAGGTGAGGGAGAGAGAATCTTAAGCAAGCTCCGGGCCCAGGGCCAAGCCCGATGATGGGTTTGATCTCACAACCCTGAGATCATGACCTGAGCTGAAATCAAGAGTCGGATTCGTAACTGACCGGCACCCAGGTGCCTTGAGAGTTCAGGTTTCTTAATATAAATAATGAATTTTTAAATGTAAATATGATCACACTTGTATATGCTTACTTGAAAATGTACAGAATTGTTCTGAGATACATTAAAGGTTATTTTACAGTATGGTAGATTTTGTAAAATTGCCATACAAAAAGCTTTATTAATTCTTGTTCCTTACACTTGTGACTGCCAATGCCCATCTTCCATATGCTCTCTTTCACACCGGATAACCTATTTTCAATTTTTGCCAATCTGTTGCAAGGGCAATATTTCATTAGTATTCAAATTTGCATTTCCATGGTACTTACTGACATTGAACATGATAGAACATGATATGTTTATTGATCAGCTATATTTCTTCTCCTACGAATTACTTATTTATAAAAATAAATATACCTTGCCTATTTACAAACTGTCCTTGCCTGGTTTTTCTTTATGTATTTGTCTTTTGCTAATTGATTCATGGGAATTCTTTATTTATAATGGGTAGTAATCCTCTGTGGTGTGTGTTTTGCATGTGTATCTTTGTTACTTGCCTATCTTTCAATGTACCAAGTTTCTTAACACATATAGAGTCAAATGTGCTTTCTCCATCTCCCAAGACTGTGTGAAAGTTTGTCTTAACCCAAATAGGAAAAGAAGGACACATTTGATTCTACATAAGAAAATATATGATCTATATTTCTTAATACATATTATATAAAATACATACTGTACATTTGTGTGCATAAAATACATACATGTATGCATCGAATATTCTCTACACATATGTATATACATCAAATACTGTTTCCATTTTTATTTTTTAAAGATTTTATTTATTTATTTGACAGGCAGAGATTACAAGTAGGCTGAGAGGCAGGCAGAGAGAGAAGGAGGAAGAAGGCTCCCTGCTGAGCAGAGAGCCCTATGCGGGGCTCGATCCCAGGACCCTGGGATCATGACCTGAGCTGAAGGCAGAAGCTTTAACCCACTGAGCCACCCAGGCGCCCCAGAGTTTTCTTTTTTTTAATTTAGCTTTTGTTTCCTCACCCTAACAACCCATATAGTGGACATTATCTATTACTATCCCCATTTTACAAATAATAAAACCAAGGGACACATAAGGTAGGACTTAGCAGATTGCCTCCTGAGTCCACACTCAGTCAGTACTTCATGTTGACTCTACACAACGTCCTCTCTATATATCACAAAAGCAACAAAAATTAATAAAATGTGGGGCGCCTAGGAGGCTCAATGGGTTAAGCCTCTGCCTTCGGCTCAGGTCATAGTCTCAGGGTCCTGGGACTGAGATCTGCATCGGGCTCTCTGCTCAACAGGGAGCCTGCTCCCCGCCCCCCTTCTCTCTCTGCCTGTCTCTCTGCCTACTTGTGATCTCTCTCTCTCTGTCAGAAAAATAAATACAATCTTTCAAAAAAATTAAAAATTAAAAAATTAATACAATGAGATAATGGCACAGAAACAGCTGCTATAGATCAAACAGATAACACAGAAAAATCTTTTAACAGAAAAGCTGAGGAACCAGAGAACACAAAGATTTCTCATAAATGATGTTGGAAAAACTGTTTGGCATTATTTTAAGTCAGTTTGAGCCCACTTTTCACATCATCCACCCAAATACAAACTAGAAGGAAAAAAAATCCCTTAAAAGAGGATAACAGGTCTCTAAGGTAAGAAGAATCAAGGAAAAAAAAAGGACAATTTGGACTATGTGAAAATGTTAAATGGTTGCATTTTAAAAAATTCGTTTTGAAAAGGTGACCAGTAGGCTGGGAAAAATATCTGACAAAAGTATACCAAATAAATCTTATCAAAAAGATATAAATTAGCAAAAAAAAACCCATTAAAATCCTAACAGATGAGCAAAAGAGAAAATATAACTTATAAACAAATGTGAAAAAAAACATTCAACTTAATTATATTAAAAGAAATGCAAAATTACAAAAAGCTTCTGTTTTGTCTATTTTTAAAAAAAGATTTTTACTTATTTATTGACAGACAGAGATCACAAGTAGGCAGAGAGGCAGGCAGAGAGAGAGAGAGGGAAGCAGGTTCCCCGCTGAGCAGAGTGCCCAATGTGGGGCTCAATCCCAGAACCCTGGGATCATGACCTGGGCCAAAGGCAGAGACTTAACCCACTGAGCCACCCAGGTGCCCCTGTTTTGTCTATTTTTTAAAATGATACTATCTTTGGTGAAATGGATGAAATCAAAGGGGAACCTCACACAGAGTGTTGATAGAGAGTAATTCAGCACTGTTAAAATAAATGTTCATGTCCCTTTTATCTAGTAATCCCATGTCTGAGAATCTACTCTACAGAAATGATCCAGAAAGCTGGGGGAAATCATATGGACAATGTAGTTACTGAAGTTTGTTTTTTTTTTAAAGATTTTATTTTTAAGTAATCTCTGCACTCAACGTGAGGCTTGAACTCACAACCCCAAGATCAAGAGTCACATGCTTTACTGACTGAGCCAGCCAGGGGTCCCTGAAATATTGTTTATAATAGGAAGAAAACAAGTAGCAAAAAAAAAGGAAAACAACCCAATTTTCAAGAACAGAGAATATTAAGTAATTTATGAAATAATCACTGACCAGAACATTATACATTATTAAAAATAATCGTGACGCTAATAACTTTTTTAAAAAAAACCCTACAATATAATATCCAGTTGTACAAGTAGAAAAAAATATAGAAATTTTAAGTTGTTTGAGGGTGTGGAATTGAGTCCCTATTTTCTCTAATTTCTACATTTACTGTGGATTTAGAAAGACCCAAGTCCCAATCCCAGCTGCGCCACTCCAATGAGTTATAAAAACCTTTCTATGCTTCGGTTTCCTTGCCTATAAAGTGTAAACCAAAAATACAGCCACTTTGCAGGAGTGTTTTGAGAATCAAATGAAATAACTTGAGTGCTGTGCCTATCACCTAACAAACATGTTATTTTTGTCACATGACAAAGTGTAAACGTGTTTACGTGGGGGGCGGGGGGACTGAAATGAGGAAGCTACTTCACACATAGTGTCTGTTTCCACTTGAAAGTTTAATATGGTTAGTTTCATGCTCTCCCTACTTTTGTGGGTTTCTTCTGCTTAGACAACAATTACTTGTAAACCCACTTGGCAAAGGGAAGATTAAAGGAAGTGAAACATCTACTCTCCACTAGAACCCTGTAAAGATACATCATCTGTGGAGACCACTAGTAAAGGAACAAAACGGAGCCATATTAGTGAGTCCTGCAGCAGAAACAGGGAATGTTTGTGTCTTTTTTTTCCTTTTGCAGTCTAACAAGGTGAGGAAAATCACATTGTTTGAGTAAACTTAAAACATCAACTTCCTTCATTACTGAGCTAAATATTTTATCCTAATAAGACAGAGGAAAAAGGAAAAAACAAAAACAAATCCAAAAAAACCGAAAAAATTCATTTCCAGAAAAACAGAATGGTGAAGAGACATTTCAAAGTAGCCTGTGCCTTTGGCTGGGGTGAGGACGGGGCTGGGGGCTAGGGGAGGGTTAGTGCAAAATACTGTCTAAACAGAAACCGTATAATAAGTAACTTCCTAGAAAAGCCTCTATCTTTGTCACATCTTTGAAGTTCTGCCATCTAGGCCTCATGAGCACAATGTTTGGCCCAGATATTAAGCTCTGGGACATTATCAGGCCCTCGGCAAGATGGGAGGGCGCACTCCACAGTGCTCACCTTCAAGGGCAGAGGGCTCTAGAACTTTCTGGGGGCCTAAGAACCAGTCAAGTGGGTGGTTCTCTGTCCCACACTTGCTGAAAAGAATGCACAGAAGCAGCCCTATTCACTTTGGTTGTGAAAACAGATCTCCATAGCACTAGTAATTAGTACCCACAGGGAGGATTTCTTTTCTCCCAGACTCTATATATTAAAGTCAGCATTAATGATCCTTACTGTGCAAGATGAAAAAAGTAACAGGCAGGGAAAAAAAGACTATTTTTTCAAGATATCAAGAAGACGAGTTTCAAATTCATTTTTAGCCCCCCAAAAGCATGAATGTAGCATTCAATGATCTAGTCCATGAATCACATACACAAAAATGTATTAATCAGGCCTTAGTCACATCAGGGTTCACTGAGTATGTTAGACATTATACCTAAAGCAGAAGAACCTCTTCCCCCAGAGAGAGCTATACTTCTAAGATTTTCCAACCCCATCTTAAATAATAACCAACTATGTACTTACTGCAAAGGCTCTGGCTTCTCGTGCCTCCGGGGAGCTGCTGACCTCAATCAGCAAGTCAGCCGCACTATTCTGGGGTTTGGTGCTGGCCGGGGAGGAAAACCACACTCAAGGGGCCCAGGCAGTGAGCATCTGAGCAAAGCTTCACTCAGGAAGCAGGCAGGCTCCAAGGCTTCTGACAGCCTCCCCCCACCCCACCCCTCCCTGCTCCCTCTCCCTCTCCCTCTCTCTCTCTCTCTCTCTCTCTCTCACACACACACACACATACACACACACACACACACACACACACACACACACACAGCAAAATCACTTCTCTCCTACCGGTTCCTGAATACTTAATTTGTACCTCTCTAAAACACAAGGATTTAAAAACATGGGCTGACTAGCATGTTGCTCTTTCAAACCTGAGATATCAAACAGAAGGGAAAAAAAAAAAGAAAAGAAAAAAAAAAAAGCTAGTCTGTCTTCAAAGGTGAGTTTGCCTCGAAGCCTCAGGGCCCCTCACTTGCCATAACCTGTGGGCTGTAGCATGTTCTAGGTGGGATGGGGAAGTCAGGCTAGCTCAGGAAACCTTTCAAAGCAGGCAGTTCTTGTGAGCTGAGTGAAAACTTTCTCAGAGATGAAGCACCTAAACCTCCAAGCCTCTGGTTGTTGGCTGAAATTCCCTTTTTTTCATTCTAAATATTTTCATACCTAGTTTTGAATTCAGAGAATTCCAGAATTACGCACACCCTCCCAAAACCTGAGGTCCACGTGTCCTGCTACTTTGGATGGTCTGCACGCCCCAGTGACGATGAGCCCTGCCTGTAAAAACAGGGAAGGAATTCGTGAAGGTAAACAAGCAACATAGTCCTATCTGCCCTCAGCAAGAACTGTAGTCATCGGGGCTGAGCTTAGTCACCGCCACGAGGTGGAGGTTTATTGCGATTATACTGGATAATAAGGGTGAGATTTAGCCAAGTATCTCTTACACGGCACGGAGGCTTTACTTAGGAGACAGCATGAGTCTGCAGAGCCTCGGGGACACTGAGTCCCCCCTCATATGCAGACTTTGCCTTTTTTTTTTTTTTTTAAGATTTTGTTTGTTTATTTGACAGACAGAGATCACAAGGAGGCAGAGAGGCTGGCAGAGAGAGGAGGAAGCAGACTCGCCACGGAGCAGAGAGCCTGACGCAGGGCTCAATCCCAGGACCCTGGGATCATGACCCGAGCCGAAGGCAGAGGCTTCAACCCACTGAGCCACCCAAGCGCCCCAGACTTTGCCTTTCTAACAACAGATCACAGTAAGGGGCTGTGGCCATGCAGTTAAGAGCTGGCCTTCCCCTGTGGGCACTGTTCTTACAAACGTGGCCCCATGCCACCCAGGCAAACGCCTCTGCCTTTGGTGGCCTTCCCTCTTAAAGAAAGCAGGGGACAATGCATGGGACCTGCTCTCACTGGAGAATATCCATCTTCCCAGGGCGGGGCAGGGGCAGGGGAATAAGGGGACCTAACTCACCTGGGTGTCATCTCTCCCCCGCCCTAACCCCACCACTAGCTTAAGCAAAAGAACAAATTTATTGGCTTGACTAACTGGATAGTCTAAGGATGCATTTGAGCTGGCTTTCAGCCAGGAGACCGGGAGGTTCCAAAGTCATCAGGAACCTGTTTTCATCACCTTTCAGCTCTGTTTCCCCAAGTTCAATGCATTCAAACATGGTGCCCTTGGGATGGGAAAGCCTTTTAAGGCAGCACTGCATGATTAGAAGTCTATGGCATTCAAGACCTCAGAAGACAGGCACTCCTCAGAGAAGAACCTCAGAGTGAGACCCTCTCCAGCCCCATGGTAAGGGAGAGGGACCTGGGTGACTGACAGCCCCACTAGTTATAAGAAGAGCAGTTCCCAAAAGCAAAAAAAATGCTGGACTGGCAAAAAAAAATACAGGCTAGTGTGCTGGCTTAAGCCTGCCTGTCTTTCTTTCTTTTTTAATATTTTATTTATTTATTTGACAGACAGAGATCACAAGTAGGCAGAGAGATGGTGGGGACAGGCTCCCCACTGAGCAGAGAGCCCAATGTGGGGCTCGATCCCAGGACCCTGGGATCATGACCTGAGCCAAAGGCAGAGGCTTAACCCACTGAGCCACCCAGACACCTCTGGCTTAAGGCTTTCATGTGATTGCATCTTACCAATCAGACCATAAATCTATTACCAGAAGGACATACACAAAGTGTTCAGGGTGGCTATTGTGTGTCATTTCTTTTTTAAATTCACACTGTATGCTCTAGATTTTCTAAAAATTAATAAAAAATTACTAAATTGTATAATAACACAATACATCTAAATAAGTTATTGTATGCTAAACAAGTTCTGCTTATGAGTGAAAATATGTATAGAATATCTATGAATAAATCTGGTAAGAAAATTGCAATCACACCCCCCACCCCCAAATCGATAACATTTTACTGAGTAACAAAATAGAGGACTGGATGAAAAAAACATACCAACATACCATGATATTGATTCTGCACAAAATAGTTATATAAATGTATTATAATTCCAATAAAAATTCTAACACGATTAAGAGTTATGAAAATGATGCCTTATAAAACTATCCTAAAATGTACCTGGTAGAGTAATTCTTCCCTATAGAAGATATAGAATAATTTATTCTTCTCTGTAGAAGCAAATTGTTGAAAAAAATATGAAAAGAGACTTGTACTACCAGATATTAAAAGAGACCAGAGAAGTAAAATAATTGCAGTGTTGTGGTTCAGGAATAGAAACATCGTAAATGGATCACAACAAATCCCAAAATAAGAATTAAGATAAAGATAGCATTACTAATCTGAGGATAAAAAAATGGATTGTTTTTAAAAATGGCATTGGGAAAATTGGCTAAACATTTAGAGAGAGAGAGAAAAAAGACTTTTACCTCATACTATGTATCCAAATGATTTCTGATAGAATAAAAATTTAAGTGGAGAAAAAAAAAAGAAGAAGAAGAAGCATTATCAGAACTAGAAGGAAAGAGGTGGTTCAGTCATTAACCGTCTGCCTTTAGCTCAGGTCATGATCTCCAGATTCTGGGATCGAGCCCCGCATTGCGCTCCCTGCTCAATGGGAAGCCTTCTTGTCCTCCAACTCCCCCTGCTTGTGTTCCCCCCTCTCTCTGTGTCAAATAAATAAATCAATCTTTAAAAAAAAGAACTAGAAGGAAAGAGAGGAGATTGTATATCTGAACAAGGTGAGCAAGGCCTCTCTGAGCCCACACACAAAGGCAGAATACATAAAAAAAGACAGATTTGACTTTGAAAATAAAAAGCCTCCGCGAATAACGAAAATCCTATAAATAAAACAAAGAGGCCAATGACAAAATGAGACAAACATCTCTGCACCTCTGGTTCAGTTATTCCATTTGTAGGAATGTATCCTATGACAATAATCATGGATGAATGCAAAACTGTATGTGCAGGAGTTATAAACTGATCCTTGATTGTAACAATGACAACAAAGGAAAGAATTGAAAGTCTAATTGGTTACATTATGGTTTATCCATGTAATTAAACACCATGCAGCCATTAAAAGTGATACTATATCAATATTCCCTATGACACAGATGTAAAAATCCTTAACAAAGCACCAACAAACCAAATTTAGCAACATATCTAAGGGATTATATACCAGGGCCAAGTGGGATTTACCCCAGGAATTCAAGGTTGGTCCAACATATGACAACCAATCAACATAATACACCATATTGATAGAATGAAGGACAAAACCACAGGATTTTTCCAATAGAGGCAGAAAAAGCATTTGACAAAATCCAATGCCCTTCCATAATAAAAATATTCCATAAACCAGGAATAAAAAGGAAATTCCTCAACCTGATAAAGGCCAACAATAAACACCCCACTTAAGGGTGAAAATCAGAAAGTTTTCTCTGACATCAGGAGCAAGATAGAGATGTCTCTGCTCTTGCCACTTCTGGTCAACATTGTATTGGAGTCTTTAGCCAAGGAAATAAGGCAATAAAAAGAAAGGCATCCAGATGGGTAAGAAAAGTATAACTATCTCTATTATCTAATGATCTTCTATGTAGAACATCTCAAAAAATCTTTAACAAAACAGAGCTAATAAACTTATTCAGCAAGGTTGTAGGATACAAGATCATTATATAAAAATAATTTTCAATTCTACATACTTGCAATGAATAATCCAAAATAATAACAAAGCAATTCTATTCACAATGACACCAAAAGGGAAGGCATACTTAGTAATATATTTAACAAATTATGTGCAGAGTTTTTTTTTTTTTTTAAAGATTTTATTTATTTATTTGAGAGAGAGAGACAGTGAGAGAGAGCATGAGAGAGGAGAAGGTCAGAGAGCAAAGCAGACTCCCCATGGAGCCGGGAGCCCGATGTGGGACTCGATCCCGGGACTCCAGGATCACGACCTGAGCCGAAGGCAGTCGTCCAACCAACTGAGCCACCCAGGCGTCCCGAAAAATGTTAAAGAAGTCTTAAATGGACTCTTGTGTTCATGTATTGTAAGACTTAAGAGGACAATATTCCTCAAGTTTATCTACAGATTCAACACAATCCCTATCAAAATTCCAGTTTCTCTTTTTACAAAAATGGACAAGCTAATTCTATAGCTCATATGGAAATGCAAGGGACTCAGAATAATCAAAACAATCTTGAAAAGAAGAACAAAGCTGAAAGACTCTCACTTCCCAATTTTAAAACTTAATACAAAGCCACGGATTGCATGGAGCACTGTGTGTTCTAAATCTTTATTATTTTTAAAAAAAGGTTTATTTATTTATTTGACAGCAAGAGACACAGCAAGAGAGGGAACACAAGCAGGAGGAGTGGGAGAGGGAGAAGCAGGTTTCCCGCCGAGCAGGGAGCCTGATATGGGGCCTGATCCTAGGACCCTGGGACAATGACCTGAGTCGAAGGCAGATTGTTAACGACTGAGCCACCCAGGAGCCCCAAAGCACTGGGTGTTCTAAAACTTACTACAAAGCTATAGCAATCAACACTGTTTGGTACTGACACAAGGACAGACATATGTAGATCTGTAAAATAGAATTGAGAGTCCAGAAATGAACCCATACTTTTAGGGAAGGTGATCTTTGACACGAGAGCCAAGACCATTCAATGGGGTAGGAGCAGTCTTTCCAACAAATGGTGCTGGCCAGCTGGATATTCATATTCAAAAGAATGAAACTAGACTATTTCATATTATATACAAAATTACCTGAAAGATGTAACAGCTGAAAACATCTTAGAAGAAAAGTTTAAGTGTAAAACTTCATGACCTTGGATTTGTAATGTTTTCATAGAGATCTTAAACACAAGTAACAAACAAAAAATTATGTAAATTAGCCTTCCTAAAGATTAAAAACTCTTGTGCTGCAAAAGGCAGTGAAAAGATGACCCATATATAATAGAAGAAAATAGTTGTAAGTCATATATCTGATATATGGGTCTGTTCTCCAGAACATGTAAAGAACCCTTACAACTCAATAATAAAGCAGCAAGTAACTCAACTAACGTATGGGCAAAGGATTCAAATACATACATCTCCAAAGAGAACATAAAATATACAAATGGCCAGGGCGCCTGGGTGGCTCAGTGGTTAAAGCCTCTGCCTTCAGCTCAGGTCATGATCCCAGTGTCCTGGGATCAAGCCCCACATGGGGCTCTCTGCTCAGCGGGGAGACTGCTTCCTCCTCTCTCTCTCTGCCTTCCTCTCTGCCTGCTTGTGATCTCTGTCAAATAGATAAATAAAACCTTTTTAAAAAATATACAAATGGCTGATAAGCACATAAAAAATGTTCTTAGGCATTAGAGCTAGGCAAATCAAAGCCACAATGAGATACCACTTCACACCTACCAGTAATGGGTACCGCCAAATAGATAATAACAAGCATTGCCAAGGTTATGGGAAATCAGAACCCTCATCCATTGTTTGTGGGACTGTAAAATGCCGTGACTACTGTGAAAAAACAGTTTGGCAGTCCCTCAAAAAGTTAAGCACAGAGTTACCATTATGGCCCACAATTCTACTCCTTGCCCCTAAAAAACTGAAAATAAGAATTCAAACAGAAATCTGTACACATATATTCATAACAGCACTATTTGTGATGGGCAAATGGTAGGGGGAAAAAAAAACCCCAAATCCATCAACTGATAAATGGATAAACACAATGTATATGTATACAACGGGATATTATTATCAGTAAAAAGGAATAAAGTAAAAAAAAAAAAAAGAAATGTTCATCCATGCTACAACGTAGATGAACCTTGAAAATTTTATATTGAGTGAAAAAAGCCAGACACAAAAAGCCACATACTGTATGAGTACATTCATATGAAATTTCCAGAATAGGCAAATCCCTAAACACAGAAAGTAGATTAGTGGTTTCCATGGGATGAAGGGGGGGCACAAAGGGAGAGTGACTGCTAACAGTTCCAGGATTTTGGAGGAGGTGGTGGGGTGACAAGAGGTTCTGGAATTTGATAATGGTGACTGTTGTGCAAGTTTGTGAAATACAAGAAAACCACTGTACCTACACTTGAAAAGGTGAATTTTATAGTAAGTGAATAATACCTCAATTTCTAAAGTAATACTGTAAAATATCTGATGATACAGAATAATGATAACCTAGTGGAAAATAGACTATAAATGGTGTGTATGGTAGGAGGCCATATTCACTGAGGTAAAAGAAAAAGAGACTTAAAGAAACTTTATATATTAAAAATGGCTATTCGTGGCACCCTTGTTGAAGATCAGTTGGCCATGGAGGCATGGATTTATGTCTTATTTTATTGGTTTATATGTCTGTCTTTATGCCAGTACCATACTATTTTAATTACCATAGCTTTGCAGTTTATTTTATTTTAATATTATTTATTTATTTATAGAACATGAGCGGGAAATAAGATGCCCTATCTTTGTTCTTCTTTCTCAGGACTGATTTGGCTATTCCTGTTTTCCTTGTGGTTCTATATGAACTTCAGATTTTTTTTTAATTTCTACAAAAAATACCACTGGGATTTTGATAGGGTTTGCAATAAATCTATAATGGGGAAAGGATAGTTTCTTTAACAAATGGTGTTGGGAAAACTAGGTATCGACATCCTAGGACAAAGCCAATGAGATTGGACCCCTTACCATACATCAAATCAACTCAAAATGGATTAAAGACTGAAACATAAGACCCCAAACTCTAACACCCCTAGAAAAAAAAAACAGGGCAAAACCTTCGTGACATTGGTCTTGGTAATAATTTCATCCATATGACACCAAAACCACAGGCAACAAAAACAAAAATAAACCAGCAGAATCCTACCAAACTAAAAAGGCTTCTGCCCACAGAGGAAAAACAATCAACAAAGTAAAAAAGCAACCTACAGAATGCGAGAAAATATCTGCAGAACATAAATCTGATAAGGGGTTAATCTCCAAAATATACAAGGAACTCTGACAATTCAATAGTAAAAAAACAAAACAAAACAACCCCCCCGAATACTTGATAAAAAGATGGGCTAAGGACTTGAACAGACATTTCTTCAAAGACATACAAATAGCCAACAGATTATGTGAAAAAAGGATCAACATCACTAATCGTCAGGGAAATGCAGATCAAAGTCACGGTGAGGTATCACCTCACACCTGCTGGGATAACTATCATAAAAACAAAACAAAACAAAACAAACTGAAAGACAGCGTTGTTGAGGATGTGGAGCAGTTGGAACTCTTGTACATTACTGGTGAGAATACAAAATGGTGCAGCTGCTGTGGAACAGTGTATAGTACCAAGGGTCCTCAAAAAATTAAAAGTAGAACGGCCTCATGATCCAGCAATCCCACTTCTGGGTATTTATCCAAAAGAAATGAAACCAGAATCTCTCCTGTGTTTACTGTGGCACTATGAGTAAGAGTGAGGATATGGAAACAACCTGAATGTCCACTGTCGGAGGAAGGGGTAAAGATGTGATATATGCAGACAATGAAATACCATTCAGCTTTGAAAAAGAAGACGAGTCTGCAATATTTAAGAACCTGGCTGAGCCTTGACAGCATGCTGCTGGGTGAAATCAAGGAGTCACAGAAAGCCAAAAACTGCATGATCCCACTTACACGAGGTATCTAAAATCATCCAATTCATAAAATCAAAGAGTGGAATGGTGGTTGCCAGGGACTGGGGGAAAGGGCACATGGGGATTTACTAATCAATGAGCATCAAGTTTTAGCCAAGCAAGATGAATAAATTCTAGAGATCTGCTATCCAATAGTGGACCTATAGCCAACAATAATATATTATTATACACTTAAAAATTTGCTAAGAGCTCAGGTTAAGTGTTCTTACCACAATAAAATAAAATTCAAAAGATAAAATAAATTCCTAAAAAAGAGACAGTTATCTCTTGTTGGTAGTGTTAACTTCCCTTATGCTTTAAAGAGTCTTCTCCACTAATTGCGATGAATATGTAGGAGTTTTACAATTTAAAAAATACTGTTTAAGGGGCACCTGGGTGGCTCAGTGGGTTAAAGCCTCTGCTTTCGGCTCGGGTCATGATCCCAGGGTCCTGGGATCAAGCCCCACATCGGGCTCCCTGCTCAGCAGGGAGCCTGATTCCTCCTCTCTCCTCTCTCTGCCTACTTGTGATCTCTGTCTGTCAAATAAATAAATAAAATCTGAAAAAAAAATACTGTTTAAGCATAAGAGCAATTATCTATCATGAGAGCATCAGACTCTCAATACTGATGGCTTATACTGCAGAAAGTAAGTTCATTTGACCCAAGGAAGACTTTCTTAATTGCAGAAATAATTAAAGCCTGGATAAGACATCCTTTGCAGGGGCCATGAAATCTCTACTCTTGGATGGTCTAGAACAGGGTAAGACTGGCCTGCAGTGGCATGTCCGGTTGCTCATCTGCATGGAGGCTGGGCCGTGTCAGGGTGGTCTAGATCCAAGAGCTGGATGGATGAATCCAAACCAGTGCTGAAGGAAACCTCTGTGCGGGCTGAGCTCCTGTGTGCCTCAGTGGGAAACCCGCCAGTTCTCCAAAGAACAGAATTTCCTAAACCTTAGCCAAAAATGGAAGCCTAAAAATGCTCTGTTTTGCTCTTGCAAAATGAATTTATCAGCTCTAAAAATAACTAGGACAAAGCCAAAAGATGAAAGTGACTCTGAATCGGTTGCAAAGACATGTGTGTCAAATGTTTACAAAGACCATCACAGTCAGATCCTTAGGACTCTTGGACCCAAGAGAATCTGTTATGAGGCAGCACGAAAATACACATGCCCAGGAGTGAAAATGGTGAAGATCTTATCTTCATGGGTCTCTAAGCTTCATCCAGTCAGCAAGAGATCCAGTCTTCATTAGCGCAAAAGGATTATAAATATAAATTGTTTATCTGATAATTTCAGTAGGTCGTAACGAGTATGTTAATCTACTAACTAAATACAATCTGGAACTTGACACATGCACATAGTATAGAAATACGTCGCCTTCTTTGTAAATATCTATCAAGCCTGACCGTAAACTACTCATTTTAACAGGAACTTGACTTCTATGTTAACCTAACCATCTCTCTCGATGACTTTTTAATTTAGTTTTAAAGCATAACATTTCACTGTGAGAAATTACACAGAGAGAAGTAATTACAGAGGGAGGCACAGCATACTGGGCAAGTCGTGGTTAGGGAAGTTGGCCTTCTGAGCTAAGCAGCGAGGTTCATCACACGGTCCCCCAAGAAACATGAAGGGGAGGCTCTTTGTGCAAATGCATGACTGGGGACAAGAAGTTTGTTGGCTTACAAGTTACCATACGCTGATACATTTTCTTTTGAAAAGGCCCCCCTGCAGTGCCTGATTAATTCACACGCCTGAATCCTGAGAGGTCTGGCAGCCAAGAGGTATGTCTGGCTCTAGAGATGGACCCTCCCTGCTGTCCTCCGCCGCCCCTGCCCCACCCCCACACTGACCACCTTCTGCATGGTGTAGCACACCTGCCGCCCACACTTCCCTCCCCAGCGGAGTGAGAATGCTGAGTGAGGCTGTGCATATGTTTGAATTTGTTTAATTAGCCAGGAATAGGAAAGCAGCGACTCTTTTGGTTTCCAAGCAGATGTGAAACTAATTTTGGGAAAGAACAGGAGCCCCAGAGAGTTCGAACAATGACTCAGCTTCAGTCCCTCACAATTCCCATCACACTTGGGGATATGCCCATCAGCGATGCTGCTGCCACCAGGATTCTGAATCTGAACAACGCCTCTCAGACCTCTGTTCTTCTGGTTGTCCCACTACCACACTCCCTCTGGCCTAGTGTGCTCCCCAGTCTCAGGTCCTTTCCCTCCCCTGCCAGACTCATAGTCTCCCACCTCCCATTTGAACCCCAAGATCCTTCCACCATGCTCCCCACCAGTCCCCGGATGTCTTTACTAAGGCCCTGCTCAGGCAGCCACCAGATTAGGGATTGCCAAATCATATATTCTTTGTTGCCGACCTGGGTCTCCCAGTGGAACTATAAAGACAGAACCTGGGGTGCCTGGGTGGACTCAGTGGTTTAAAGTCTCTGCCTTCAGCTCAGGTTGTGGTCCTGGGATGGAGCCCCGCATAGGGCTCTCTGCTCAGCAGGGAGCCTGCTTTCCTTCCTCTCTCTCTGCCTGCCTCTCTGACTACTTGTGATCTGTCAGTCAAATAAACAAAAAAAATCTTAAAAAAAAAAAAAAGAACCTGCCTAAGGCCATGTGGCCCTAGGTATCTCTGAGCAATTGATTTATGTAACTCTAACTGGCTTCCTATTGAACCTTCCAAAAAAAAGCATTTATGTGGGACGCCTGGGTGGCTCAGTTGGTTAAGCAGCTGCCTTCGGCTCAGGTCATGGTCCCAGCGTCCTGGGATCGAGTCCCGCATCGGGCTCCTTGCTTGGCCAGGGAGCCTGCTTCTCCCTCTGCCTCTGCCTGCCACTCTGTCTGCCTGTATTTGCTCTCGCTTCTCTTTCTATGACATATAGATAAAATAAAAATCTTTAAAAAAAAAAAAGCATTTATGTTTAAGAATATCTTGGTCAAGCCAGGTGGCTCAGTTGTTAGGTGTCTGCCTTCAGCTCAAGTCATGATCCCAGGGTCCTGGGATGGAGTCCACCATAACATCTGGCTCCCTGCTCAGCGGGAAGCCTGCTTCTCCCTCTCCCACTCCCCCTGCTTGTGTTCTCTCCCCCAACCCCGTCAAATAAATAAAATCGTAAAAAAAAAAAAAAAAAAAGGATATCTTGGACAAGTTTAATTCAGAAGGGGAGGGTCATTAGTTTGCCTGGGAACATGGGTCAAGCCTTCTTCTCCAAGTCAGCCTTAGCATTAACAAAGCTGATCTCCAATCTCCATCAGTCTGATTCCTGTCTCATGTTTTGTTTGTTTTTGGGTTTTTTTTTTTAAGGATTTTATTTACTTATGAGAGAGACACAGAGAGAATGAGTTGGAGGGACAGAGGGAGAGGGAGAAGCAGACTCTCCACTGAACAGAGAGTCAACGTGGGGCTTGATCCCAGGACCTTGAGACCAAGACCCAAGCGGAAGGCAGACACTTAACCCACTGAGCCACCCGGGAGCCCCCTGACTCATGTTTCTTTGCTGATTTTGAGCTATATTTGTGATGGTGTGGTGGAGAAGAATGATGTCAACAGTAATTTTCCAAACCCTGAGCAACCGCCTTTGATCTCTGGTCCCACCTTCCCTGGTATACAGAGGGGCCTTCCCTAAATCCACAGTAAGTGGAAAGAAGAAATGAATACAGAAAAAAACAGCAGTTAATGAAATGAAAACATTTTTTAGAATGGTCTAGAAGATGAAAAAAACTGAAATTAAAAACAAGAGAAAGGATGTAATTACATGTATGGATTTGTAAATTAGGCGAAACAGATAATTTTCTAGGAAAACACAGATTACCAAAATTAACTCAAGAAGAAACAAACACACAGAGAAAAGGCAAAGGATAAGAAATGGCAATTCACAAAAGGAAAAATACTAATAAAAATGTGAAAAGATGCTTAGTCTACCTAGTATCCAACAAACATGAACTAAATCCATGTAATGTTTTAAAGTCCATCTCATGGACTAATATATTTGAAAGGGATAAAAAGTGTTAGCAAAAATGTGGGAAATACACACTTTCACACAATTGCGTGTATGGCTCCTGGGAGGCAGTTGGAGTGGAGATTGTAAAGAGGGCTTTCCATATTTTACTCTATTTCTATATTTGAATTTTTTAAGAATGTGTTTTTTGTTTTATACCTGAAATTTGAACAGTGGAATTCCTAAATCCATATGAATTCCACAAGAATTGATACCAAAGTATTTATTGTATGTTTAAGATCGGAGAACAAAGTAATTTGAAATGAGGAGATAGATTGTAAAATAGTTTATGGATCTGAAACAGGTGTAGAAAAGGAGAAACAGAAAAATAAGCAACCAAGTGCAGACTGCATATGATACCCAAAACAGCACATGCAAAAACAAGAGCTCCCTGAGGACAAAAACTCTGTTCTAGTCACTGCATATCCCTCTGCCCCTTACAGAGTGCCCAGAACAGAACACTAGTCAATGTTTGCTGAATCAATGAAAGAAAAATGGAACTAAAGAATATCAGAAGGTACTCTGGGAATTTCAATTTCAAAAGAAGCAAATGAAACAATTCTGCTCACATATATTTCCCAAATTTGAAATGTAAAATTATTTTCACTGAAATCCTGTTATATTCTAAATGTAATCAGCAAGTTTGGAATTTAGAATTGCGCTGGTCATTTTTCTGCAGCTGACATTCAGTTAAAAGAATGTGGTCCATCTTGGTTAGTCTTTTACTACCTTTTCACAATATACTGTCATCATACTCATGTGCTGGTATTTATAGTTGTTAAAATTCACAGTTTTGGGGGTGCCTAGGTGGCTTAGTCAGCTGAGTGTCTGCCTTTTGCTCAGGTCATGATCCTGGGTCTGGGGATTGAGCCACACGTAGGACTCCCTGCTTTGTGGGGAATCTGCTTCTCCCTCTGCCCTGTACTCTCTCTCTCTCTCTCAAATAAATGAGTAAGATCTTTTTTAAAAAATTCACAATTTTCACCTTTTTCTACTTTGTAGCATTATATATGTTCAGGAAATTTAACATAGCAACGTGGATCAATGAAATGTAAAAGACAGGTTGTGAGTGATATAAATATGACTCCTGGGGCACCTGGGTGGCTCAGTGTGTCAAGCTTCTGCCTTCAGCTCAGGTCATGATCTTGGAGTCCTCGGATCGAACCACGCATCGGGCTCTCTGCTTAGCAGGGAGCATGCTTCCCCCCTTCTCTCTCTGCCTGTCTCTATGCCTACTTGTGATCTCTCTGTGTCAAATAAACAAATAAAAATCTTTAAAAAAAGAAAAAAATATGACTCCTAACAACGGTAAGATCACTACTGAACAGGACTAAGATGCGAGGTGGAAAGATGTGTGTCCTGTAGGTCGAGTGACATGCCACACAGGCACTTAAGAAAGGGGAGTGCAAATAGGAGGTACACCCACAAAGGCTGAAAAATTGGGAGTTTATTGGACCATTCACCCATTTGCTCCTAAGCTAGAGCATTTCACTGCTTTTATGAAGCTTCGGAAGGAGTGTCAGTAAACCACAAATGTCTTTCGTGTCACTTTCAATGTACAATGGCCTCTTTGGTAAACCAAATGAGCTCTGCCTCAAGGGCAAAATAATGTTTCTCAGTGCAAAACCGATGCATTCATCACCAAAGGAAAAGAACAAAACTCCTGAGGCCTCGCTTAAAGTTGCCCTCTTCAGAGATAAAACACATTCAGACACACACTAATGAAACGTCTTCAGGAAGAGTCCCAAAGTTACTATACGTGTATTTTGGTCAGCAAGAACACAGATTGAGATATTAGCAAAATTCCTCCATCAAAAAATGCACCAAACCTCAAGGAATCCCAATGGCATGCCACGGGGAAGAGGAACTGTGAGCCTACATGTGGGCTGCCAGGTAATTTCAATTTACCATTGACTGGAACCTCTGTGGATGAATCAGTGCCTTTCATGTGTGAGGTTCATATTCAAGGACCGAGGCATGCAGTGGAGAAGGAGCCCAGGGACCTGTTGTGTGGGCAGCCAGGAAGAAAAGAGCTGCTAAACAGAATAATTGCACTGGGTACCAATCTACACCACGGCTGTTTTTCTCTAGAACGCTGATGATCTAAATAATCGGATCTTCATTTGGTACTGAAAAAAGGATAAACATTTTGAATCAAACCGCAGTCACAGACAATCTGTCTTTTCAGTGTGTGGTAGGACAGGGAGTACCAGGGTTTGCTTTCTGCTCTGGAATTCACTGCCTGTTAAGGCGAAAGGCATTCACATGGATATCAGAAATGAGGAACAATATAAAACTGTATCTTCCTGACACTGAGAAGGCCAAAAAAGGCAATTTCTAGGATCTCAAATGACTGGCTTCCATAGTATAGGTTAAAAATCTATATTTAGGGGCGCCTGGGTGGCTTAGTGGGTTAAAGCCTCTGCCTTCGGCTCAGGTCATGATCTCAGGGTCCTGGGATTGAGCCCCGCGTTGGGCTCTCTGCTCGGCGGGGAGCCTGTTTCCCTCTCACACTCTGCCTACTTGTGATCTCTCTGCCAAATAAATAAATAAAATCTTAAAAATAATGAAAGAAATCAATATTTGGAACAGCCTGAATCCTAGCCAAAATATCGTGATTTCTTTTTTTTAATGCTAGAATGTTTTAGGGCAACCCGATGGGACCAAACTATAAGTAGCTAAGTCTCCACCAGTTCGACGTCCCCAGTGGTGGGACAGTTTTCTTTACAAATTGAATAATTTTTTCATATATTATTGCATCCTTTGAAACTACACGGAAATGCTGCAAAGCAATATAAACAAGCATTTTGGGATGGCGAACTCCCTCCGGCATGAGAGACAGGAGATCAAGCTGGAAAGCAAGACAGGGAGCAAACCTCAAACCACTTTACCTGCCTTTGCTGAGGTGTTTGGATGCAGTAACCCTTAGCTGGGGAGAACAATTTAAGTAAAGAAGCAAAATGACCAGGTTCACATTTCGGAAAGACTGCTCTGATGTCAGTGTGGAGGACAAATATAAGGGAGTATGAGTGGAGGCAAGGGACCTCCCAACAGGCAATTTAAACACCTTTGATGAGAAATAACCATCTAAGAGTATGACAGCAAAATTCAAAGGAAGTGGAATCAAGAAGATACTGCCATGGAAATAACAGGACTTGATCACCAGTTGGATCTGGGGGAGGAAGAAGGAGTCTCCTGGTTTGGGCACAATTTGTTGAGATTGGGAAAACAGAAGGTTGGCCATGTGTACTGGTTATCTACCACTGTGCAACAAGTTACCCACAAAATTTAGCAGCTTAAAACAACTAACGTTTATTACCTCCCAGTTTCTGTGGGTCGGGAATCTAGAAGAGGTTCAGCTGGGTGGTTCTAGGTCAGGGTCTCTCGTGAGGCGGTTCTAGGTCAGGGTCTCTCATGAGCCTGCAGTCTGGATGTCAGCAGGGGCCGCATCATCTGAAGGCTTGACCAGGGCTGAAGTTGCACGGGGTTCACTCACATGCCTGGCAAGTAAGTGCTGGTGGTGGGCAGGAGATGTCAGTTCATTTCCCAGTGAACCCCTCTATAGAGCTGCTTAAATATCCTTCTGTTATAGTGCTTGGCTTGCCCCAGATCAAATGATCCAGGAAGGAGAGCTACGAGGAGGCCACAATGTCCCTAATGACCTTGAAGTCTCACACCATCACTTCTGCCTTATTTCACTTACTAGAAAAGGTCTTTAGGCCTGCCCACGTCCAAGGACAGGGGAGACTTAAACTCTGCCTCTTGAAAGGAAAAGTACAAAGAATGGGTGGATAAATCTTAAAACCATTACACCACATAAGTGGATAATGAATTCAATTCATGCTGTTGGAAATGCCCAAGACAATCAGTTGGAAGTGTCCAGCAGGTAGATGAACACACCCCTAGGTCATTGCTGAATTTAGCAAGAATAAAGTTTATAAAACGTCAGAGTTAGAAGCAACGTCACAGAATTAAGGAGAAAATGAAACATAAAGGAAGTAGGGTCAGGTTACTCCTGTAAATTTCACCTGGAAAGGAAGTCAACAGTTAGTCAGAGTAGGGGATCTGGGTGAACAAAGGTAACATAGGTCTTGGTAAAATCCATTGTCCATTGACCTGGGCCAGCAGAGGGACCTCTTGACTTGAGAGAGAAGGAAAAGAAGAAAGAGTGGGTGCTATCTACTGTGGTCCTGTCTCTAGGGCAAATAGATAGGCAACAAACTGTCTGTTAGGAATATTGAGGGGACGCCTGGAGGAACATATCTCAAACTGGTTTGATACTTAAGCCTCCCTACCTTCTCTTGTTGTAGGCAGACCCCGGCTACATCTCGCTAGCCTGTTGTAGTTTTACCGTTCTGACTTACCTACTTTCCCGTTCCCAAACCTCACATAACCCGTACTTCTCCCTGGAAAGGCATTTGATCGGGTTGCCTATTGACAAAGAGTGACTTCAGCCTGTCCTCAGAATCTCTCCTATGGAAAGTACCCATCAGTAGCACCGGTTATTATTAAATTATTATTATTAAATCTTGGGGCCCTGCCCTGTTCCCAGTCTGTGGCCTAGTCGGACCCCTGTCTTGACCTCTAGTAGTATGGATGAGATATTAAAATATCTTTGAATCATAGTCTGTTAAATTCCTCAGTGGGGAACAGACAAACCTGTGCTAGTGCTGGTGTTTCTGTATTAGAGCTCCATTTTAGTATCTAGATTCTTTCATGCATTACCTCTCAGCTCCACTAAAACTTGTTTTAATACAATGTTCAATACACATGTAGTTCCTTTTCTGCTTTTTATGGCCTCCATAAAATTTGACCAACAGTAGATGAACATTAAACTATGACAATTCATGGAAATGGATACACTGATACCAGCAAGTCCCTATTTTAGCAGTTACCATGGTGACAATGTGCACAAATGGTATTTAAAGGTGCCAGTCTTTGAAACATCTTATTAGGCCCAAGATATTAAAACTAATGAAATTGTGGAGAAATTTCTTATTTTTGACATTTTAATGAAGAGGGTGGTTAAGCTAGTAATACTTCAGCTACTATTTTGAAAGCAACGATGACAGGTCAAACACTTTTCTAGGATTTTTTATTTAAGGTGTCACATTTAATTCTCAAAAAAGCCATGATGGGGCAGGTATTATTTTTTCTCCTTAGAGTACTTGAGGAAACAGGGTTCAGGGAGGTTATGCAATTTGCTCAAGTTCATACAACTTGTACATAGAAATCCTGTGATTTGCACAGGATCTCACCTAAGTCCAGGCTTTTTCCATTATCCCACATCACCCCTCTAATAATTGGCAACAAGGTAGTTATACCTTGGCCTCCTGCTGGATATTTCCCCCAAGCTCATACCACCATGCTTTATTTTCTCCATTAATAACTGATCGCAACCTGAAATTTTCTTATTTATTGCCTCTCTCTTCATTAAATTATGAACTCAACAAGAGCAGGTTGTCTCTTTTCTCACTGATCATCAGTACCTAGGACGTTATTTAGCATAGAGCTGGTAATCAATAAATATTTGTTGAATTAACAAATGAATAAAAAATTTCCAAGGAAGAAAAAGCACTAAAACAAATGCTGATATAAACATACATTTTTTAAAAAGCATTTGACAAGTTTAACACAGAATTTAAGTTATGATTGTTTTAAAGAAATACGCAAGTGCTTATTTGGGAAATACTGTGCTATTTTTTTCCATGCACTATTTCAGTAAAGCAGTAAGCAAACTTGCGAGATCATAAAAACAAAGATATGTTTCTATGATTCTGAAATTGTGCCTAAAAAGTCCCTCTTTAGAAAGACAAATACCATATGATTTCACTCATATGTGGAATCTAAGAAACAATACAAATGAGCATAGGGGAAGGGAAGGAAAAATAAAACAAAAACAGAGAATGAGCCAAACCATAAGAGACTCCTAACTATAGAGAAAAAACTGAGGGTTACTGGAGGTGGGGGGACAGTGGGGGGGTGAGCTAAATAATGATGGGTATTAAAGAGGGCACCTGAAATAATAATACACTATATGTTAACTAACTTGAATTTAAATTAAAAAAAAAATGGGGCACCAGGGTGGCTCAGTGGGTTAAAACCTTTGCCTTCAGCTCAGGTCATGATCCCAGGGTCCTTGGATCGAGCCCTGCATCAGGCTCTCTGCTCAGCAGGGAGCCTGCTTCCCCCTTCTCTCTCTGCCTGCCTCTCTGCCTACTTGTGATCTCTCTGTCAAATAAATAAATAAAATCTTTAAAAAAATTTTTTTAAAGTCCTTATTTTTATCAGCAAAATCAATTCAAAGCACGTAAATAAATGTGGTTGGGTGTGGGGTCCACTTCAGATTCTTTCTCTCTCACTCTGCCCCTACCCCCTTGCGCGCGCGCGTGCGCACGCTCTCTCTCTCTAAGAAAAAAAAAAGGAAAAGAAAAAGATGAATTTTCCTATGCACAAAGGATACCTGTAAACCACAGAAGAAAACCACCAATAACCCAAAACAGAAAGATATAAAAGTAATGAAAGGACACCTAACGTGTTCAACATCACTTTTAATAAAGGAAATGCAAATTAAAACTGTAAATGCATTTTACCTATCAGTATGACAAAAATTTAAAAACTTTGGTACACATCACCATGCTGGTGAGTATATGAGAAAACTAGCACTCTCACTTTATGCTAGTAGGCTATATATCGATAATTTCTGTGGAGGGCAATATGGCGCTATAAAATTTACAAATGCATATGTCCTTTGACAAGGCAATTCCACTCTAAGAATGTATTCTACAGTTTTATTCTTTCCAGGACTAAGAACTGGGGAGCAGGGAACAGAGGCAGAGGGGGAATTTTTTTTTTTATACCTAGATCCTCTTTTGAACATGTTGAATTTTGTATATTGTTCTTTGTTATTTTATTGCAAAGTGCAATTTTTAACTTGTATTCTTATAAAGGAAGTCATATGTACTTACTCTCCCCTTTAGGTAAAGCCAACATAGAGTAGGAAATTCCACATATGAAGGAAGTAGAGAAAGTCCTCACTACCTGAGCAACAGATAGACTGTCTTCCAGAGACAGGAATTCACTGAACAAAATTCAGAAAGGATTATAAGAATTGATACTTCTCTAGATCTTGAGTGAGTTACAGATTTCTCTAAATTGAGTGAGAGGCGGAAGCAAGAACTGTCCTCCCAAGGGCCCTGTTCCCCCCAAGGAAAGATAAGGGGCATCACGGAAAGGCTCATAGGAGGAGACGAAAAGGACACCATTAGAGGAAAATAGTCACACCATCACATGATGAACAAATGTTACATGAGGAAGAACAAGAAGTGAAACCAAAATGTTGGAAAAGTCAGTGAAATAGAAGACTCACTTGTGAAAATGGAATAGAGAAAACAAGGATGAAAGTGATTAGAAAGATGTTAAATATGGAAGATAGAGATGTGACATACAGACGATTACTATTTCTGAAGAACACAGAAAAACTAATGGTATGGAGGGAAAAATTAAGGATGCAGTGGAGGTAAACTTCCCTGAAATTAAGTAACTCAATCCATGGAATGAAAAGCACTCATAGTATACCTGGAAAAATCAGTAAGAGTGCAATCAAGACAGGATGTGTCCAGTCAAAGTTAACTGCTGCTCAAAGGCAAAGGAATAACCTGCCAACAATGAAACAGAAGCAGCAGATTACCCAGAAGAGGGACACAAATTAGACTCTACAATCTCCTTCAGTCTTCTCTACGATATTAGATGACAAAAGACAAAAGAGCAATGCCAGTGGAGTGTTGAGTGAAAGAAGGGACTCACGAATTCTTTACCAAGTTAAAATGTCACTCATATTTAAAGGAAAAAAAAAGTTATTATAAAACAGGAAGGAACTCAAAGAGTATAGCACTCGAGAGCCCTTAAGAAAAATACGGTCATAATCCAGCCAATTAAAAGTTAAATATAAGCATGTGTTCATTAATGGAAAGTTCACTGCATGAAACCATGTTGGTTCCATCTAGCAACATAGTGTGCATGGTCTTCCTGTAATAAGTCAACTCACCTCCTCCTTCCACTTATGTCCCCCACAGTCCACTCTCAACATGGCAGATGCAGTGACCATGTAACACCTTCAACAGAGCCCTCCAGTGGCTCCACATCTTACACAGGGTGAAGGGCAGTCTGTGCACTGGTCTACGAGGCATGCCCACATGTCCTCCTGACTCCTGCAACCACATCTCCCGCCCTGCCCTGGAGCTCCCAGCATCCTCACTGCCCCCAAACAATGGGCATGCTCCCCCTCAGGGTCTTTGCTCCAGGTGCTTCCTCCCCTTGGTATGATTTAACTAACTCCTTTTCTCACTTTGGGCTTTGCTCAAAAGTCATCTCTCGGTAGGACCCTCCATGACCACCCACCCTATTTAAAATTCTAACCCATCCCCCCTGGCACCCTGGATCTCACTTATCCTATTTTGATTTTATCTCCATAGTTCAGCATTTACTCTCTTCTAATATACAATTTCATTTACTCATTTATTAGGTGTATTGTTTGCTACTTTTAATTGTACATCCACTCCAGAGGCCAGGGATTTCTGTTTTTTTTCCGTTGTTGTTGTTGTTGTGGTTTTCTTCACTCATATAGTCCAAGCACTTAGAACAACACATGGTTTGGGATATTCCATATAAACAAAATTAGCAGTAGCACTGAATCAGTTAAGCAAAGAGCTATCTCTAAATATCATAAAGTCTATCAGCTGTAGCAACTTCTTTCTAGATATGCCTTGTGAGGCAAAGGAAACAAAAGCAAAAATAAACTATTACTACCTCAAAATCAAAAGCTTCTGCAGAGTGAAGGAAACAATCAACAAACTAAAAGTCAGGCCATGGAATAGGAGAATATATTTATGAATGACATAGCCAATAAAGGGTTAGTTTCCAAAATATGTAAAGAATTTATAAAACTCAACACCCAAAAACCAAATAGCACAATGCGCAGAAAACACGAATGGACATTTTTCCAAAAAAAACCTACCGATGGCCAATAGACACAGGAAAGATACTCAACATAGCTGATCATAAGGAAAATGTAAATCAAAACTATAATGAGATATCACCTTACACCTATCCGAATGGCTATAAAATCAACAACACAAGAAACCACAGGTATTGGCAAGGATGTGGAGAAAAAGGAACCTTTTGCATTGTTGGTGTGAATGCAAACTGGTGCAGCCACTATGGAAAACCATGGAGGCTTGCCAAAAAGTTAAAAATAGAATTACCCTACAATCCAGTAATTACACTACTAGATATTTACCCAAATACAAAAATACTAATTTATAGGGTTACGTGCACCCCAATGTTTATAGCAGCAGCATCTACAATAGTCAAATTATGGGAATAGCCCACCTGTCCATCAACTGATGAATGGATAAAAAAGTTGTTATACACGAATATTACTTGACCATAAAGAAGAACGAAATCTTTTCATTTGCAAGGACATGATTGGAGCACAATACTATGCTAAGCAAAATAAGTCAGGACAGGAAGACACATGCCATGTGATTTCACTCATGTGGGATTTAAGAAACAAAACAAATAAGCAAAGGGGAAAAAAGAGAGGCAAGCCAAGAAACACTCTTAACTACAGAGAACAATGTGATGGTTACCAGAGAGGAGTGGGTAGGGGGGCTGGGTTAAATACGTGCTAGGGATTAAGGAGCACACTTGCTCTGATGAGCCCTGGGTGTTAGGTGGAAGTGTGGAATCACTATATTATACACCTGAAACTAATATTATACTGCATGTTAACTGACTGGAATTCAAACACAAACTTTACTGTGTATTTAACTTTACATATATATATGTATATATACATATATATACACATACATATATATGTATATATAGACATAATTCAGTTTAAAAATCTTTTGACCACATATTAATTATGACTACAAAACTAAATACAATTTAAAGACATTTAGAAAGAAAAGCTAACAATGTAAAACAGTATTTCAACAATAAAAATTCCTAAAGGGTCATGATAATCAAAGATTTTTAAAAATTTTATATTTATTTATTTGACACAGAGAGAGAGATCACAAGTAGGCAGAGCAGCAGGCGGTGGGGCAGGGGGGAGCAGGATACCTGCCGAGCAGAGAGCCCAATGTGGGTCTAGATTCCAGGACCCTGAGATCACAACCCAAGCAGAAGGGCTCAACCCACTGAGCCACCCAGGCACCCCCAAAAATCGAAGATTGAGAAGAACATCAATTGTTTAGTGTTTTCAGAAAAGAATGTTGAAACAAGTATCCCTCAAGTTGATAAACTGAGAAGGGGGTTTGAAGCATATTGTTTAAAGGCATAAAGGTGGGACGCCTGGGTGGCTCAGTTGGTTGGACGACTGCCTTCGGCTCAGGGCGTGATCCTGGAGTCCCGGGATCGAGTCCCGCATCAGGCTCCCAGCTCCATAGGGAGTCTGCTTCGCTCTCTGACCTTCTCCTTGCTCGTGCTCTCTCTCACTGTCTCTCTCTCTCAAATAAATAAAAAAAAAATAAAGGCATAAAGGTAACAAACAGGAATTAAAAACTTATAAGCATATCTTCCAATTAAGAGAGGGAAGAGAAGGGCGCCTGGGTGGCTCAGTGGGTTAAGCCGCTGCCTTTGGCTCAGGTCATGATCTCAGGGTCATGGGATCGAGTCCCGCATCGGGCTCTCTGCTCCGCAGGGAGCCTGCTTCCCTCTCTCTCTCTGCCTGCCTCTCTGTCTACTTGTGATCTCTCTCTGTCAAATAAATAAATAAAATCTTTTAAAAAAAGTACTAGATGAAAATCTACAGCTATAGAGTGGAAAACACCTTTTGACACATGGCATGAGAACCAAAGCCATAAAAAGAAGGTTTTAATTTTACTACATAGAAATTTTAAACTTTTATATGATCTAAAACACCATAAGCAAATTCAAAGGACAAGCAACAAGCCACATAAAAATATGTGCAACAATGCCCCTATCACATTGAAATTTAAAGCGTTCTTTGAATAAATAGAGTTTAAAAATGAGAAAAAAACACTATAAATTATAAATAGATGTGAAAGGGTGTTCACACTGATTAGTAATTTTAGAATACACAGTAAAATAATGACCTATATTTGGCAGGCTGGCAAACAATGATAATATCAAATGTCAACAAGGGTGTGGCATACATCATGTGTAAGGAATTATGCTGGATGCTACAGATACAGATACTGAAACAGTGTTCCAGTTCACAAAGAACTTATATTTTTAAGGGGTGTACAAGTGGAAGGGGGAAATTTTTTAAATGAGTACATAATTTTTAAATACAATTCTGATGTGCTACAAAGGAGAAATGCAGGGTGCTTTGAGGAGGACCTGATGTTATTTGGGCAGAGGTATTCTCAGCCAGTGTAAAGTGATCAACTCTTTAGGAAAATTGGCAAAATGTTAGATACCCACAATATTTGTCTAAATAATTCTACTCCTAAAAAAATTTTAAAAAATAATAATTCTATTCCTAAATAGTGAGTCTACCAAAACACCGGCCAGATATATATACAAAATGATGCTTACAGCAACATTGTTTATAACAGAAAAAAGAAATAATTCAAATCTTTATTAGAGGATATTGACTAAAAGAGGGTACATCCAAAGAATTCAACCATCAGAAAGAATGATTTTTCACCCAAAATAATAACATATGTAGGAATAAACCTAACCAAAGAGGTGAAAGACCTGTACTCTGAAAACACTGATCAAAGAAATTAAAGATGACACAAAGAAATGAAGAGACATTCCATGCTCATGGATTAGAAGAAAAAATATTGTTAAAATGTCTATGCTACCCAAAACACTCTACATATTCAATGCAATTCCTATCAAAATACCAACAGCATTTTTATAGAACTAGAACAAATGATCCTAAAACTTGTATGGAACCATAAAAGACCCTGAATAGCCAAAGCAATCTTGAAAAAAGAGGAGCAAAGCTGGAAACATCACAACTTTAGACTTCAAGTTATATTACAAAGTTATAGTAATCAAAACAGTATGGTGATGGCACAAAAAATAGATACACAGATAAACAGAACAGAATAGAAAACCCCAAAATGGACCCACAGCAATATGGTCAATTTTTCACAAAGCAGGAAAGAATATCCAACATACCTTCAATAGTCTCTTCAACAAATGGTTTTGGGAAAACTGGATAGCAACAGGCAAAAGAATTAAATTGAACCACTTTCTTAACCCACTGAGCCACCCAGGCGCCCCTGAACCACTTTCTTAAACTACAAATATAAATAAATTAAAAATGAATTAAAGACCTAAGTGTGAAACCTGAAACCTTAAAAATTCTAGAAAAGAGAACAGGAAGTAATTTCTGACATGGC
The DNA here is from genome assembly GCF_020171115.1 of Neogale vison. Taxonomy (NCBI): domain Eukaryota; kingdom Metazoa; phylum Chordata; class Mammalia; order Carnivora; family Mustelidae; genus Neogale; species Neogale vison. The sequence goes on from NC_058095.1 coordinate 64,304,597, forward strand.
CATAGCAACTTTTTTCTACATAAGTCCCCTGAGGCAAGGGGAAAAAAAAGCAAAAACAAACTATTGGGACTATATCAAAATAAAAAGTTTCTGTACAGTGAAGAAAACAATCAATGAAACCAAAAGTCAACAATAGAATGGGATAAGGTATTTGCAAATGACATATCTGAATAAGGGTTAGTATCCAAAATATATGAAGAAGTTATAAAACTCAACACCAAAACCCTTCAAACAACCCAATTTAAAAATGGGCAGAACTAATATAACACTGTATGTTAACTAACTGGAATGAAAATAAAAACCTTTAAAAAATGGGTAGGACACATGAACAGACATTTATCCAAAGAAGATATACAGATGGCCAACAGACAAATGAAAAGATGTTCATCAACCTTACCATCAGGGAAACACAAATTAAAAACTGCGCTGAACTATTATCTCACACCAGTCAGAATGGCTAAAATCAAACAGCACAAGAAACAACAGGTATTGGTGAGGATGTGGAGAGAAAGGAACCCTTGTGCCCTGTTGGTATGAAGGCAAACTGGTGAAGCCACTGTGGAAAAGAGTATGGAGGTTCCTCAAAAAGTTAAAAACAAAACTACCCTATGATCCAGCAAATGCACGACTAGATATTTACCCAAAGAATACAAAAATATTTTTCAATGATTCAAAGGGATACATGCACTCCAATGTTTATAGAAGCATTATCTACAATAGCTAAATTAGGAAACAGTCCAAGTGTCCATTGACTAATGAATGGATAAAGAAGTTGTGGTATATATAATGGAATACTACTCAGTGATAAAAAAGAGAGAAAGCTTATCATTTGCAATGGAGTTTAATATGGAATTTAAGAAACAAAACAAAGAAGCAAAAGGGAATGAAAGGAGAGAGGGGCAAGCCAAGAAACAGACTCTTAACTATAGAGAACAAAATGATCGTTACCAGAGAGAAGGTGGGTGGGGAGATGGGTTAAATAGGTAATTGGGATTAAGGAGCACATTGTGATGAGCACCCAGGTAATGTATGGAAGTCTTTCATCACTATAATGCTGTACACCTGAAATGGATATTACACTCTATGTTAACTAACTGGAGTTTCTTTCTTTTTTTTTTTTTTAAGATTTATTTACTTATTTATTTGAGAAGGAGAGAGAGAGAGATCAAAAACATGGGGGAAAGGTATAGGGAGAAGCAGACTCCTCACTGAGCTGGAAGACTGATATGGAACCCAATCATAGGCCCCCAGGATCACAACCTGAACCAAAGATAGATGTGTAAATGACTGAACCACCCAGGTGCCCCTACTGGAATTTAAATTAAAACTTAAAAGAAAGAATACAGGATTTAGGTTGACCAAATCCAAGTCAGATTTCTTGTGTGATTTCAAATATACTATACAATTTTTCTGAATCTATGTTTCCTAAATTACAAAACAAGGATAATTGTTATAAGACTTGATTTGATTATTGTGGATAAAGTGGTTAGTTCAGTGTTCAGAATCTAAAAGAACTCATTAAATTGTAGACATTAAAAATAAAAATAAAAAGTTAAAGCAAAAATTTTTTAAAAGAATGATAAAGATGTCTACATACTGACACACAAAGATGTGCATTATGTGAAAACAAAACCAAGTACAAGATTATGTTAATATGAGCATATTTCTAAAAACAAATATATATTATATATTCTGCATATACAGAAAATATCTGGAAGAAAAGAAAGCATTCAGAAGAATATTGAAATATACTGAGATAATATATTGAGATAATATAACTTTTACCAAGTTATATATCTATATTGTTTACAATTCTCATGCCAAGCGAGAATTATTTCTTGAAAAAAAATTAGATTCAAAAAAACAAAACATTTCTTTAAACCGATCAGTGCAAAGGAGCCTCAACTTTTCTTGCATTTTGATATTTAAGATGCACACAAACACATGGGGTACCTCTAACTTTACCAATGGTGAAGGAACAAAGTTTTCTTCCTAATCATTAAAAGCAACACACACAGGGCGCTGGGTGGCTTAGTGGGTTAAAGCCTCTGCTTTTGGCTCAGGTCAGGAACCCAGGGTCCTGGGATCAAGCCCTGCATCGGGCTCTCTGCTCAGCAGGGAGCCTGCTTCCTCCTCTCTCTCTGCCTGCCTCCCTGCCTACTTGTGATCTCTGTCAAACAAATAAATAAAATCTTTAAAAATGAACAAAACACACACACACACACACACCCTTCCTTTACTTAATATATATGGTGTTTAATATTGTAGTCTTTCCTGGGACACCTGGGTGGCCCAGTTGCTTAGGCGGCTGCCTTTGGCTCAGGTCATGATCCTGGGGTTCTGGGATTGAGCCCCACATCGGGCTCCCTGTTCAATGGAGAGCCTGCTTCTCCCTCTCCCTCTGCCTGCTGCTCTGCCTACTTATGCTCCCTCTCTATCTCTCCGTCAAATACATAAATAAATAAATCTATAAAAAATATTGTGGCCTTTCCTTTTAGGTTCTGTTCCTTACATTCAAAATGCAGGTTATAAATAATTTCACCTTATCTGTGCCTTCTGCTAAAGTAAACTGAAACAACTAAAACTTTCAGTCCCATTATCACTATAGTCTAAAAGCTTGACTCAGGCTGCAACCACCCTTTCATTTGGAGCTCTTGTTAAAATGCCATACTACAACTCCTCTGAATAAAAACAAACCCTAGAATATGACATTAGGCTTCCTTTGTTGCTACTTATAATGACTAAGTTCTGTGCTTATAATACAGATTTCATTTAATTATTACATATCAAAGGATTTTATATGGTTTCTCTCATTATGTCTTAATTCAACTTGTTTAGGATACTGTCACACACTTCCAGGTGAGAATGAGGAAAAGAGATTGAGCAACTGACTTAAAAGTAATAAAGCAATAAAGCAGGAATGTCAGTCAGGGGAAAAAAACAGCTTAGATCTCCTATATTAAGGCTGAATACCAGTTGTACACTATTCATCTCTAGGGCAAGCTATAAAGCTTTGAAAGTCACCTTCAACAATCATTCAACATGAGTCATGTTCCACTGCCTTACTATTACCTAGTGGAACAGCCTCAGATCTTGTTATAGCCTTTTTAGTATGCTGAAGCCAATAAAACACTCACCATTCAGCAAGAGAAACTAGTTCTGAAACATTTAATAATTTGCCCATAGCCAATGAACGTTCTCACTGCAACTTCTTTCCATATCCTTTACTATTTCTCTGCAGAAGTCAGAAAATGAGAAAAATATTTTAATTATAAGATGAATAGTTTATGAATTTATTTAGCAGAATTTAAGTCCAAATATTTATTAGGTGCCTTTTGGTTGTTGTTGTTCCAGAAACTGTGCTAACCACTATGAATATAAAAATTGCAAAGACACTCACCTGATCCCCAAGAAGTCCAGGCTTGTTGGGGAGACATAGCTCACAAATCATTATCATACTAAAATTCTACTTCCTAACTTTTAATGAAGACCAAAATCACCAAGAAAATAGGTGCAGTTAGGACTATGAATTACTACGTTAATCCAGTACATTATCTTCCCACTCTCTTCCCTTAGAATTTATGTGTATTTCTAAATATCATTCCTACTAAAAGGAAGCAGGGATCCTTGGAGAAACAGCTGGTTCCAAATGTGAAGCATGGAATTAATGAGATGAAATTGGGATATCTTGTGGTGCCTAGAAATCAAGGAGATGCCCAAAGACTAATGGGACTATGTTAAATGGACAATAGTAATGAACCTGAAGGAGCCCAATTTGACTCATTAGGGATAATCCCAGCAAAATAAAAAAATAATGACATTACTGAATTAGAAAACACTAATTAAAATATTGACACTAAAAGAAGAAGAAAAGCACAGAAAAATAAAGTTCTTCTTTACAGAATAATAGAGATAATAAATAAAGGAAATGACAGTCTGGGGGGAATCACCATTTTGTACATCTTATATAGTCACCAAAACATGCTAAAATCATTGAGTAGAAGGTTGCTGGGGAAGATATTCACAAAGTTTCACTCCACAAATTATCAATGACAAAAAGGAAGAGAAGAGTGATCAAGCTTACAATGACTACCTGGTGGGGAGCTTGACAATACATGCCTTCTAAGGTGATGTGATGAGACACAACATATCACCTAGGTAGCCTTCTTGCTGAAACTGTTTGATTAATTAGACAAATTCAGAATGTGGGGTACTTTATTGGACAACTTGCCTCTTAAAAGAAAATTCACCTTCATAAAAAATTTATTTTCATAAAAAATAAAACTAACATTTTAAAAAAAGTGTGAACTTAAGCATCTGGGAAATGGAATAGATGTACTTTTCCCTATTCTTTCTACAAGTACAACTAAAATCCCTAGACATGAGATGGAAAATTAATATAAGAAGTTTCTGAAAGGTGGAAAGGAAAAGCCAAACTGTTTAAGGAAATTGGGACTCAGGAACAACACAGTGGCAAGTTGCTTGAGTCAACCCAGCATCCTGTATCCAGAGAAAATATCCCTTATGAATCAAAGGGAAATCAAAATATTCTCAGATAAAAGAAAGTAAGAGAGTTTGTTGCTAGCAGACTTATTCTAAAAGAACAGCTAAAGGAAGTTCTCTCAACAGAAAGGAAATGATAAAAGAAGGAATCTAGGAACATCAAGAATAAATAATAAAAATGAATGTAATTATAATACTATTTCTGTCTCCTCTTAAGACTTCTAAATTATGTTTAATGGTTGAAAAAAAATTATAATCCTGTCTGATGTGGTTCTGAATGTAGGTAGAAAATTATAAGTGAGGAGATAAAGAGAGGTAAGACTTCTGCATTTCGCTCCAAGTGGTAAAATATTCCATACCAGCAGACTGTGATAAATAATATGTGTAATGTAATACTTAGAGGGCCACTAATAATATGTAAAAAGCTACAATCAAAACAATTTAGAGGGGTGCCTGGGTGGCTCAGCGGGTTAAAGCCTCTGCCTTCAGTTCAGGTCTTGATCTCAGGGTCTGGGATCAAGCCTGTCAGGATCTCTGCTCAGCAGGGAGCCTGCTTCCCTCCTCTCTCTGCCTGCCTCTCTGCCTACATGTAATCTCTGTCTGTCAAATAAATAAAAATCTTTTTTAAAAAATTAGAAAGATCACAATAGAATTCTAAAAAACTGTTTAAGATAATCCACAGGAAGAGGGAGAAAAGAGGAAAAAATATCTTAAGAAATAATGGCTGAAAACTTCCCAAAATTATTGGAAAATAATAACCTCTACATCTCAGTGAACTGCAAGCAGGATAAACTCAAATCGATCCACAAACAGGCACATTCTAGTAGAAATGCTAAAAATCAAAAAACAAGGAGTAAAAATCTTGAAAGCAGGAAGAGAAAAACAACTTAGCATTTACAACAGAACCATAATAAGACTAACAGCCGACATCTCATCGGAAACAATGAAAGCCAGAAGGCAATGGGATAGCACATTCAAAGTACTCAAAGGAAACAAAACAAAACAAAACTATCAGCCAGGTATCCTATAGCCAGCAAAGTTATCTTTCAAAGTGAAGGTGAGGGGAGCATGGGTGTCTCAGTGGGTTGGGCCTCTGCCTTCGGCTCAGGTCATGATTTCAGGGTCCTGGGATCGAGCCCCACATCGGGATCTCTGCTCAGCAGGGAGTCTGCATTCCCCCCCTCCCCCCGCCTGCCTCTCTGCCTGCTTGTGATCTCTCTCTGACCAATAAATAAATAAAATCTCTAAAAAAAATTAAAACAAAAAAAAAACACACAAAAGAACAAAGTGAAGGTGAAAAGGGTATATGCCCATAAGAAAGGAAAACATGATTTTGAAGGGATATTTGTATATTCGTGTTCATAGCAACATTATTCACAGTAGCCTAAAAGTGCAAGCAACTCAAATGTCAGATGAATGGATAAACAAAATGTAATGTATACATAAGTGTAATATTATTCAGACTTAAAAATAAAGAAAAGGAAAGTCACATACTACAATATGAAAACAGTATGTAAGGTGAAATAAGCTAAATACAAAAGGACAAATATTGTATAATATACTTTATAGGGGGTAACTAGAGTGGTGGTTGCCAGGGGCTTGGGGAAGGTGAGGATGGAGAGTTAGTGTTTAATGAGTATAGAATTTCAGTTTTTCATGATGGAGAATTCTGGAGGCTGATGATGGTGGCCATACAACATTGTTAACATACTTAATATCACTAAACTGTATACCTAAAAATGGATACAATGGTAAATTTTGTTATGTGTCTTTCACTGCAATAAAAAAAATTAGGGGAAAAATGAAGGTGATATAAAGACTTTCCCAAATAAACAAAAACTGAGAGTATTTGTTGCTAGTATACTTGCCTTATAAGAAATACCAGAGTAAGTTCTTCTCAGTGAAAGCACATGAGCCCAAAAGGTAATTCAAATCCACACACACAAAAAAACAAAGAGCACCTAAAGGTAATTAAGTAATTATAAATAAGAGCAAAAATGTATGTTTTTCTCCTTTCTTCTCTGGATTTAAAAAACAATTATATAGGTGTGCATGGGTGGCTCAGATGTTAAGCATCTGCCTTCAGCTCAGGTCATGATCTCCAGGTCATGGGATTGAACCCCATGTTGTCGGGCTCCCAGATCAGTGGGGAGTTTGCTTCTCCCTTTCTCCCCTGCCCCCTTTCTTGTGCAGTCTCTCTCTATCTCTCAAATGAATAAATAAAATCTTAAGCAATTATATAAAATATGATCCATAGAGTATATTGTTGGAAATATAATGTATAGAAATATATGTGTAATATATCTACCAACAATTGAAAACAGATGGACTGGAGTAAAGTTATACTGAGTTAAGGAAGTTACTACAGGTTGGCTAAGGTAATAATTATAACAATGTATGGTTAGGTTTGTAATATTAACATGTATAATATGGTAACAATAATATAACAAGAAGTAAAAAAAGAGAATAGAGCTATATAGAAGTAACATTTCTGTATCTCATTGGAATTAAGTATAAATCTGAAGTAGATTCTGATAAGTTCTCAGAATATAATGAAAAGAGATAAAATTTAAAAAGTCGTTAAAGAAAATAAAAGGTCTGTATTTATTTCCTAGAGCCACAGTAACAGATAACCACAAATAGAGTGGCTTAAAACAACAGAATTGTATTCTTTCCCTCTTCTGGAGGGAATAAAATAAATTTTATTTTAAATTTAAAAATAAATTTTAAAAGTTTAAATATAAACTTTATTTTTTTATAAATAAAAAGATAAAAGTCTGAAATCAAGGTGTCAGCAGGACATGTTCTCTCTGAAGTTTCTCAGAAAGAGTCCTTCCTTGCCTCTTCCAGCTTCTTGTGCTTCCCAGTTATCATACACATTCTTGGCTTGTACTTGCATCTCTTCCTCTGTCTTCACATGGCCTTCTTTCTGTGTGTCTCTGCATATACTTTTCTTATAATGACTTTAATCATTACATTTAGGGACCACCCTAATTAATCCAGGATGATTCATCTCAAGATCTCCAACCTGCCAGTCAACCCACTAAAATATTAACACTAGAAATCACTCACTTAATGCAGAAGAAAGCAATGAGAGGAGTAACAGAGGAACAAAAAAAGATAAGACACACAGAAAACCAAAAGTAAAATGGCAAATATAAATCTAATAATACTAAATGTGAATGGATTAAACATTCCAATAAAAGGGCACAGTTTGTCAGACTGGATAAATAAACACATGATCTGGCCATATGCTATCCAGGAAGTATAATTTAGATACAAAATAGAAATGGATAGAAATAAGTGAATAAAAAATATATCATGCAAATAGCAACCACAAGAGAGTTCAGGTGCCTATAGCAGTATCAGATGTAATAGACTTTGAAATAAAAATTTTACTAGGGCGCCTGGGTGGCTCAGTTGGTTAATTGACTGCCTTTGGCTCAGGTCATGATCTTGGAGTCCTGGAATCAAGTCCCACATTAGACTCCCTGCTTGGTGGGGAGTCTGCTTCTCCTGCTGACCTCTCTCCTCTCATTCTCTCTCTCATTCTCTCTCTATCAAAATTTTACTAGAATGGGGCACCTGGGTGGCTCAATCTGCTGAGCATCTGCCTTCAGTCCAGGTCATGATCTTAGAGTCCTGGAATCGAGCCCCATGTCGGACTCCTGGCTCGGTGGAGAGTCTGCTTCTCCCTCTGCCTTCTGCTCCCCTTGCTTGTGCTCTCTCTCTCTCTCTCTCTCGCTCTCTCTCTCTCTCTCTTGCTCTATCTCAAATGGATAAATAAAATCTTTTTTTAAAATGTTACTAGAAGGTGCCTGGGTGGTTCAGTGGGTTAAGCCTCTGCCTTCAAATCAGGTCATGATCTCAGGGTCCTGGGATAGAGTCCCGCATGGGGCTCTCTGCTTCCTCCTCTCTCTCTCTCTGCCCGCCTCTCTGCTTACTTGTGATCTCGCTCTGTCAAATAAATAAATAAAATCTTAAAAGAAAATGTTACTAGAGATAAGGACATCATGATAAAAGGGTCATGTCATCAGAAGACATAACAAGTATATATGCACTTAATAATAGAGCACCAAAATACATAAAGCAAAAAGTGACAGAAATGAAGGGAGAAAGGACAATTCAACAGTAGTAGCTAAAGACTTTAATACCCACTTTCTATAATAGACAGAACTATACAGAATCTCAACAAGGAAATAGATCTGAAAAATACTCCAGGCCAGTCAGAACACTAGATCTGTAGAACATACAACCCAATACAGCAGTATATACATTCTTCTCAAGTGCACACAGAACATTCTCAAGAACATACCATGTGCCTGGCCATAAAACAAACCTCAATCAATTTAAAGGGACAAAAATAATGCAAAGAATGTTGCCTAATCAAAATGGGATGTAATTAGAAATCAACAGCAGAAAAACGTTTGTGAAACTCACAAATATGTAAAGATTAAACAACACACTCCTAAATAACAATGGGTCAGAGAAGAAATTAAAAGAGAAATCCAAAATACTTTAAGATGAATGAAAATGAAGAATTAACATACCAAAACTTATGGTTTTGAAGAATTAACATACCAAAACTTGTGCTGCAGTGCAGCAGTGCTTAGAGGGAAATTCACAGTGGTAAATACCTATGTTAATGTTAGAAGGTAGGGAAGAGACAGTAAGTACCCCCAAACTGAGAAGGCATTTTGAGACTGGAAAACAAAAAAGGTGACTCCATACAGTTTACATAGAGTTTTATTCAGGGTAACTAACTCACAGGAGGGATTGGGAAGACGAGGATCCAGTCAGCTGTGCAGTCATTCTCTACAGAGTCTGGACCTTCATCCACAGATTTTATGGAGTGAGGGGGTGTACAGAAGGGCACTGTAGTGAGATCAAAGGGTTCCCACGCATTTCAAAGGGTTTGTATGCACTGAATTAACATCGAACATTTAACTAGACTTCGTGGTACCACCCATGCATCAGGAAGGGGAGAGACTATTTTATCTCTAACAAACTTGAGGAGGGACAAAGAAAGACTCCCCCATCCCAGACTTTGTGGGCATTTCTAAGGTATATAGATATTAATCTCCAAGGGAACAAATAGCCCCAAGAGAGGTCTTTGAGTGAACATGAACAAGATGGAAGGCCAAAGATGGAGTCAGTATGCTAGTATGCCTACAGTTAAAAAGAAAAAAATCTCAAATCAATAACTTAACCTTTCTGGACGCCTGGGTGGCTCAGTGGGTTAAGCCGCTGCCTTCGGCTCAGGTCATGGTCTCAGGGTCCTGGGATCGAGTCCCGCATCGGGCTATCTGCTCAGCAGAGAGCCTGCTTCCCTCTCTCTCTCTCTGTCTGCCTCTCCGACTACTTGTGATTTCTCTCTGTCAAATAAATAAATAAAATCTTTTTAAAAAAAATAACTTAACCTTTCACTTTATTTTTTTTTAAAGATTTTATTTATTTATTTGACAGAGAGAGATCACAAGTAGGCAGAGAGGCAGGCAGAGAGAGAGGAGGAAGCAGGCTCCCTGCTGAGCAGAGAGCCCGATGCGGGACTCGATCCCAGGACCCCGAGATCATGACCTGAGCCGAAGGCAGCGGCTTAACCCACTGAGCCACCCAGGCGCCCCAACCTTTCACTTTAAAACACTAGAAAAAGAGAAGTAAACTAAACCTAACGCACACAGAAGGAAGTAAATAATAGGTCAGAGCAAAAAGTAATGAAATAGGGAATAGAAAAACAATAGAGAAGATAAATAAAACCAAAATCTGCTTCTTCGAAGAGATCAACAAAATTGACAAACCTTTAGTTAGGTTGGCCAAGAAAATATAAGAGACAACTGAAATTACTAGAATCAGAAATGAAAGAGGGGATATTACTACCAACCTTACAGAAATAAAAAGAATTATAAAAAATAAATTTAATTTATTAAATTATATTTATAAATTAATTTATTAAATATAATTATAAAACAATTATATAAAAAGAATTATAAAACAATACTGTGAACAAATCCATGCCAACAAATTAGATAACTTAAAGTGAAATGGAAAAGTTCTTGGAAACATACCAACTACCAAAACTGACTCAAGAATAAAACATTCTGAACAGAGCTATGACAAGTGAAAAGACTGAATTAGTAATAGAAAATTATCCACAAAGAAAAGCCATCCCCAGAGTTCACTGCTGAATTGTACTAGATGTTTTTTAGAGATTTTATTTATTTGACAGAGATCATGAAAGAATACAAGCAGGGGGAGCAACAGAGGGCGAGAGAGAAGTAGGCTCCGCATTGATCAAGGAGTCCAATACGGGGCTTGATCCCCAGACTCTGGGATCATGACCTGGGCTGAAGGCAGATGCTTAACCAACTGAGTCACCCAGGTGCCCTGTACTAAACATTTAAAGAGGAATATTCAGTATCAATTCTTCACAGACTGTTCCCAAAAATAGAGGAGAAAGGAAAATTTCCCAACTCATCTTATGAGACCAGTATTATCCTAATATCAAAACCAGATAAAGACATCAGAAAAAACAAACAAACATAAAACTACAAATCAGTAGCTTTTCTGAATATGGACATAAGAAAATCCTTAAGAAAATACTAGTAAACCAAATCCAACAACATAAAACAATAACAACAACAACCCACAAAAGCTATATACCATTGACCAAATTATTTACCCTAGGAATGGAAGGTTGGTTTAATATCCAAAAATCAATCATTTCAATACAAGACATTTAAAAATAACATGGTCATCTCAATAGATACAGAAAAAGCACATCTTCCTTATCCATTCGTCCGTTGAAGGGCATCTTGGTTCCTTCCATAGTTTGGTGACCATGGCCATTGCTGCTATAAACACTGGGGTACAGATGGCCCTTCTTTTCACAACCTCTGAATCTTTGGGGTAAATACCCAGGAGTGCAATTGCAGGGTCATAGGGAGTTCTATTTTTAATTTCTTGAGGATGTGGTCCATATACACTATGGAGTATTATGCCTCCATCAGAAAGGATGAATACCCAACTTTTGTAGCAACATGGACAGGACTGGAAGAGATTATGCTGAGTGAAATAAGTCAAGCAGAGAGAGTCAACTATCATATGGTTTCACTTATTTGTGGGGCATAACAAATATCATGGAGGACAAGGGGTGTTAGAAGAAGGGAGTTGGGGTAAATTGGAAGGGGAGGTGAATCATGAGAGACTATGGACTCTGAAAAACAATCTGAGGGCTTTGAAGTGGCGGGGGGGTGGGAGGTTGGGGTACCAGGTGGTGGGTATTATAGAGGGCACGGATTGCATGGAGCACTGGGTGTGGTGAAAAAATAATGAATACTGTTTTTCTGAAAATAAATAAATTAATTTAATTTTTAAAAAAAAGAAAAAGCATTTAACAAAATCCAAACTTTTTCCTGATAAAAACATTCAACAAACTAGAAGCAAACATTCTCAATCTGATAAAAGTCATCTACAAAAATCCATAGCTAACATCATTCTTAATAGTGAAAGACTGGATGCTTCCCCCCTAAGACCAGGAAAAAGGCAGAGATGCCTGGAGCTCCTGGTAAGGGCAATTAGGCAAGAAAAAGCACCCACACTGGAAAAGAAGAGAAAAGACTACTATATTCACAGATTACATGGTCCCGTATTTAGGAAACCCTATAACCTACTGAAAAACTATCAGAACTCATAAACTTTATCAGGTTGCAGGATCAAGACATATATACAAAAATGTATTGTATTGCTATATACTTGCAACGAACAATCCAAAAATGAAATTAAGTAAACAATTCCATATGGATTTGGTTATTTACAATACCATTTACAATAACATCAAAAATAATAAAATACTTCATTTAACCAGAAAAATGCCAAACTTTTACCCTGAAAATTACAAAACATTGTTGGAAGAAATTAAGAATAAATAAATGGGGAAACATTCTGTGTTGATGGGTTGGAAGACTTAATGTCAAAATGGCAGTACTCTCCAAACTGATATACAATACAACATAATCCTATCAAAATCTCAGTTGATTCTTTATGGAAATTGATAATTTCCCCAAAATTAAAAAATCCATATGGAATCGCAAGGCCCAGAACTGCCAAAAGAGTCTTGAGAAATAAAAATAAAGACTCACAATTCCCAATTTCAAAACTTACTATACAGCAACATTAATCAAGATGGTGTGGTACTGGTGCAAGGATGGACATATAAAGCATTAGAACCAAATTGAGAGTAAAAAAATAAACCCAAACATCTGTGGTGAACTAAATTTCAGAAAGGGTGACAAGACTATTCAACAGGGAAAGAAGAGTGTTTTCAACAAATGGTGCTGGGAAAACCAGATAAACACAAACAAAAGAAAGTTGTACCCTTATCTCATATATATGCAAAAGCTAATTCAAATTGGATCAAACATTTAAGAGCTAAAACTGTATTTTGCAATATATAAATATATATAAGTATCAAGTAAATGTTTTGTACACCTGAGACTAATATATTGTTATACATCAATTACACCTCAATTTTTAAGAAGCACTAAATCTATAAATCTCTTAGAAGAAAATATAGAGGTGAATCCTAATGACCTTAGACTTGGTGAAGAATTCTTCCCAAAATCACAACAAAAATAAAGATAAATAGAACTGCACCACAATTAAACATTTCTCTGTTTAAAAGAACACCATCAAGAATGGGAAAAACCACCTGCAAATCATGTACTAATAAGGATTTAATATCCAGAATATATAAACAACCTCAACAACAACCGCAAGAACAACTCAATTTTAAAGTGAGCTAAAGACTTGAATACATCTTTCTCTAAGAAGATAAATAAATGGCCAATGAAGACATGAAAAGATACTCAACATCACTAGTCATCAGAGAAATATAACCCAAAGCCACAATGAGATTCACCCCTCCTAAGCTAGAATTAAAAAGTCAGATAATAACAAATGTTGACAAGGATATGGGAACATCAGAACCTTCATTCATTGCTGCGGAGAATTTAAAATGGTGCAGCCAGTTTGTAAAACAATCTGGCAGCTCCTCAAATGATTAAACATGGAATTACCAAGATGACCCAGCAATTCCACTCCTAGGTAGGTATATACCCACCAAATGAAAACATATGAAACCATAAGAATTTGTGAAAAAGTAAGTAGGCATAGTAAGCAGCATCATTTATAATAGCAAAGAAGGTAACAATTCAAATGCCTGTCAAATGATGAATGGATGGACGAGTGGCATATCCATACACTAGAATTCTATTTTCCCATAGGAGGAATGACATACTGCTACTCGCTGCAACGGGAACTTTGAAGACATTATGGCAAGTGAGAGAAGTGAGTCACAAAAGACCACATGTTGTATGATTCCATTCACATTAAGGGGAAACTAAAGTACCATGAAGAAGACTTTGTTTACCAGAAGGTGGGAACTGGAGAGAATGGGAGACCGTCCACCTAGGCTCTGACAGAAACCTGGGTTTGGCCTCCCCTAGGACATGCAGAACACTGTGGTTGTTGGTCTCCAGAAAGAGAATGCTTCTCTTGTCAAAGCATGAAGAAGCCAGAAGACTGAATTTGGGAAGCTCACCGAGAAACCACCCATGTCACAAATCGGTCTGTAGTCAATCCCGACAGTGGCTAACTATGCATCCTCTATCAGAGGGAAACAAAACAGGGATGCCTGGGTGTTTCAGTTGGTTAAGCGGCTGCCTTCGGCTCAGGTCATGATCCCAGCGTCCTGGGATCGAGTCCCACATCAGGCTCCTTGCTCTGCAGGGAGCCTGCTTCTCCCTCTGACTCTGCCTTCCACTCTGTCTGCCTGTGCTCGCTCTCGCTCTCTCTCTGACAACTAAATAAAGAAAATCTTTAAAAAAAAGGAGGGAAACAAAACAAAATAATCTTTGATTACCATCCTTGCTCCTGGGCCGCTACTCTGGGAGAAATAATAGAGAGCTCCTGGTTCGAGGCCAGCCTGCTCCTACCTTCCCTGCCCTCCCCTCCACTTGAGCTCCTTCCTGTCTTTTCCACTGGTTCCCTTCTATCCTGGCTGACCCAGACCAGTCCCTCAGGATCCTCTTCTTGTTCTTACTTTTAAAGGCTGGAGCTTCCCAGGAGTCTAGCTTCAGTTCTCCTCTCTAGTCTACCTCTTCCAGGCAATCTCACCTACTCTCATGGTTTTAACTTCCACAAGAACAGACTTGTCCCCCCAAATCCACATCTACCTTAAACCAGACACCTAGATTTCCAACTTCATAACACACACATCCGTGTGGCTGCCACACTTAATGGATCATTTTCTGCAGACTCTGTCATAGTTTGGGTTCCCTCAAATCTACCTCCTTAAGGTAAAGATTTGAGAGCAAACTGTTTATTTGAGAGCAAACTGACACGAGAAGCCTTGAGCAGAGGAGTAAGAAGGGGAAGCATGGAATGAAAGCATGTTTCATCAAGAAACTTACAACGGAGGGCACCTAAAACTTGATCCCACTGGGGAACTCTGGGACCCAGCATATAACATAGACCCAGCAGCGCTATCCCAGTGGAGGGGCAGGGAGCTGCTGTAGTCATATGCTGTTACCCTTGGTTGAAGGCTTCTGGGGAGTTGGAAGGGTGTGGATTTCCCAGCAGTTTCACTCTGGTGCTGTGGGATGCAAAGTGGGCACCTGAAAACTCTCTGGCAAAGAAATGCAGGTACTAACACTGGGAAGGCAGGTCAGCGTCACAGAAGTGGTGAGGGGAAGGGGATACAGGCAGGATATCCATGCCTTGGCTACCCACTCAAACCCAGAGTTCCTCTCAGATTCCCTATCATAGTTGCTATCACCCAGGCCAGAGAAAAGTGGTGTCAAAACCAGTTCCTCTCTCTCTCTCTCTCTCTCTCTCTCTCTGTCCTTTACCTCCACACCCAGGCTCCTGAGGTTTCTATGCCCTGAGTGGTACATCCTTTCCTTTTTTGTCATCCCCACTGCCAAAGCCTTGGTTGCTAACTGGATTTCCTACACTCAGCCTCTTCCACCTCTCATCCATCCATAAAAAAACTGCCAGCATGAACATGCTGAAATGCAAATCCATTTAAACCCTATATTAAAAATACTTCACTGGTTTATAATGAGGTATCTGGAATAATCAAAATTCACAGAGACATTCAGCAGAAAGGTGGCTGCCAGGGCCTGGGGAGAGGGAATGGGGAGTCAATGTTGAATGGGGACAGTCTCAGTCTGGGAGATGGAAAAGTTCTGGAGGTGGATGGTGGAGATGGTTGCACAATGGTTTGAATGTATTTAATGCCACTGAACTATATACACTGAAAATAGTTAAGGTGGTAAATGTCAAGTCTATTTTACCACATTAAAAAAAACCTTTAAGGGGCGCCTAGGTGGCTCAGTGGGTTAAGCCGCTGCCTTCGGCTCAGGTCATGATCTCAGGGTCCTGGGATCGAGGCCCGCGTCGGGCTCTCTGCTCAGCAGGGAGCCTGCTTCTGCCTCTCTCTCTCTCTCTGCCTGCCTCTCTGCCTACTTGTGATCTCTCTCTGTCAAATAAATAAATAAAATCTTTAAAAAAAAAAAAACCTTTAATACTTCAATGGTTCCCACTGCCTAAGGAAGAAAGTCCAAATATCTTCCCATGATGCATTTAGCCCATCCTCTAGACCTCACCTGTCCTTCCCGCCTCATCTCCTACCACCCCAGCTCTGAGTTTCCCCTCCCAGCATTTCACACTACATGTAGTCTCCAGATACATCTTGCTTTTCCATGTCTGTTTCCCACCGGGCTTTCTGGTTTCTCTTCCTAGAGCACCATTCCCACCCTTGTATGTGAGCAATTTCTCTTCATTCCTCCAAAGTCATTCATTCATTTGTTCAATGATTATCTACTGGGTCTTTGATCCCATCTTAGGAAACAGAGTGGCAGGAAAGGCAGGTCAGGAACAAGTGATTTGAAGTGAACACAAGTATAAGGTCCTTGAGAGGCATCTAAGAAGGGGGTCTCGCCTCACCTGGGAACGTCAAGGTTGCAGAAGCATAAGTACCTCTGCATGTCAGGGACCCTCTGATGGTTATCCTCTCTCCTTGGTGCTACCTCTGAGCTTTGTATGTACTTCTAATTTCTGCACATACCACATTGTTTATAATCATTTTATAAGCTTCTATATTAGTCATGATTCTCTAGGTTGCCAGTGACATTAAGCCCATATGAACAAAAAGAGATGGGAGGAGGAATCATCAGCTTCCATAAATAAGCCATGGAAAGCGCAGAGGTGGTTGGGGCCTGTGGAACAAAGGAATCTGGGAACATCCACTCTCCATGCCTTTTGGTGTGTTACCTTCATCCTCTCGGTGGGAGTTAGGGGTTCAGGCAGCATGAGATTCATGCAGTGAATTAATGTCACAAATACCACAGTCCGCCAATTCTAGGACATGCATTTTAATGTTCCTGAAGTCAGCATACCTCTCACAGTTGCCATTGGCTGCCAACGCCAATGTCCGGATGTGTGTGAAATCGGGCAGTTAACTAGTAAGCTCACCAAGGGGCCCTGGTTAAGCATCTGCCTTTGGCTCAGGTCATGATCTCGGGGTCCTGGGATTAAGCCCTGCATTGGGCTCCCTCTCCCTCGGCCTGTCTCCCACTGTGTTCTCTCTCTCTCCCTCTCTGTTTCTCAGATAAATAAATAAAATATTGAAGGAAGAAGAAGAGGATGAAAAAGGAGGGAGGAGGAAAAGGAGAAGCAGCAGCAGCAGCTCACCCAAAAGCTTGGTGACTTCATTTTCATCCTGCAGTCCTACAAAATATTTCAAGCTACAAACTAAGCAAGGATGTTCAAAGAAGGGATGTGAATCCTGATTGCCTAATCGACACCTTCTGGTCTATACCTTCAGTTAAGTTCAAGGGAAATGTCAGCATCAAATTTGCAGAACAGATGTCACAAGCTCAGAATGAAATCCTGGAGAGAAGTGAGGAACACTTTCACAACCAACACATTACCGGTGCACTTGATGGCAGAGGGGACGTTATCTATGAAACGAATCACGGACATAAATGACCTGGGTGAAAAAGTGATTCGAAAGAGACACTCTGGGGGTGCTTGGGTGGCTCAGTTGACTAAGCACCCAACTCTTGGTTTTGGCTCAGGTTGTGATCTCAGGGTCTTGGGAATCAAGCCCCAAATTGGGGTCCATGCTTAATGCAGAATCTGCTAAAGTTTCCCTCTCTCTACCCCTCTCCCCCTCCCCATGTTCTCACTCTCTCTCTTTCTCTCTCTCTCTCTTTCAAACAAATAAATAAATCTTAAGAAGAGAGAGAAAGAGAGACACTCTGAATGTGAGGAAGTTCTAGAAATACCTCAACCAATGTATCACATTTATATTTTCCTTTGTGCACATGTGCAAGAATGGAATATGACAGACACAGATGTCTAAACATTCTAAAAGATCTCTCAGGAAGTCTAAAAATTTTTAAATGTACCTAATAAGTATCATATCCTGGTTTAATTGACAGTATTTTTTTTTCTTTTTCAGTGGAGCGCAAAATAATTGTTTTAAAATTGCTACCATCTTGGATTTTACGAAATTATATTTTTTGGGCACTTACTGTACACTGGAGACATACATTAAGCAAAACAAGGGCCAAGCTCCTGTGGAGTTCATGCATCCCTATAACTCCTGAGAACAAAGGGGGCCTCTTACTCGCCGGCTCCATTTTGAACTATCCGAAGAAAAGTGATTAGCCTGGTATGGATGACACGGTCACCCCTGGAAAAGTCTTTGTGAACAGAGAGGATGTATGAAGTTCTATGATTGTCTCAATCTGGGTCATGGCCAATCCTTGTGCCCAAAGTTAAGACTACTTCCAGAAGAAGGAAAGAAGGAGCATTGAACAGAAAAATAATTACAGTTGTTTTTTTGTTTGTTTGTTTTATTTTTAAAGATTTCATTGATTTTTTTTGACAGAGAGAGATCACAAGTAGGCAGAGAGGCAGGCAGAGAGAGAGAAAGGAGGAAGCAGACTTCCCGCCAAGCAGAGAGCCGGATTAGGGACTCGATCCTAGGACCCTGAGATCATGACCTGAGCTAAAGGCAGAGGCTTAACCCACTGAGCCACCCAGGCGCCCAATTATGTTGCTTTAATGTCCGTTTGTCCCATAAGACTGTGGGCACACAGAAATAGGGTTCTTGTCTATACCAGGCAGGGTCCAATCAAGAAACTAGAATTCAAAAGAGGTAGTTCAATGGCAAGAATTTATTTATTTATTTATTTATTTTTATTTATTTTTTAAAGATTTTATTTATTTATTTGAGAGAGAGACAGAGAGAACATGAGTGAGGAGAAGGTCAGAGGGAGAAGCAGACTCGCCACAGAGCTGGGAGCCCGATGTGGGACTCGATCCCGGGACTCCAGGATCATGACCCGAGCCGAAGGCAGTCGTCCAACCAACTGAGCCACCCAGGCGCCCCTCAATGGCAAGAATTTAATATGGGAAGTAGTTACAAGGTTTGGGGAAGGGCGAGACAGCCAAATGGGATGGTGGGATGTTAAGCCAGCCAGAGATGAGAAAGAGTAGGACACCTCCATCACACTTAAGGCTAGAGGGAAAAGGGAGAAGGTGGTATCACCAGAGGCCAGTGTCACTCAGCTGGAGGTAGAACCATCCAGAGATATTGTTCAAAGCAGAAAACAGGGAGAGAAATCCCCTCGCTTTTCCCTTCCTCTTACTTTCCAATCTCCCACAAGTGCCTTTACCTGGCCACCCTTATCCATTGGCATTTCACAAAGGAATCTTCAAAGTGAAGTTGGCAGAATCAGCTCCCTCCAACAGAGCTCTCACCAACAGAGAGAACAGGAGAAGGGTAGAGACTGAGTCTGACGGTAAGGAGGCGGATAACTGGTCTGATCTGTCTCTGTATCTCCAGCGCCTAACATGGCACCTGGTTCCTACAGAAGGAAATCAACCAAGTGCAAAGAGAAACTGAGAATGATCATTGAAATACAGGGACAGAGATACGGATGGAGCCTTACTGCACTGGAGAGTAGAGGGTAACTTATGCCACGCAGGGTATACAAGAGAAGATTCACAGCAAACGTGATAAATGAAAAATCATACAATTAATGGGCAAGGATTTGCCAGAGAAGGTCAGCCAGGCCAGGAAGACTGCACACGTTGAAGGCAGGGGACACAAAAGCTTTTCAAGGAATGACAAGATTCAAAGTCAAATTCTATTAAGTTTACCTCTTAATGGGATTATATAGCTTTCCCTTTTATTATTTACACAATGTATTAAACAGACATATGTCCTTATATCAAATAATTCCTGAATTCCTGTAATAAAAACAATTTGGCCAAAAGGCCCCTGGGTGGCTTGGTCAGCTGAGCATCTGATTCTTGTTCTTGGCTGAGGTCTTGATCTCACAGTCATGAGTTTAAGCCCTGTGCTGGGCTCTGCACTGGACATGGAGCTACTTAGGAAAAACAAACAAACAAACAAAAAAACTACTTGGGCAAAATGTATTACTTTTTTTAACTTTGCTGAATCCATTTTGCCTTTTCTTTTCTTTCTTTTTTTTTTTTTTTAACATAGGCTCCATGCCAGCATGGAGCCCAACACAGGGCTTGAACTTACCTCCTTGATCAAGACCTGAGCTGAGAACAAGAGTCAGACCCTTAACCGACTGAGCCCCCAGGCACCCCAATTGCCATTTTACCTAGGAAATGTGCATATACACCACACGTGACTTTTGGTCTAAGTTTACTTTTGTGGGCTTCCCCTGTTCTCTGTCAGGGTTACTTTCACTTCCTGAAATTATTTGGAGAGCTTTCTGTGTTTTCATATTTCCTGACATATTTTATTTTAAAGATTTCTATTTATTTATTTGACACACAGAGAGAGATCACAAGTAGGCAGAGAGAGAGGGGAAGCAGGCTCCCCACTGAGCAGAGAGCCTGATGTGGGACTTGATCCCAGGACCCTGAAATCATGACCTGAGCCAAAGGCAGAGGCTTAATCCACTGAGCCACCCAGGCACCCCAAAGATTTATTTTTTAAGATTTTATTTATTTATTTGACAAGATGAGTGAAATCACAAGTAGGCAAAGAGGCAGGCAGAGAGAGAGGAGGAAATAGGCTCCCTGCTGAGCAGAGAGCCCAATGTGGGACTCGGTCCCAGGACCCTGAGATCATGACCTGAGCTGGAGGCAGAGGCTTAACTCACTGAGCCACCCCGGCGCCCCATCCTGACATATTTTAATAGCAGTGCAGATTGTCATCACTAATCTTTAATCATTTAAGCATTTGTGATTCTGCCTGTGGGTGTTTATTTGACTCAATCTCTTTCTTGTCATTCCTGCTACCCACTTTTTGGCTGCTTGGGACCCCTGCTACATCAATCCCGACTCCCTCCTTCCTTGAACCACAAAACCCTGATCTTTATCCTCTGGTTATAGTGAATTAAACCCTTGGGGCCCTTGCCCCTGTCCCACCTAATTCCTCTTCCCCCTTTATCTTAGATCTCTCCTCCTTATGCCTGATACGCCCTGTCCTAAGCCCCAGCGCCAGGTTCTGTGCCCGCCTGGTCCTGGTCTGTTGTCTTCTCGGGTAGCTGGCTGCTCACTCATCTGTCTCCCCTGCCAGACATTATGCTGAAAGACTGATTTGCACCTTATCCCGCACCATAATCTTAGCTCTGGCACACAGGAGGTCCTCGCTATGTAGCAATCGAGTGACTGTTATAAACTTGTGCCTCAGAAACAAGACAAGAAAGAAAAAATTAAGCTTGCAAACCACAGTCTGGGCCCAATGAATGGAGTGCGTTACTTACCGTCTAGGGCTGCTTTTGGCCCTAAGGGCAGAGCTGAGTTGTTACGAGAGAGGCTGTATGACCCTGGAAATCCTATCTGGCTCTATACAGAAAAAGTTTTCAAATCCCTGGTTTAGAGTTTCCCCTCATACGCAGACTCTACTGAGCTGTGGCCTTTTTGTGCATCAGAATAAGAAACAATCCAGAATGGGTTGAAAAGAAAGAGTTATTACTGCTCTAAGAGGGAGAGCACATTCCCTCTGTTTTCTGTTACCTCATTGACTCCCACTCAACGCCATGAGATACAGCGACCACTGCCGTGCTTGCCACTCGGAGTTCACGTGACCCCAAACCATGCTTATCTAACATCTTCATGAATGTCAGCACCAGCTTATTTATTTCCAAGGTACCAACTCACGTACATGTGGGCTGGCCATAAACCCAAACAATGACAGGGACCAGGAGGTCAAGAGAATGAGTGGGGCCAGCCGGGTCGGGGAGAGCTTGTGTTGTAGCTAAAGGAGGATCCTACCAGTCTATGACTTTAGCCAACGATGAAATACTATTTATTCCACAGAGACTGGAGATAATGGATTTTTATGTGAAATGTCTTGATTATTAAAGTTCTGTTAAATTCACGTATCAAAAGGTAAAAACCAAAGTCCTGGGCACTACTGGAGAAGGGAGGTGGCATAGACACGCTGAAGATGACCAGGCAGTACTCGGTTCTATTAACCATAGGCACGTACTATGACCAGGAAATGCTGCTCCTGGGTCTGAATCCCAAAGAGATTCTCACGTGGATCATACAGGGACATGGACAAGAGTTCCATTCAGCATTGCTTGAAGTGTCGGGGGGTAGGAATCAATGTTTGTGTGTCCACCCCCAGATGCAGTGGGCAAACACACCAGATAATCACACAGCAACAGGGACAGGATATAAAAACATAGTGGTGAGGGACGCATGGGTGGCTCAGTGGGTTAAAGCCTCTGCCTTCGGCTCAGGTCATGATCCCAGGGTCCTGAGATCGAGCCCCACATCAGGCTCTCTGCTCAGCAGGGAGCCTGCTTCCCCCTCTCTCTCTGCCTGCCTCTCTGCCTACTTGTGATCTCTTTCTGTCAAATAAATAAATAAAATCTTAATAAAAATAAAAATAAAAACATAGTGGTGAATGACAACACTGGGAAAGAGAGTGACAGCTATGAAAAACACATGCACATAAAACACAGTCCGCATTTTTAAGTACACATACAACAAAAGCACGTATATCCAATGCATCTGAATAGTTTGCTATGGTGGGGGGAGAATAAGCATGAGGTACACCACAAGACGAGAGAGGGGCTTTCGTGGACCAATGATGATAAAGGGCCAAGAATGAGATTATGATTAGTCATTCCCCACACCTGAGGTCCAAACACATGGGGAGAGGGAGGAAAAAAACAGATACATTCCATAGGGTCAGGGAGAAAAAAAGCGATTTGGAGATCTAAGCCCCCACACAGGTTCAGTGACCTTAGAAAACCTCGCAAACAAAAACCTTTAATTATACAATTATACCATCTGCTGCCTGGGGAGATAGACAGAACTTGACAGACAATCCAAGCAGCTAGCTAATGGCAGCTTGGTACTCTCCATCACCGTCCTCTTCACAGAACAAAAAACCAGCCACATGTTAAACAGGGGACAGAATGAAGCGGACACAGTTTCCTACTTTCCTGTGGTTTTTCCTTCAACAAGCATTAAAAGGCACCAACTGTATGCATTTCACCCTACAAAAAGGCACAGCTAATGTAACTGAGAGGAGTTGCTGTCTGGTCCTCAGGGAATTCATGATATTCTGGGAGATTAGACTTAGCCCCAAAGGGTGAAGCAACGAAACCATCTAATTCTGGGGGGAAGGTATATATTAAGCTGCAGATTGCTGTGTTCGATGATAAGCACCTGCCATCTTGAAGTGACCAAAGGCCAATAGGGGAAGAAAAGAATTTAAAATAGTTGAATGCCGCAACCCCCCCACCCCACCCCCATGCTCCACCACTGACATCCTTTCAAAGGTGCTCTGGCTTCTTCCAAAGTCAGCAAACAATTCTTTACCCATCATTTGTATCTTAATATTTAAAAATGTTGCTCCCTCCTCGGAGAGGGAGCAAAAAACACTTGATGATCTGGCAGAGAGAAGCCATTTCCAGGTATGGTATCCATCTTTTTCTGTGGAAAGTAGGAGGGAAACTTGGCAGAAAACAGTTAACATAATGGGCTGAGACCGCTATTCTCCAGAAGGCCCTGTTTAGAAGATTAGCCCTTGGCTGACATTAGGGAACTTAGATTTGGAGGATGGGGGTGTGGGTCCTAACATTTGCAGACCTGATAAGAAAGTCCCACTGGCCTAAACTGTTTGTACAAACGCTGAACACCTGCTTTCCCGCTGGGAGTCCAAAGTGTTGGAATGTTCTAGGCAGAGGGCGTGTACATGACCAGCCCCTGGTAAAAACTACAGGCCCTGAGTCTCTAGTGAGCTTCCCGGGCAGACAGCATTACACACATGCTGCTATCCCAACTCATCCTGGGGGAAATCAAACATGTGACTCCCCTGGGAGAGGCTTCTTGGAAGCTGGTGTCCTCTGGATTTGGCACCATGTACCTCTTTCCTTGGCTGATTTTGCTTCGTGTCCTTTCAATGTTTACGACATCACAGCCATGAATATGGCAATAGGCTGAGTCCTGTCCGACCTAGCGAATCCCCGACTCTGGGGCTAGTCTTGCAGACCTCTGACATACAGATAAGTTCCAAATAAAAGATAATAGTGGAGGTTGGACCAAGATGATGGACTAAACACATCCTTCTGCTTTCCAGGTGGCCTAAAATTCTATGGAATGGCAAAAACACTTTTTTAAACAATATTAAAATCAGTAAGAGACCTTGAAAAAAAAAAAAAAACCAGGGCCACTGGGTAACTGGAACGTCTAAGAAATTTCTGAAAGGTGGAGGGTACTCAGAATCAGATTGCCTGAGCTAATCACACCTCCATGCACGTCTGGGGGGGGCGTCATGTAGTGGAAACTGATCTGGGACTTGGGGCTCTGAGGCTGCGGACAAAAAGAGGGGCAGGGATGGAATGTGACAACCGGATGACTGGGGAACTGCGGCCAGAACAGCCCGGACTACTAGACCTTTCCAGCCCACAACAAATGCTGCCCCCCCCAAAATATATACCCCACCCAGCAGTTCGGAGCAACTGTTCAACAGTCACCAGCGGCTGCCTATGGGGAACAGCACAGGCAGGAAAACAGGACTCCACAAACTCAAAGATGTGCCTCAGAGGAAGAGCCACTGAGTTTTTATTCAACATCACAAAATCGGGACATCAAGTCAGTAGAACATATATCCAGGGAAAGAGAGTTAGTAGTACCCAGGGAAAGAGAGTTAGTAGAGCACATAGAAGAAATTATCAGACGGCTTTGGGAAGATCTGAGGGGACGCTCTATCGAGGAAAGCATGCAGCTGAGTGATGTGAAGATCTCTAGGTGGTGAAACAAAAAAGCAAGGTGAAAGGAATAATGCTATTATTTTTTTTAAGATTTTATTTATTTACTTGACAGACAGAGATCACAAGTAGGCAGAGAGGCAGAGAGAGAGGAAGAAGCAGGCTCCCTGCTGAGCAGAGAGCCCGATGTGGGGCTCGATCTCAGGACCCTGGGATCATGACCTGAGCCGAAAGCAGAGGCTTAACCCACTGAGCAACCCAGGCGCCCCGAATAATGCTATTACTTGTGCAAAAAAAAAAAAAAAAAAAAAAGAGGAGGGATTAAGAATTGAATTCCTTTAAAAAATTTTTTTTTATTCATTTATTTGATAGAGAGAGACAGCTAGACAGGGAACACAAGTATGGCAAGTGGGAGGGGGAGAAGCAGGCTCCCCGCTGAGCCCGATGTGGAGGAGATCGATCCCAAGACCCTGGGATAATGACCTGAGCCAAAGGCAGATGCTTAACCCACTGAGCCACCGTGGTGCCCCAAGAATCGGATTCTTATTTAATTGTATTTGCACAAAGAGTCTTTGGAGGGACATATAAGAAACTAATAACATGGCTACTTGTTTGGGGGATGAGGGAGAAGTGAGCGGATGGGGGAAGGGATGGTCGGAGACCTTTCTCTTATAGCTTTTTAATACAGTATGATTTTTGAACACTGATTATCTTAGCTATTCCAAAAGCTAAATTTTACAAGGTGGAAAACTTGAAAAATAAATATATGATAATCAACACTGAAAAACACTCAATAGATGGACCAGTAGAGCACACTGGACAAAGTCAAACACTGGGTTAGTTAATAGGAAAGTCCAAGGCAAGGAATCTCCCAAAATATGGCTCATAAAGATAAGAAGGCAGATCATCTGAGAAGAACGTCCAGAAATATGACAAACTGTGAAATTCTGGTACCTATTTAATAGTAATTTCAGAAAAAGAAAATAAAGAAATGGAGGTAAGGAAATGCTCAGAGAAATATCTCCTGTGCCACAGAAGTGCGTTAATCTTTGGGAAGAAAGGAACCACCAAGCACTGAGCAGGAAGAACAGAAGAGAACAACCCCTGGACAAATAGTGAAGTTTTGAAGGAAAAAGCTTCAGAGAGAATAAACAGGTTAACTATAAAGAAATGGAAATCAGACTGCAGAAACTTCTCATCAACCACACTAGATACCAACAGATAATGAAGAATTATCTTCAAAATGTAAAGGTGGTTTTTTTTTAAAGCTTTCATTTATCTATTTGAGAACCACAGAGAGAACGTATGAGCATGAGTTGGGGGCAGGGGCAGACTGAGAAGGAGAAGCAGGCTCCCCACTGAGCAGGGAGCCTGACTAAATGCTGGGCTCAATGCCAGGATCGTGGGATCATGACCTGAGCTGAAGGCAGATGCTTACCGGACTAAGCCACCCAGGTGCCCCAAAATACAGAGAATAGAATCTTACCCACAGTCAAGTATACTCAGATAGAAAAGCAAAATAAAAAATATTTTAAACATGCAAGGGCTCAGAAAGTTTAACACCCACAAAATCTCAGGGGAAAAAAATTCCTCAAGGATTCATTTAAGTAATAAGGAATTCAAAAAATAGAAAAACAAGAGAAAAAAGAACCAGTGGTGAGCAAATAATTGGCCAAATTGGTAACTGATGAGCAAATAATCAGTAAAATATAACTGCTTATGCATAATATACAAAAGCCCCAAATTCCATATGATCTTTTTTTTTAAGATTTTATTTATTTATTTGACAGAAAGAGATCACAAGTAGGCAGAGAGGCAGGCAGAGAGAGAGGAGGAAGCAGGCTACCTGCTGAGCAGAGAGCCCGATGTGGGGCTCGATCCCAGCACCCTGGGATCATGACCTGAGCCGGAGGCAGAGGCTTAACCCACTGAGCCACTCAGGTGCCCCCATACGATCTTAATACGAGACAAAATTAAAGTCACGTTAAGGTTCATTCTTGCTTTACTCATAAAGAGTTCATATACACAGATTATCTTTAAACATCAAGTGGAAAAAAATGTTTAGACTCATGTGAAAATTTAAGGGTAACAAAAGAGCTCAATTTCATTTATGATCAGGAAAATACAAATCTGAACCACAATATGATACCCACCAGGCTGACTAAAATGGAAAAGAAAGAAGTTATCAAAAGATGACAAGGATGTGAACCAACCACATATGCTTCTCAGGTACATAAGTTAGTACAATCACTACTGGAAACTGTCAATATTTACTTAAACCCCATGCTCATGCCATGACCAAGCAACTCCCCTCCTAGATAATACTCGACAGAAATGCAGACATCGATTCCACAAAAGACATGTACTATAATGTTCATAGCAGCACTATTTGTGATAGCCCCAAGCTGTAAACAACTTAAACATCAATCATGTAAATGGGTATCTACATTGTGGATATACACCCAATGGAATAGATAGGGCAACAAGAGTGGACAAACCACAGCTACACTCAGAAAGAGAGACAAACCACACAACCATAATGTTGATGGAAAGAAGTTGGATAGAAAAGAGTACAACTAGGGACGCCTGGGTGGCGCAGTTGGTTAAATGACTGCCTCCGGCTCAGGGCGTGATCCTGGATTCCCGGGATCGAGTCCCACATCAGGCTCCCAGCTCCATGGGGAGTCTGCTTCGCTCTCTGACCTTCTCCTCGCTCATTCTCTCTCTCACTGTCTCTCTCTCTCAAATAAATAAAATAAAATCTTTTAAAAAAAAAAGAAAAGAGTACAACTATATGATTCTATTGATAGAAAGTACAAAAACAGGTAAAATGAATCTGCTGTGTTAGAAATCAATATAGTGGTTATCCTTGGTGGTGGGCCACAGGAGGGCAAATTCTGGAGTGTTGGAAAGGTGGTTTCCTGTTTGGAGTGCTGAGTATATGTGTATTCAGCCTGTCAAAATTCATGGAGTTATACAGTTAACATGGGTATACCTTTACAAATTAATGTTGTACCTCCATAAAAAAATTGCCTCCAAAGTTAAAGGTACCTGCCACAGACTAGAAATAATATCTGTAATTTCCATGTCTTGAGAGGAATAACATAGAATAAGAAAAACTTGGTCAGTCTGACAAAAAGCAAGAAAGTGTCGGTGGCTGGCAGGAATAAACAGGAGAAATAGAAAACATAAAATAAGATGGCAGGAAGCAGCTTCTGAATAGAAATAAGAAGTAATTGAAATATTTTGTAGTAATTGAAATAAATATAAATGGGTTAAATCTTCTTACTGAACGGCAAAGCTTTCACACCCATTACGACAGATGCTGTCAAAAACCCCCAGAAAATAACAAGTGTTGGAGAGAATGTGGAGACATTGGAACCCTTGTGCCCTGTTGGTTGGGAATATAAAATGGTGCAGTTGCTATGAGAAATAGTTCGGCAGTGTCTTGAAAAGTTGAAAATAGAGGGCGCCTGGGTGGCTCAGTTGGTTGGGCAACTGCTTTCGGCTCAGGTCATGATCCCGGACTTCCAGGATTGAGTCCCGCATCAGGCTCCCACCTCCTTGGGGAGTCTGCCTCTCCCTATGACCTTCTCTTCTCTAATGCTCTCTCTCACTCATTCTCCCTCAAATAAATAAATAAAATCTTAAAAAAAAAAGAAAAGTTGAATATAGAATTACAATATGAGGGGCGCCTGGGTGGCTCAGTGGGTTGGGCCTCTGCCTTCGGCTCAGGTCATGATCCCAGGGTACTGGGATCGAGCCCCGCATCGGGCTTTCTGCTCAGTAGGGAGCCTGCTTCCTCCTCTCTCTCTGACTGCCTCTCTGCCTACTTATGATCTCTCTGTCCAATAAATAAATAAAAATCTTTAAAAAAAAAAAAAAGAATTACAATATGACTCACAACTCCACTTCTGGGTATATGCCCAAAAGCATGGAGAGTGGGGTCTTGAAGACATAGCTGTACACCCATACTCACTGCAGCATTATTCACAACAGCTAAAATATGAAAGTAACTGAGAAATGAAATTATAAGCAAAATGTGGTGTATATATATGCAATAGACTATTATTCAGCCAGAAAAAGGAAGAAAACGTGGACACATGCTATGACACCAAGTGACCTGAGCACATTACGCTAAGCGGAATAACCAAGTCACAAAGAGACAAAAACTACATAAGGTACTTTATGAGTTTCCTAGAACAGGAAAATTCATAAAGACAGAAAGTAGAGGGCTGGTTACCAGGAGCTAGGGGGAGAAGGGAATGGGGAGGAGGGAATGGATAGTTGTTGTTTAAGGGGTATAGAGTTTCAGTTCTGCAAGATGAAAAGATTCTGGAGATTGGTTGCACAGTAATATGAATATACCTAATACTAGTGAACTGTACACTTATAAATTTTAAAACAGTAAATTTTATATTATGTGTATTTTACCATAATTTTTTAAAAACACAAACATAAAAAAATAATAAATAAATAATAAAAACACAAACGTTAAATAATAAAACAAAATGTAGCTATAAGCTAATTGTAAGAGTAAGAGCTAAAACACAGAAAACTGAAAACAAATGAATACGAAAAGATAAGCCAGATAAAAAATAAAGCAGATTTAGCAATATTAATATTTATATCCAACAAAACAGAATGAAAAGCAGAAATAATGAAATAAAATAGATGACTATTCTCCAAAGGTACAAGAAAATATAAGGATCATAAAGCTTTAATGTATCTAAAAACATAGCTTCAAAAATACATGTAAATATATAAACAGTGTTTATGGGTGGCCTGTAAACATACATATTACAAAACTAATAGAAATAGGACCAAAGAAACCCACTGGGAATCATACTGGAAATCTTTTTTTTTTTTTTAAAGTTTTTATTTATTTATTCGACAGAGATTACAAGTAGACAGAGAGGCAGGCAGAGAGAGAGGAAGGGAAGCAGGCTCCCTGCTAAGCAGAGAGCCTGATGCGGGGCTGGATCCCAGGACTCTGGGATCATGAACTGAGCCAAAGGCAGAGGCTTTAACCCACTGAGCCACCCAGGCGCCCCCATAGTGGAAATCTTTAATGCAAGTCTCAGAATCAACAGGTCAGAGAAAAAATAAGCTATGGAGACAGAGGACATAATTTGTAATTAATAAATTTGAGATAAATCTATAATTTTGCACAGGGAAATGTCACAAAACTGACAGGTCATTAGATTACAAATTAATTTCTGCTTTTTAAAAAAATCTCCATCTTTCTTTCAACGATGTGGTAGAACAGAGATCCCAAAGCCTTCCAAACAAAACATCTTTAAAAACTGCTAGAAAAACAACGACAATAACACCTTTGAAATCAATGGCTTAGAGAAACCTGATGAAGCCAGAATTCAAGCATGCAGGCAAAATAAAGGTATTTTCAGATATTATGAAAACAGTGAATGCATCATCAATGCAGGAATTTCTAAAGAGTGTACTTCACAGAAAAGGAAAATGATCCAAAGAGGAATAGCATGATCTAAAAAGGAATGAAGAGTGAAGAAAGTAGGTAAACAGTAGGCAAGTAGGTAAGGCAGGTAAAAAGTAGGTAAGTCTAATAAATATTGACCTGGAAAATTAGTATAATAGTAACATCAGCAATAATGTCTGATTTAAAGGGTTAAACCAAAAACAGATCTTAGAATTAAATGGCATGAAAATATTCATGTCCTTGCCTTGTTCAGGAGGACTGATTACACCAATGATGGAAGCCATCAAATTCAAAAGGCTAGAACTTGCAGACATCAACTGAAATTAAGTAGCAAGAAAAATTAAGAACAAAAGTGGATGATACAGAAAAATAAAATGAACAGAATTTTTAAAAAGGATTTTATGTATTTATTTGAGAGAGATCGAGAGAGCAAGCCCAAACAGAAAGAGGGGCAGAGGGAGAAGGAGAGGTAGACTCCTGGCTGAGCTGGGAATATGATGTGGAGCTCGATACCAGGACTTTGAGATCATGACCTGAGCCGAAGGCAGACGCTTAACCGACTGAGCCACCCAGGCGCCCCTAAAAGTAACAAGATTAATCAGTTAAGCCAGAAACTGGTGCTTTGAAAAGATAATAAAATAAGTAAGCCTCAATCAAGCCTGACCAATAAAAAAAAAAAAAAGGAGAAAAGGCACGCACACAAAACTGTGAACAAGACAGGCAACATACCATAGATGTAGAAGAGCTATTTCCTTACAACAGAAGACTATAAACAACATTATGCTAACACATATTAAATTTCTTTCTTTTTTTTTTTTTTATAAAGATCTTATTTATTTATCTGACAGGCAGAGAGGCAGACAGAGAGAGAGAGAGAGGAGAAAGCAGGCTCCCCGAGGAGCAGAGAGCCCGATGCAGGGCTCGATCCTAGGACTCCAGGACCATGATCCGAGCCAAAGGCAGAGGCTCTAACCCACTGAGCCACCCAGGCGCCCCAACACATATTAAATTTCAATAGCGTTAATGATTTCCTGGGAAGATGTAAAGTATTAGATTGACTTTGAAGAAACAGAAAACCTGAGAAGAATCAATATCATGGAAAAAATAGAAAAGATAGTGAAGTACTGATAACAACTTCTTAAAAAATATTATCACCAACAGCCTAGGCAGCCTGCAGTCAGATTCTGCCAAACTTCAAGGAACAGATAATTCTTCTGCTCCGGAGCACAGAATGTGGTGGAAAGTTTCCCACCAGAATCAGTGAGGACAGCCTAACGCTAATTATGAGCTCAGATACAAAAAAGGGGGCAGGTGAGGGGTGGATATACCAAGTTCACTTATAAATATAAATACATGGGGGCGCCTGGGTGGCTCAGTGGAGTAAGCCTCTGCCTTAGGCTCAGGTCATGGTCTCAAGAATCAAGTTCCGCATCAGGCTCTCTGCTCAGCGGGGAGCCTGGTTCCCACCCCCCGCCCCCCGCCTGGCTCTCTGCCTACTTGTGATCTCTCTCTCTGTGCCAAATAAATAAATAAAATATTTAAAATATTTAAAAATAAATAAATAAATAAATTTACTCCAGGATTTTAGACACAGAAAATCTAGCAGCAGCATCACCTATGTTATCAATTTTAAGAAGAAATCTACATGGGTGTATCAATATACACTATACAAAAGAACTTGGGGGAAAAAACCAATATTCACCCCTAAATTTTTAAACTCTTAGTAATCAGATGCAAATGAAAACTTACTTAATAGGATAAAAATATATTTAGTGAAGCTCCCACAGGAGCATTCCCCTAAAATCAAGCCCAAAATAGTCAACACTGTAGAGAGGATGGTCAATGAAAAAAAAAGAAAAAGTTCAAACATTCGTAAGAGACAGCTGCTGCTTCTTAACAGATGATGAAATTATTTACCTAGAACAGCCAAACAAACCAACTGAAAAACTCTTAAAACTGATAGGGTTTTTGGTCTGGAGGCTCAGCTTCGGACCTAGTCTTAGTACCAAATTAAATGTGCTTGCTTTGAGAATTACTCATGCAAAGCTATTTTCTGTAGCCTAAGAAATTAGGGTTGACAAACTTCTTCTCCTTCTCTCCTCTCCTATCTCAAACGGTGAAATACCATCGAGTCTGAAACTGGATAGCAAAAACCTTCTCAAACCAAAACTGGTCCTGAAGGGGTGGGTTGTGACTCGACTCAAAAACACTCTATCTCCTGGCGCCAGCTACCGCAGTTACTAATGGATAAGCATGTCAACCAGTCCAACATAATTCTTCCGATAGAGGGCAAGGAAGAGCACCTTCAGAGGAAAAAAAATTTTTTTCAAGCCTTATACTGCTTATTATATAAACTTGCGTGCTGGCAAAGGCAGCGCCCACAAAATAAACATAAGATATTCGGGGTCAAGCTTGCTTAAAAAAAAAAAAAAGACATAAAATTATTTTTCTTTCACAGATATTTGGTGAAGAGGTTGTTCCTGTTGCACTCCTGGCAGGCTCCGCATCACCGGCCACCCCTGAGCATCCAAACGGTCCCCCAGGGCTCCCCAGGTACACTGCGCGGTGGCACCGCCAGCTGACCCGGGAGACGCGGGGCCAGAGCCTTCCCCGGTCACCCCAGGCCAACAAGGGGGGGCAGGAGCTCTGTGGACATGGAGGACGGCCAAGGGTTACTCGGTCCCCGACACACACAGCATCTTCAGGACAGCACCAGGGAGGGTGCGGGAAGCTCCGGGGGCCCCGAGGGCCCCAGTCGAGCGTGTCCACGCACCTGTCCCACCCCGGCGAGGGTTAGGGTCGCCTCTCAGGGCCGCAGTCCTCGGGAATCACCTGGCCCTCCGTCCGGGGCTTCTGCGCCAAGCCCCCGGAGCCCGGAGGGGAGGGGGGCGGCCCCCTGTCGCTGCCACCTGCGGCACCGGTCCCGCAGCTCCCGGGCTGGGTGGGCAGGACGGGGTAGGACGTCCGTCCCGGGCTGGGGGCGGCAACCGCCGGGCGGAGGGGGACCGGGGCCACCGGGGCGACAGCGGCAACAGAGTCTTCCCTCTCAGACGGGCAGTCCTGCGCCTCCGCTCCCGGACCCTCGGACCCCAGCGCTTGCCCGCTCGACCCGGGAAGACCACGCAGCTGAGGCGCAAAGGAGCCGGCGACCAGCGCCGTTCTTACTCACCCGCCCCGCTGGTTCCAGCCGCGCAGCAGCCGCAGCCAGAAGACGCCGCGGCTTCCAGCGCTCACGCAGGATCCGCGAAAGGTCCCTGGGATTCTACCCGCGCCTCCGCGAGCCGCCTCCAGGGGGCGGGCGCGAGCCTGCGCGGCGCATCCTGGGAGTTGTAGTCCTGGGACCTCTTCGCCCTGTACCGCCCTCCATCGAAAAACCGGCGGTGGTCCCTTCTTCCCCCGTCCTTCTGTCTCTCTTGGGCTCATCTCTGCTTCTGACTGATAAATGCTGGAGCGCCCGGTCGAGCCCCGGGCCTCCTCTGCTCACTCGAAATCAGTAATTTGCAAAGTATGGTACCTGGACCAACAGCTTAAGCATCAATCTTTTGGGAACCCGATAGAAATGCAAATTGTCCATCACAGGGAAGCTATTCCATTTTAATTGTATTAAAAACTGGGGATGGGGCCCAGGTATCTGAATTTGCAAACCTTCAAGTGATTCTTATTGCTCTACACACCACCGCCCCTTGTCAAGGTACTTAACATTACACGTAAAGCATTGGTTACCGGACTCATACACACCTACCCTTAAGTCCCTAGGTACACTGCACGACACCCACGCGGTTTAATGTCCCGGCCTCGATCTCTCCCCTGGCTCCAGCCCTCACTGTCTCAGTGTCCAGCCAACATCTCCTCTGGCCTCTGAGACACCGGAAATCCAACGAGGTCAAGACCAAATTCTTGATCTTTACTTCCCTCAATCTGGTTCTCCTCCATTGTGCCTATGACCACAGGCTGAAAACTGTCCACTGCGTTTATATACACGGAAGTCACTTAAAACTGTAATGAAAGCTCCAGGGGTTAAATGCCAGGAACCCGAATCATATTTGAAGGAGAGAGGATCAAATGAGGGCATAATGCAGGCAGGAAGAGTAGCAAACTCTTGCAAGATGTGGTGGGGAGGAGAGGGAGAGTACTGGTGGTTGGAGATGGAAATGTGCTGAGGATTTTTTTTTTTTTAAGATGTTTAAGTATTTCTGAAAAGAATCCTGTTGAGAGGGGCGCCTGAGTGGCTCAGTCAGTAAAGCGGCTGCCTTGGGTTGGAGTCCTGCATGGGGCTCCCCGCTGCGTGGGGAGTCTGCTTCTCCCTCTCCCACTCCCCCTGCTTGTGTTTCCTCTCTCGTTGTGTCTCTCTCTGTCAAATAAATAAATACAATCCTTTTTTAAAAAAGAATCCTGTTGGGGCGCCTGCATGGCTCAGTGGGTTAAAGCCTCTGCCTTCAGCTAAGGTCATGCATGATCTCAGGGTCCTGGAATCGAGCCCCGCATCGGGCTCTCTGCTCAGCACAGAGTCTGCTTCCCCTCTCTCTCTCTGCCTGCCTCTCTGCCTACTTGTGATCTCTCTCTGTCAAATAAATAAATAAAATCTTTAAAAAATAAATAAATAAAAATAAAAAAAATAAAAAAGAATCCTGTTGAAAGAGCTTCTGACTCTACAGGAGAGGAAAAAGTATTTCCTACAGTAGGATTCCTGAAAAGATTGTATATATGTGAGGAGGGAGGTAGAGTCCCAGGCATAAGTTAGAGAGATGAGTCTAGACTAGTGGTTCTCAGCCGGGGGTGATTCATGCCCCGCACCCCGACCCAGGAAACTATGGTGATGTCTGTGGACATTTTTGGTTCTCATGACTACGGGTGGTAAGAGCATCTAATACGTAGAGGCTGGGAAGGCTGATAAATATTTTGCAGTGCACAGGACAGTCTCCCACAACAAAGAATGTTCCAGCCTCAAATGTCCATAGTGCTGAAGTTGAGAAACTCTAGCTTGGACAGTAGCGCCTTCTTCTGGAAGAGATGGGAAGAAAGGGAGAAAAGAAAAATCAGAGTTTTCTCCGGAAAGGAAGAGAGGAAGCTGTCTACGAGGACAGATAGGGGTGTGTGTGTGTGTGTGTGTGTCTGTGCGTGTGTGTGTGTGTGTGTGTGTGTGTGTGAAATGCTGAATCATGAAATCTAAGCGGAGTAATAAGAGAAGTAGAGGAAGGAGATCACTCAATAGTTGGGAGGAAGTAGTGGGTTCAACAGACCAGGAGTTTTGATGGGGGTCAGATATTTATTTGTCTTATTGGAGTAATGTGAGGCTGGATTGCTAAGGTGGCGTGGAGGCAGGACCACGGAGCATCCATGGTACTTCGTGCAATGAGCAAGGCAGCCCCAGCGGAAGCAGTGGGGTGAACAGAGGAGCTAAAGTCATGCACGTGGATGTGGAAATATCCATACGAATGGCAGGACACCTATTTGGGTCGCTACGAGAGACCTCTTAAGTGAATAAGTGGAAAGATACCAGCAAGGGGAGAGGGTAGTAAGGTCACGTGATCGAAATCTTAAAGAAACGGGACTTTGGACAAGCGTGCAGGGAGCAGGGTCTTAGCAACAGGCTGGGGGGTTCCCAGGAGTTGCGTTTCAGTGAAGACAAAGCTGGAGACACAGTGTCTGAGGATGAAAGACTCCGCATATACACACCCCCCCCAGCCATTGATTAACTAACTGCTTCTTGGCTTTTCTGTAATCGCTCGCCCTTCCCCTGTTAGACCCCTCCCCCAGTTAATTGTTTAACCACTCCCTTGCCTTTCTGTAACCACTTGGCTTTTAGGGGGTGATACTGGTCTCCTGTTTCAACAGGATACTTTATGCGCATAGTCACATAGGCAAGGGGGTCGCCTAGGTACGTGGGCCTAGTCACGTAGGCAGGATGCTTCTCTGCTGAGTAATAAGGTCCTCCTCCCCCTCCTCACTCCCCCTCCCCACCTTTCTCTTCGCTCTTCGCGTGCCGGGGTCCTTCAAAGCCAATCTACAAACACCGAGTATGCCTTACATTTAAACCAGCCAATAAGAACCTTGTAACTATGTTTCTGCTTCTGTACGTATGCTTTCGCTTCCCCAAACCCCATAAAAAGGCCCTGAACAAAGGGCTGGCGCGCGAGTCTTCCTAAGACTTGATCGCCCGCAGGTACCTGTGTCAACTCAATAAACCTCGTGCTGTTTGCATCTGATCAGTGGACTCGGCTTGGTTTTTGGGTCCGGGGGTCTCCTCCTGAGAAGGGGTCCATTCCGGGGTGCTTGGAGCCCCGGGGGATCTTTCATTTGGGGGCTCGTCCGGGATACGAGACCCCCCACCCAAGGACCACCGACCCACTGTCAGGAGGTAAGCTGGCCAGCACTCTATTCGTTGTGTCTGTTCGTTGCGTCTGTGGCTGCGTCTGAACCTGTTACTTGTGAATTTGCGCATGCGTTTGGTTTGGGGTTCGATCGGATCCATTTGTATTTGGCGAGGGCCAGAAGGAGCTGACGGGCTCGGACTTCTCCCTCGCAGCCCTGGAAGACGTTCCAGAGGCGTTTGTAGTCCCGCCGGACGGGACATTTGAGTATTTGCGCATGCGTTTGGTTTGGGGTTCGATCGGATCCATTTGTATTTGGCGGGGGCCAGAAGGAGCTGACGGGCTCGGACTTCTCCCTCGCAGCCCTGGAAGACGTTCCAGAGGCGTTTGTAGTCCTCCCGGGCGGGACATTTGAGTCCTTCGGGACATTTGGGCCCCGGTGCAGCGGGGCATTTGGAGCTCAGCCTGTATCAGAGAGATACGTGGCCTTGGTTGGAGAGGGGGAATCCGGACCCCCAGGATCTCCGCTTGAGTTTTTGCTTTCGGTTTTGTACCGAAATCGCGCAGCGTCCTTCTTGTTAACTGTTTTGTGTGTCTTACTTATTGTCCTTGGTGTTTTCTTTGACTCTAAAATGGGGCAAACACTTACCACCCCCTTAACTCTCACTTTAGGTCACTGGAGAGATTCTGAGTTTCTCCTAATAGATGTGGGGGTTTCTCCCTCACTCACTTCCCATGTTAATGGCTATAACTGGAACCAACGGGTTGGTCTAACTCGAGACAGAGACCATAAGGAATATTCCCGAGCAGCTGCCGAAACTCTCTTTGTTTCGGGGAAGTTTCCCTGTGTTCTCTGGCCCGACTTGGACTGCTTAACCCCTCCCCCCCTTGCTGGTGGGAAAGCATGGCATCTGCTCCTCTGTTGGGGCTTATGAGCTCTAAAACCGGGAATCTTTTCTCTGCCTCCTGGCAGCACTTTGTTTCTTCTGTTTCCCCCTTATCGTATTTCTGTACCAATGTGCGTGCAGCCTGCATGACTAGCCTCTCGATCATGCACCACGGCTCCTTCTCTCTCCACTGTCAACGAGCAAGAAGAGCACCCCCTGGACCTAACACCCCACTCCAGATCTTCCCACTTGTGTCTCAGGTAAACATTTGAAATGGAGTGGGTCCAGGTGAACTGTAAATCAGTATTGGAATGAAGTTAAGTTTGTTGGTTTAACTAAGATAAGATGTGTCTTTTAAGTTATCAGCAGTAAATGTGAAACTTCGAAGTTTACTGAAGGTCAAATAAGCTCATGTTATTTGTTAAAATTTGTTAGCAAAGAGATGACTAAACTGATGGTTAATTGTCTGTCTCAAAGTTCTAATGGGTAATTGCTGAAGTAGCTTTCAAAGTCTTTGGTAACCTGAAAGTTTTAAAGTTTTGCTTGGATGACAAACGGAATTGAATTGTGGACATCTATATCTTAACCAAACAGGATAAAATGCTAAG
The DNA here is from genome assembly GCF_020171115.1 of Neogale vison. Taxonomy (NCBI): domain Eukaryota; kingdom Metazoa; phylum Chordata; class Mammalia; order Carnivora; family Mustelidae; genus Neogale; species Neogale vison. Next base: position 64,342,646 of record NC_058095.1, read on the forward strand.
TCGTTAATTACTGGATGTAGGTTTATGCTTTTGACTTCTTACTGCAAAGAAACTAAGAGTATTTAAATCTGCTGGTAAACTTGTTTTCCACTTAACTGATTCATAAATTTGCCACCTGAAGAATTCTGTTGTAACAGTTCACAAATGGCTAATAACTAAAGGTGTTTCTAACAATACAAAGTTCTGCTTAGTGTAACTAAGACTGATGAAAATAAAGGGAAACTATATATAGGAAAGTAGGAGATATGTAAGAAAGATTTAAGGAATGGGAATACATTTTGTTGAAGATTAGGGAAGGTAATTTTGTCCTCAATAAAATGGTTGTTTGAAAGAAAATGGCTTGGGACAAAACCTGAATGCAAAGGAAAGATGTAAAAGGTTTGTGAAGGGAAATCTTCAGAAAAGGAATTTTAGATATGGTCAGGACAGACTAAAAAGGAAGAAAAACAACCTCCAAGGTGATTTAATACTCTCCTGACCTGCCTCCACATAGATTATACTTCCAAGTAAAGTATAAGGGCCATTTGGCCTTGAGAGATTAAGGAAGAAGCCCAACCTTGAGAGACTGCGAAAACACCCGGTTGCCATCCTCCATTGCCTGTAACCATAGAAATTCACTCTAATCTGTAAAGAGTAAAAAGGGAGATTGATCACCTCCCATTAGCCAGAGATACCCAAAAGGGAGGGTATCCAACCTGTTTGAATCTGAAGAGTGCCTGACTATGTAAATCTGTCTGTACGGCTTCACTGCTTCGGCTACGGAGTCTGAGTGGGCTGCACCCTGAGTCTCACAGGGCGTCATATGGCAGAACGGTCATCTACTCCACGGAGTAGCCTGGTCTAGGGTTTATTCGGACAGGCCTTAGCTAAAACGCTCCTAAGTTCCTGTGGGGAATGCGAGCAGGACAGCAGGGGAAAGATCCCCCTCCCTTGTCTGCGACATCATTCATGATGGGAGAGAAACCCAGAAAACTCCTATCTTAAGACTGCACACTTAAAAATAAAATTAAAAAGGGAAAAGACACTGGTTAAAAAAAAAAGCTGATTTTCTTTGTTTAAAAGGACAAAGTTTTCTTAGATTAATTGATCAGATAAGAGAATGTAAATGGTTTCCTCTTTGCCAGCCCAGAAAACCCAGTCTCTATGTTTTGTTTTATCACGTGTTTAACATCCCTAATTATATTTAGGCATGTGCTTTAAAACTTTCTAAGATTTTAGCAATTGTTGACAAGATTTAAACCAATGATAAACCTTGGGTTACATTTGGGAAAATGCTATAATTATTCTAGAGATTCTATACATTTCCTAAAGTTTTAAATGTTTTAAAAGATCATCGCTTGATATTATAATTACAGAAATGTTATGTGTCACAGAAGTAACCTGATTTCCTTGTCAGCTAAATTGTAAACTCTTGTCTCATCAGCTCTAACCATATCCATTCCGAGTTTTGTCATTTGTAATTGTTTTAATTCTCTTGTAAAATGAGTTTTATCTTAAAGGAGATTCATATAAAGGACTTCCAGGACAAATACAGATATTTGATATACTTGAAAATCCTAAAACTGAAATGGGTAAGAATTTCCAAAACTAACTAAAGGTGCATTCACCAGAATTAGTAACATGGAACTAAATGAACTAAAAGATTATAATGTTGTGTCTCTTATTTTAGACATTGCTGGTTCTCTCTAATGTTTGCTCTTCCAGACTAGGGATACTTTTTCTTAAGTTATCTGTAACTCACAGAGATGTAAAAGTGCTCAAGGCATTCAACTTTTCTCTCTATCTAAACCCTCTGAAACCAAAAGGTCTCAATAAGTATTCTTTCTTCCATGGCAATCAGTCATTTGCATAAGTTCAATAAGAATCTGTTCTCTTTGTAACAGGACAGCATTGGAAACTGGTTATTTTACCAAGGCTTTGACTGGAATGTCATAGTTGAAAAAGACATGCATAGACTCAGATATGACCAGACAGCTTTAAGGAACTAAGGTTGACTTTATGAAACCTGGAGCCATAAAGCCCCTTGGGACTATTGGCCTGATACCTTGTTTACAGAGTTCCCAGCAGCCTCACCAGGTGAGTAAAGAATGTCACTCCTTGGTAGGTGCAGAATCTCATGAAGAGGCATATGCCCAAATCGACAGGTATTGCAGGCATGCCTGATGGCAAGTATGTGGCTTGGCTTCTGGCCTGGAGAGGCTACTAGAAGTTCAACCTAGAGATTCCTTATAAGAAGTTCCAGCAAAGCAGATTCTAAAAGATCTATATGATCACACTCAACTGTTCTTGCTGAGCTTATGTAAATAATGGGCCAAGTTTGTTAAAACTGGACTTGTTTCACAAGTGACTTAGTCCTGATTTGGCTATCTCTGTAAATGAGGGTTATCTTAGAGAGAAAAATTATATTTTAATAACACACCTTTATGGATATTAAATTCTAGATTCGATTGTCTTTAAATGTTTGTTTACCTAAGCTAAACAATTTGAGGTAAACTTCAGAGAAGTTACACAATAGCTTCTTTAATCAATCTTATTATCTTGTGGGTATATTAACAAGACCCCACGGCACATGATTAAACAACTGGAAAATGGGATTGATTCCCCTATAATTGTATAACTTAACTAACACCTTGTTTGTGGCTGGGATAATGAAATTGCCTAAAGGCCAGCCTATTGCACTCCATAGGATTAACTATGGACTTATAGAGATAATGGATGACCCCACTTTCTTTATGATTAGATCGGATGATGCATGGGGAACTCCCCTTATCTCTTGACAAGTTTTCTCACTTGCCAGTGATCCTCTGTAATCAGGATATTGTTAAGGCTGGACCACTCAAAGGTCTTCTTATTGGTTTCATCCCTTAGTCATATTTATCCTAGAGGCCACCTCTGTTGAGGTGCAATTGCAAACAGATGCTTTAGCGAAACCTAAAACAGCCCCTAACTAATGAGTTCACATCAGGTCCAGATTTTTCTTAGAATTCAAAGGCCACCAAAGAATGATGAAGGCCGACTAATTAAATATTGGGCTATACTTACAGATATGCCAGATGAATGACAGTTTACTGATGACAATAGTTTTCATAGAAAAAAAAAAATAAGAAAAGCTAGGTATACTGTAGTGTTCACTAGCACTTTGCAATTGCCAAAGCCTAAGAATAAACATTAACACTGACTCCAAATATGCCTTCCTGGTACTACATGCCCATGGAGCAATTTGAAAAAAAAAAAAAGGGGATTGCTGTCAAGCCATAACTCCCCAATCAAATATGGGCCTAAGTTACAAAACCCTCCTTAACTTACTAAGGATGGTGTATATCAAATCTGGGATGCATATCTGTGGCTTACACCCACGATTGGACGGCTCAGTCAGAAGGCAGTTTTATGCTGGGAACAAAGAAATCATACGAGTGATATTTGGGCAAATAACACACGATATCTAGGATGGCTATCACTAGAAATGTGTTCCCAAGTAACAGTACTCCAGGCTACTGACTGGTTTGCTACTGACTGGGCAAGGCGACCTGGCATTAGATGGCCAGCTCCAAATGGAACCCAGTGGATATGTGAAACAAACCTGTGGCCCTGGCTTCCTCCAGGGTGGATAGGTCGCTGTACCTTAGGATTTGCCTGGATTCATGGGCGCATTACTAAAACCATTACAACTCCAGCTAGTCTCCCCAACTTAAAACAAAGATGGATGCGATCTATTTTTTAACTGGTATAATCACTTAGCATCCATTTTTGTTCCATCTTTGTGACTAGAGGATGTCATGTGGCATATATATAATTATCAAGACAGAATGTTGTGTGTACATCCCAGACTATCACAAAAGTGTCACAGGATTAATAAAGGATATGAATGCCCAGATTAAAGCTCTACAAGATCCTTCTCTCTCTCTCAGCAATTGGTTAGCTTACTGGTTTGGAGGAGGACTGTAACCAAATCTCCTTTTTGGGCTTCTCATTCTTATCGCCTTATTAACCTTAACATGTTGCTTTGTTCGCTATTTCTCTACTTGGTGCCGAGACTCCATCGCTGCAATGACTTCACCATGACAGATGATCCTTACCATGCGCAAAGATACTTTTTCACTGTCAGCACTGGATTCAGCTGCCTCCGCCTTTCGTAACTCCCCTATACATTCCTCCACTGATCAATGTTGACCTGAGTAGGTAGGGACAGCTCTACGCCCCTATTCAGCAGGAAGAAGTTACAGAAGATAAGACCTTCCACCTTCAACCACCTTAAAGATTTAAGGGTCAAAATTGTTCAGGAGGCTGGCTGAAGAGGGAGCAGGGGCTGGCGCCTTGCACCCCCCTCTCCACCCCTCCCCTTGATAATATGTATGACATTTCACAGGCACCCCTGACTGCCCTGAAAAAAAGAACAAATGTTTATATTGCAGAGATCACAGTCTTGTAAGGCAGGAGTCTCCCTTTGTTTGCAAATGTCCTTGAGAATTACAACAAAGAAGTTACCTTATCAATAGCCCAATTTCCAAAGACACATAACTCAGTTCCTCAAGCCCATCTGCAAGCCCTGCAGCTAGTACACCCTAACATCTGCAAGCTAGCAATGGGAACTCCAGCCAATTAGGACGTAGAAAATTACTTTGACCGCCTTCACAACCATCCCCCCGGGGGCAACTCGGGTTAAATCCTTGGGGAAGCTATGGGGACTGAAGTCAACAAAGTATGTTAAGAACACTTATGCCCCGGGTTTCACAGACCCAGAGAGTGGACCTACTGTAATGGGACATCCCACTTTTATTGTCGCTATTGGGGCTGCAAAACCACTGGTGACACAGCAATATCAGCTAATTCGACAGACCGGATCCCAAACTGACCTGGTACAGGACCAGAGCGAATGGATATAAGATTCTATCCATGATAAAGAAAAAGGGGGGAATGAAAGACTCCGCATATACACACCCCCCCCCCCCCCCCCCCCCGCCATTGATTAACTAACTGCTTCTTGGCTTTTCTGTAATCGCTCGCCCTTCCCCTGTTAGACCCCTCCCCCAGTTAATTGTTTAACCACTCCCTTGCCTTTCTGTAACCACTTGGCTTTTAGGGGGTGATACTGGTCTCCTGTTTCAACAGGATACTTTATGCGCATAGTCACATAGGCAAGGGGGTCGCCTAGGTACGTGGGCCTAGTCACGTAGGCAGGATGCTTCTCTGCTGAGTAATAAGGTCCTCCTCCCCCTCCTCACTCCCCCTCCCCACCTTTCTCTTCGCGTGCCGGGGTCCTTCAAAGCCAATCTACAAACACCGAGTATGCCTTACATTTAAACCAGCCAATAAGAACCTTGTAACTATGTTTCTGCTTCTGTACGTATGCTTTCGCTTCCCCAAACCCCATAAAAAGGCCCTGAACAAAGGGCTGGCGCGCGAGTCTTCCTAAGACTTGATCGCCCGCAGGTACCTGTGTCAACTCAATAAACCTCGTGCTGTTTGCATCTGATCAGTGGACTCGGCTTGGTTTTTGGGTCCGGGGGTCTCCTCCTGAGAAGGGGTCCATTCCGGGGTGCTTGGAGCCCCGGGGGATCTTTCAAGGACACAGCAGAATGTACAAGATGTGGGGCAGAAGTTCCAGACGATTCTAGGTTAGTATGGGAACGGCTTGGGTTGTAGGTTCCCAAGAGGACGAGGCAGCAGTGAGGGGAGCCGGGCATGGTGGGGTAGAGAGGTGGGATAGCGTCTATATTTTGGAGGTTGACTGATGAAAACAGGAATGAAACATGAAGACTGAGCCTCAAGATCAGACAGTTTGCCTCACTGTACAGGGTGGGGGCTGAGAAGACATCCATCCCTGGCCACTGCATTCCTCAAGAGACCTGTGACAACAGTTTCCTAATATGGAAATAGTAAGTCTTAGTTATGATAAGTTTCTAATAAAAAAATTTTTTTTAAAGATTTTATTTATTTATTTGACGGACAGAAATCACAAGTATGCAGAGAGTCAGGCAGAGAGAGAGAGAGGAGGAAGCAGGCTCTCCGCGGAGCAGACAGCCCGATGCGGGGCTCGATCCCAGGACCCTGGGATCATGACTTGAGCTCAAGGCAGAGGCTTTAACCCACTGAGCCACACAGGCGCCCCTCTAATAAAAATTTTTAAAAGATGTATTTATTTATTTATTTGAGAGAGAGCAAGGCGAGCTGGGGGAGGGGCAGAGGGAGAGGGAAAGAGAGAATCTCAAGCAGACTCTGAATTGAACATGGAGACCGAAGCAGGGCTCCATCTCAAAGCCCTGAGATTATGACCTGAGAGGAAGAGTCAGACATTTGACCAACTGAGCCCCCCAGGCACCCTCCCACCCCCAGCTAATAATAAAATTTTTAAATTATTTTGGGAATAAGCTTACGTGTCCTTTATTTATTTATTTATTTATTTATTTATTTATTTATTTTTAGTACGTGGCTGATTCTGTTCGCTTAGACTTCACTTAGGATTTCTACACTGATATTCAAAAGTGAGCGTGAGCTATCATTTCCTTCTCGAATGTCTAATGATGTTGGTTTTCAGAATCAATGTTAGCTCACATCATAAAAAAAAAATGTTCAAAGTTTTTGTTCTTTGTTTTTATCCTGGAACAGTTCAAGTAGCTTCAAAATGTTCTATTCTTTGAGGTTTGATCGTTGTCCGGTTGAACATTTCTGGGCCTAATGCTTTTGGTGGGGAGAGTGAGCCTTTGATAATCTTCTTTATTTCCTCTGCGGTAATGTCACAATTTAGATTTTTAACTCTCTTTTAGAGTCAATTTTGAAAAATCATATTCTCCTGACAACCAATTATCCAATTCATCCAGGTTTTCAAGTGTATTTGCATTAAGTGGAGCGAAACAGCCTTTTGCTGAACCTTGCTGAACCTGTTCATTTCCCCATAATTTCTTGTTTTGCATATGTTTACTTGATTATGTTACCATTTCAAGTTATATTTTTCATTTCAGCTTGTAGATACATTTTTTTCGTTCTACCCTTTTTGTTCTTGTTTCCTAATTCATTCATCTCTCCTTTATCTTTATTACTTTCCTTTTCTCTGCTTTCTTTGGTAAAGATTTTATTTATTTATTTATTTATTTGACAGAGAGAGAGAGAGAGAGAGAGAGAGATCACAAGTAGGCAGAGAGGCAGGCAGTGAGAGAGAGGAGGAAGCAGGCTCTCTGCCGAGCAGAGAGCCTGATTCAGGGCCTGATCCCAGGACCCTGAGATCATGATCTGACCCAAAGGCAGAGGCTTATCCCTTCTGAGCCACCCTATTTATTTATTTGATAGAGAGAGAGGGGACACAAGCAGGGGGAGTGGGAGAGGGAGAAGCAGGCTCCAACCCCAGGATGCTGGGATTGTAAGGGCCTATTCAGCCAGAGTGGCCCCACCCTGGTTGAACTGCAAATTTGTTGTAAAACTTAAACTGCCCCCCCACCCCCAGGAAGGAACTTAAAAGCAAGTCCAGGAAACCAGGTAACAAAGTCCAAATACAAGGGTGGGTCAGGCCAGGTGGAGGTATTCAATCAGTGGGGGAGCATACTGTCTCCTAGCTACCAAGGAGTATGGGCCCCACCCTTTGGGCACCTTTTGGGCGCCAATTCTGAACTGGTGATAGGCTGGTTCAAATGTCTACTAGGGTAAATTGTAATTCAATTGGTCACCTAGCATCACTGTGGAGTTTCCTGTGTGTGTTACAATCTCATTGGCCACCTGTGCGTGGCCAGGCCCAACCACATGGACTTTGCTCTATAAAAGTTAGTCTGAAAAGCTGGCAGGGGTCGTCCGATCTATAAGGGATGGCCCCGACCGACCGGTCTGTTTGGCGGTCGGACTGATTCGTGATGCTTGGCACTAAATAAAGCTTTGCTTGACCTTTGCTTTGTATCAGTCTCGCTCCTTTAATCACGGACCCATTATTGGGGTACCCAATTTTTGGGAGACCCAACAGGATCATGATCTGAGCCATGACAATTAACAACTGAGCCACCCAGGCTCCCCTTTTTTCGCTTATTTTGACAGGTATTTTTTCTTGAGTTGGGTACTTAGTTTTTCAATTTTTACCTGTAAATATAAGTATTAAGGATGAAAGGAAGGCTTCAAATATAAATAGATACTACTTGCAACATATCTCAAAACTTCTGATGTATCTGTTGCTATTTTGTGGAGATGCTAAAATTTTGGTGTTTGACCTGCCTTGATAAAGTTTTTGATTTCAAGAGAGAGTGGCAGACTTTTAAAGCTTCCAGCCTTTAGTTTCTGATTGGGGCATTAATGTGAAAGACTCCGCATATAGACACCCCCCCCCCCAGCCATTGATTAACTAACTTCTTCTTGGCTTTTCTGTAATCGTTTGGCTTCGCCCTTCCCCTGTTAGACCCTTCCCCCAGTTAATTGTTTAACCGCTCTCTTGCCTTTCTGTAACCGCTTGGCTTTTAGGGGGTGATACTGGTCTCCTGTTTAAACAGGATACCTTATGTGCATAGTCACGTAGGCAAGGGGGGGGTCGCCTAGGTACGTGGGCCTAGTCACGTAGGCAGGATGTTTCTCTCCTGAGTAATAAGGTCCAACTCCCCCTCCTCACTCCCCCTCCCCGCCTTTTTCTTTGCGCGCCGGGGTCCTCCAAAGCCAATCTACAAACACCGAGTATGCGTTTACATTCAAACCAGCCAATGAGAACCTTGTAACTATGCTTCTGCTTCTGTACGTATGCTTTCGCTTCCCCAAACCCCATAAAAAGGCCCTGAACAAAGGGCTGGCGCGCAAGTCCTCCTAAGACTTGATCGCCCGCAGGTACCTGTGACTACTCAATAAACCTCGTGCTGTTTGCATCTGATCTGTGGCCTCGGCTCGGTTTTTGGGTCCCGGGGTCTCCTCCTGAGGAGAGGTCCATTCCGGGGTGCTTAAAACCCCGGGGGATCTTTCAAATGTTCAGTTTTAACTCCTGATGATCAGAAATTGGAGATAGTGTTGATGTACTACTTTGTATCTTTGAAATACCTGAGTTTTTCTTGTGGTCTAAATGAGGGTAGATTTTTGCAACTGTTTTAAGCGCCCTGAGAGGAATGCATATTCCCTGTTTTTCGCATACAGATTTTGACAGTAGCAATGAGATAGTAACATAAGTCGTGTGGGTCTTCCATATCCTTACACGTAGTTTGACCTGATATTGATGTGGTTTTGGGATATCGGTGAGATTAGGTCCAGAGCCAATGACCAAGAAGGAATTCTTGAGACGTCTTTGGTGCAAAAAGTCGCTTTTTATTAAAGCATGGGGACAGGACCTTGGGTGGAAAGAGCTGCTGTAGTGGGATTGTGAAGGATAGCTGATTTTATAGACTATGGGATTGGGGGAAGTAAGGAAAAAAGGAGGTTTCAAAAGACTTTCATATGCTAAAAAGGACCTACAGGATACTGGAGGCCTTGCCATTGTCAAATAAAGGTAGGTTTTCCCTGTAATGAGGCATTAACATTAAGACAGTTGGGAGCGGGCACCTGGGTGCCTCAGCCATTGGACATCTGCCTTCAGCTCCTGTCGTGATCCCAGGATGCTGGGATGGAGCCCTCCATTGGGCTCCCTACTCTACGCAGCATGAAGCCTGCTTTCCCTCTTGCAGTCTCCCTGCTTGTGATCCCTCTCTCGCTGTGTCTCTCTCTGTCAAATAAATAAAATCTTAAAAAAAAAAAAAAAAAGACAGCCGGGAGCGTCCTGGAAGAATGTCACTCTTGTCCCACCCAGGAGTGGGGTCTGGAGGAAGGTTGCAGGTGTTAACATCTGCTTTGTGTTCAGCCAGTCTTCTGCTTCCTCATCAATGTAATCAGAGAGAAGTAAATTAAAACCTTTACTACTATTGCGTTTTTATTTCTCCTTATTTCTCTGGAGTCCAGCTTTATAAAAGATGATGATATGTTATCTGTGCACAAATATCTTTATATTCTTGTGAATTTCCCCTTTTAATTATAAAATAACCTTTGTCTCCCTTGATGTTTTTTACCTTTGCCCTTGAATGCAACCTTGTCTGATATTCTGAGGAGCCTGATAAATTTTGTTAACATTAGCCCAATACAGTTTTTAGCTTTTCTGAAGCCTTTGTTTTAGGCAAATTCCTTAAATATAACACCACGGGCAACCCTCTTGGGTCTCCTCCTGCTTCGGAGCTTTGTTCTCTCACTCAATAAACATTGCTTTGCTGACCACCAAAAAAAGGAAGAAAGAGAGAGAGAAAGAGAGAGGAAGGAAGGAAGGAAGGAAGAAAAGAACACCAGGTTTTGTTTTGTGATTTAATCTGAAAGCCTTCTTTCTTGGAATCGTTGGGTTTAGTCCGTGTGATGATTACATTTTACCCGGTGAAGGTGAGCAACTTCGTGCGGGCCTACGACCAGCGCTACCGCTACTTTCGCAAGCACGGCCACAAGCCAGGCGACCCCTCCGGGCCCCCGCGGCCGCCCAAGGAGCCCGGGCCCCCTGACAAGGGTGGCCCAGGACTGCCCTTGCCCCCTCTCTGAGACCTTCAGCCACCCCTTCCCTCCTTCGCCTCTTTGGAATTCTGGAGTATTTATGGCTCCACCTCCCCACTTCCCTCCCCCCATCAGTGGGATGACTGGGGGAGGGTTGCTGCAGGGAAGAGGAGAGCCCCCTGCCCTGCCCCGTTCTGTGCCCCTTGCCCCCAAGCCTGCCCCCATCGCCCCTCCCTTCTGTTTGTGACTTCATTACCCTGACTGTAAATAATACCCTCGGTCCTCTGCTCCTTCAGTCTTTTTCTGCTATTCCTTCCCCAACAACAACACAGGACATCTCTTTTTTCATTATTCCGCCTCCTCCATACCCAATATCAAACCATTTTATCTTTCTTTAGTGCTCACTTTTTTCTTAAATATGTTTACACATACTTCTATTACTTGATTTTTTTAAAAATCAGCTTTCAATAAGATATTTTGGGGTGTCCGGATGGCTCAGTCCGTTAAGCTTCTGCCTTTGGCTCAGATCATGCCCACAGCTTCGGTCTCTCCGCTCCCCCGGGGAGTCTGTTTCTCCCTCTCCCTCTTCCCGCTGCTCCCTCTGCTCCTGTGCCTGCGTGCGCACTCTCTCTCTCTCTCTCTCTGTCAAATAAATAAATAAATAAATAAGATATTTCTATCCCTGGCTATAAAAAAAATGGGAGGAAATCAGTGTGCTTTAAACACCCCTTCCTTAACTACCCCCCCCTTTTTTTTCTTTTAAGATTTTATGTATTTATTTGACAGAGAGAGACGCAGCAAGAGAAGGAACACAGGCAGGGGGAGTGGGAGAGGGAGAAGCAGACTTCCCGCTGAGCAGGGAGCCAGATGTAGGATTTGATCCCAGGACACTGGGATCAGGAGCTGAGCCGAATGCAGATACTCAACTGACTAAGCCACCCAGGCGCCCCCCCACTCCCTCATTCTGTGGTAATCTCATCTCATGATCCCATTTTACAAAAATCTTGGCTTCCACACTTTCTTCAAGAACAATGTATGGAAATGATATTCACTGAATTTTTCACAATCAATGTTGTTTTTTTTTTTTTTAAAGATTTTATTTATTTTATTTGACAGATAGAGATCACAAGTAGGCAGAGAGGCAGGCAGAGAGAGAGGGAAGAGGAAGCAGGCTCCCCGCCAAGCAGAGAGCCTGATGCGGGGCTTGATCCCAGGACCCTGGGATCATGACCTGAGCCGAAGGCAGAGGCTTTAACCCACTGAGCCACCCAGGCGCCCCTACAATCAATGTTTATTGCCTTTATCCTGAAAAGAGTTGGGGGCTGAGTGCAAAATTCCTGGGCAGTACTTGATTTCTTGAGAAATGCATAGGTCATGCTTCCTTACCTTCTCTGTCATGGTGGTGTCTGAAACCAGCCTGATTTCCTTGTTTCTTAGAAGTGATGTAATTGCCTCGTTGCCCCAAGAATTATTTCTTTGTTTATGAAATCCATAAACCTCACTGTTACACATTTTGGAATTATCATTCTGGGCTCACAGTTCCTAGGACACAATGGCTTGGCCGTACTGAGTCCACGTGCCTTTTTGATCTGGTCAATTTTCTTATTTCCCTTTTTTTTTTTTAAAGCAGTCTCAACACCCAGCGTGGGGCTCGAACTCAGCACCCCAAGATCAAGAGTCACACGCTCCACCAACTGAGCCAGCCAGGCACCTCATTTTTCTTAAATCTTTAAATGTTTGTTCTAATATATTCTAATATATTATTTTCATGTACCTAATTCTAGGGTAAACTCTGCAGGTGAATAAGACACAGAGAAGTTTGAGTCTTGAGGCTGTTCAAGAACTCCCTCATGCCCTCTGAAAGTTTTTTGTCTGAGATAGCACACTTGACATGCAGAATCTCATGGCTCATATTCTTGTTAAATTTTTATCCAATCGTTCAAGTTATTTGTGAACTACTTTGAAATGTCAGAATATAAATGTGCAGAAGACAGTGTGATGGAGGTTAATGGCCTAAATTTTATTCCATTTCTACAGTTTCCTACATAATATCAGAAGCCATTATGAGATGTAAAAGGAGCGTAGCAATCATAAGGCTATAGAACCAGATGTTTACTTGAGGTTGAACAGCAGAAAAAGATTTGAAACAGTGTCAAGGTTGTTTGGGAGTGGGAACAAACAGCAGGTATAGAGAAACGGAGGCAAGTCCAGGGATTTGCTAAAATCAACCAGGAACATCCACCCCTTACTTTTCTACTTCACTGATTGCTAAAATAGATGGAGTCCACTTAAACAAATTAAAGAACAGACATTTAGATGGGATAAGATTCTATTATATGCAGCTTTTCTTACATTCCAGCTACTGTGTTTGTATGAGAATATAGTTAGATTTGATGCTTCTCTAAAAAGCAGTAGGTTCTGAGTACCTGGGTGACTCAGTGGGTTAAGCATGTACCTTTGGCTCAGGTCATGATCTCAGGGTCCTAGGATCGAGTTCTGCATTGGGTTCTCTGCTCAGCACACAGCCTGCTTCCTCCTTGCTCTCTCTTTCCTGCCTCTCTGCCTACTTGTGATCTCTCTCTGTCAAATAAATAAAATCTTTAAAAAAGAGATTTAGTAGGTTCTGGTGGGGGAGGGTAGTTAATATTCTCATCCATGCATATAACACCAGAATTAAGTAAGTCATAATTCTGTGAAAGACAGAGTATAGCATGGGATGTACTCTTCCAGAGTTGAGTTTACTGGTTCAATCTGGCTGTCCTAGTGAAGGTGATGGACAGAGGTTGGAAGAAGACATGTAGGAAAGGCTTTTGTATAATGTTCTTCAGAATCAGGATATGAATTCAGCGTGCTTTCAGACACTTAATGTAGTGAAGGCTAAAACTCAGGACAGGAGCAAGACTTCCTGGGTTTGAATCCTCACTGTGTAACTCACTAAAGAAGTGATAATGTAAATTTAAAAAAAAAAGAATCATTGTATTCTGTTGAGTGACTATAACATGACATATTTATTCCATGTTGATGAGCAGAGTTGGTTCCAGCTTTTGCAGATCAATGATAAGAACACTAACATATACATGGACATATGGACACTTTTTGTTTTGTGTTTAGAAGAGCAATTCTCTTAACTACAGAGAACAGAGAATATAGAGAAGAGTAGTTAGCAGAGGGGAGGTTGGTGGGGAGATGGCTAAAAGAGGTGATGGGGATGAAAGAGCATACTTATCATACTCATCACGATGGAACACTGAGTAATGTATAGAATGTTGAATCACTATGTCGTACGCCAGAAACAAACAGAACACTATATGTTAACTATACTGGAATTAAAGTTTAAAAAAATTAAAAAGAAGAAGAATTCTGTGATAAGAGGGTATGTATAATTGATGGACTTAACTGCAGTGCAGGACTGAAGAATTACTTCAGTCAACTATGACATTGGGTTGCAACGTCCTAGCTCTGTTACTTCTGACTTTGACATGATGTCTCTTCTTTACCTAGTTTTTCTAATTCTCAATCCATAGCTACAGACTTCCTGTCATTCTTTCTTTCCTAATAATTATCTCTTTCCAAACATGCAAATACTAATGACAAAATCATTGACATGATCTTCTATTGCTCACTAATCAAGTCCTACTTAAGTTTCAATTTTTTAAATGCCAGCCTCTGATGCAGTTAATTACAAAAAGTCACTACGCCCAACTGGTCCTTGCATCCATTTTCCTGTGGCCACCTCATATGTGTCTCCTCATTTTATCATAGTTCAGTGTTGTTGTTATTGTTTTTACCTGGGCCCTGGCCAGCATCTGAGGACCTCAACTCTGGCACCATAACTAATATATTTTAATATTTCAGCACCAAGTAGGCAGAATGCATGACACATAGAAGATATAAATACCAGTCACAAATACATGAATAATTAAGCACATATTTCAATTTGTATTAACTGGGTTTGTTGTTTAAAAGATTTTATTTATATATTTGACAGAGAGAGATAGAGAGAGATATCACAAGTAGGCAGAGAAGCAGGCTGGGGGGGGGAAGCAGTCTCCCTGCTGAGCAGAGAGCCTAATGCAGGGCTCGATCCCAGGACCCCAGGATTATAACCTGAGCCGGAAGCAGAAGCTTTAACCCACTGAGCCACCCAGGTGCTCCAGACAGGATTTGCTGTTTAAGCATGCAGTTTTCTCTTTTTGTCTATTATAATTAAACCAATCTTTTTGTGTTTGTCTCCTATGCTTTTCTGCTATACACAGGGCCCACCTTTTTGTCAATTTTTTTTAAAGATCTTATTCTGTTGACTAGTTACTGAAATACATGTATAGATGAGGAGGCACAGGTAGTAAGGGTATATATTTCTTTTAGAGAACCTTACAAGGGATAAAGCAGTTCTTCCAGCTTCATAGTGTATTACTTAGGCTAAGTTTTATTGCTCCTTGTCACTCATTCAAATGTTAGTTTTTAGTTATTTGGTTTATTACTACTGTGAAAGCCCTTTTTATTGTATATGATACCAAGACTTCTATATCTGTGATTTCAAAACAAGGAAGATATCAACATCAATTTCAATCAAATTCACCCATATATTTAACTTAGTTAAGACCTCTTGTAATTGCATGTTATCAGGGATAGGTCTGAAATTGAAACTGACAGGAGTATAACATTCTCCCATCTCTTCAGAATCCCAAGTGGGAGCAAAAAACAAAGGCTCAAATTAACTAAACATGTATAGAGAAGTAACACAAAGTCTATAAAGAACTTATCAAACTCAACACCCCAAAACCAAAAAATCCAGTCAAGAAATGGGCAAAAGACATGAACAGACATCTCCCCAAATAAGACATCCAAATGGCCAACAGACACATGAAAACCTGCTCAATATCACTTGGCATCAGGGAACTATAAATTAAAACCACAATGAGATACCACCTCATACCAGTCAGAACAACTAAAATTAACAACTCCAGAAGCAATAGGTGTTGTCAAGGATGCAGAGTGTAAGAGGAACCCTCTTACACAGTTGGTGGGAAGGCAAACTGGTGCAGCCACTCTGGAAAACAATATAGAGGTTCTTCAAAAGGTTAAAAATAGAGCTATCCTATAACCCACCAACTGCACTACAAGTATTTATCCAAAGGAAACAAGCATAGGGATACAAAGGGGCACATGCATCCCAAAACTTATAGCAACAACACCCACAATAGCTGAACTACAGAAAGAGCCCAGATGTCCATCAACAGATGAATGAATAAAGAAGATGTGGTGTATGTATGTACACACATATCACAGAATATTACTCAGCCATCAAAAAGAATGAAATCTTGTCATTTGCAATGATGTGGATGGAACTAGATGGTATTATGCTAAGCGAAGTAAGTAAGACAGAGAAAGGCAAATACCATATGAGTTCACTCATACGTGGAATTTAAGGGGAAAAAAAAGATGAACTCAGGAAAAGGGAAGGAACAATAAAATCAGATGAAAACAGAGAGGGAGGCAAATCACAAGAGACTCTTAACTGTAGAGAACAAACTGAGAGTTTCTGGAGGGGAAATGTGTGGGGTCATGGGGTAACTGGGTGATTGGCATTAAGGAGGGCACTTGATGGAATGAGCACTGGATGTTATTTAAGACGGATGAATCGCTAAATTCTATCCAGAAAATAAAAATATGGTGTATGTTAACTATACAGAATTTGAATATGCATTAAAAAAAAAGAAGTAATCCATTGTCTCCTTCTGGATAATTAATTAAAAACAAAGAATAAGCAATTATTGGATGGGCAGAAAGCAATGGTTATGGAGTCTAGTGCATGTGCAGCAAGCTATGTCTTGTCATTACTTTAAGAATGAATTATTATTTGTGGGTATTTACCAGTTTAGGGTAAAAGGATATCCTAAGATCAAGATTTCTGTAAAAAACTTAAATACATTAACTGAGAAATCATGTGTCTTTAACATTTGTTTTTTTTTCTAAGTGTGACAATATATTTAATTTTTGTCCCTAGAAGACACATTTATAAAGTAATATCATTTTATATTAATTTGAAGGTTGGTGAAAGCTTATTTTCTGTGCTTGAAGGTTGTTTTTATTGCTTCAATTATTATTTTAACAAATATAAGTGCCAAAGATTTTGAGAAAAGCACTTTTGCACAATCCGTTAGGAAAAATAAAAAAAAGATCCACTAACACATAAAGCAAATTCTAAACTTTGTGTTTTCAAGTATCTTCACAGATGTGTGCCTTGATTTTTGTTTTCCTCTTCAGAATACTGATAATGATCTCTGCCTGCCATCCTCATGAAACTATTCTAAGTTTCATGGTTGAGATGGGTATGAAAACAATTTGAAAAATTTAAGAGTTCTGAAATTAAGTACTTTCATACTGAAGAGTACTCTACTTGTCTCTTGATTTTATATAATTAAACCAATTGCTTAGTGTTCTAAGTTATGGAAATGCCCATTGGAGATTAAGCACAATGGGTAACTTCCAGTGCTGAGTTTCTACAGGGCGACTAGAATAAGAAGTGGCCGTTTTGTAGGATACTCTAAATGCTTCCATTGCATTCAAACGGATGTGTTAAAACAATTTGATAACCATATGTCATGTTTCACCTGGGTCTTTTCTTGGGATTTCACTGGTGTGGGGAAGTTTCTGTCTTATCAGCCAGTAGTAAATTGTTTTTATAATTTGTGAAATGCCTCTTAATCAACCATAGGAATACTTTAGGAAGCAAATATCTTTTTCCTTGATCAACTATAATCCACTTACTAAGTAATACCTGCTTACTAATCCACTTACTAAGTAATATTTGCACTTTGGTTAAATCACATGTATCTCAAAACTTACAATCCACAAAAAATATTTAAGAACTACTGTTCTTTTCACTACATCTGTATCTTTGGGGTAAATACCCAGTAGTGCAATTGCAGGGTCATAGGGAAGCTCCACTTTTAATTTCTTAGGGAATCTCCACAATGTTCTCCAAACTGGCTGCACCAACTTGCATTCCCACCAACAGTGTAAGGGGGTTCCCCTTTCTCCACAACCTCTCCAATAAACGTTGTTTCCGGTCTTGCTAATTTTGGCCATTCTAAGTGGTGTAAGGTGGTATCTCAATGTGGTTTTAATTTGAATCTCCCTGATGGCTAGTGATGATGAACATTTTTTCATGTGTCAGACAGTCATTTGTATGCCTTCATTGGAGAATTGTTCATGTCTTCTGCCCATTTTTGACCTGATTATCTGTTTTGTGTGTGTTGAGTTTGAGAAATTCTTTATAGATCCTGCATATCAGCTTTTTGTCTGTACTGACATTTGCAAATATCTTTTCCCATTCCATGGGTTGCCTCTTTGTTTTGTTGACTGTTTCCTTTGTGCAGAAGCTTTTGATTTGGCAGCATTTTTAAAAAGATATTTATTTATTTATTTATCTATTTGACAGGAAGAGCCAGCAAGAGAGAGAACACAAGTAGGGGGAGTGGGAGTGGGAGAAGGAGGCTTCTCCTGATGAGCAGGTAGCACCTAAGATGCAGGCTTGATCCCGGGACCCTGGAATCAAGACCTGAGCCAAAGGCAGATACTTAACCTCCAATCCACCAGGCACCTCAAGGCAGCCATTTTTAATTATGTATTTAAGAAAATGGTTGTGTCTGTAACCGATAGATTTTCTTCCCAATTGGAGGTGGAAACGAACAAAAAAAGACACCATTTTTCTTGGTGACTATTCCAGTCTCCACCTCATCCAAAGCATGTTGAAACAAGAACTTTATCAGAAACCCATGTTCACACTTGTTAAAGGAAATATCATTTATGGGACCTCAGATGTGAAAATATCTACAAGACAGAAAAGGGTTAATAACTGGCTTTCAAGAAATGCCACCTAACGGGCTTAAAAATGGGTTATTTCAATCTGGTTTTCATTTTTGTTGTTGTTTTGTTTGTTTAGTATAAAATCTATTCCTTTAATCTTATAGATCCTTCTTGAGTTCATGGTTCATTTCTGGTTTAATCTGCAGAATTTGGGGTCCTTTTACATAATGTGATCTTGGGGTCCTTTAAAATAATATGATCACAGCAAAAAGTAAAGTACCATCTTGTGCATTGGTCACTGGCAACTTTAGAGGATACTGATATACTTTTTAATATCATACATAAAGGAGAGGGACTAAAATTCTGGGATTACTAGGTAATGGGATTGTGAACAGAATTGTTCATTGAGTGACTGCTATCTATACTAACATTTAGTCACTTTTTGGAAAACGTACTAGAGGCTATGATAAATGTGTTACATTTGTTATTAGTGCATTGGCTTTTTACAAGATCCTAAAATGAGTTTCCTCATTTTAGAAGTGATGAGATCACAGCTCATAAGTTGAGGAGCTAAAGGGCCCTAAAAGACAGTCTAGTAATTAATTATATATAAATTAGAGAGTATAGTATCCACACAGCTAGAAATGGTCATAGCAAGTAAAATTTTTCTCTCAATCTACTGTGTTTCCCTACAAATGGGTTTCTTAAAATGTCAATGTCAGACTCTTGACCGTGTAAACTTTTCCCCCCAGTTTTATCATTTTGATAATTCTTCTGGAAAAATGCAAACTGCATAAAGGATGTGCAACTTTGTTAAGACACTAGTTAAGGTAGAATTGGCATACGTGAATCCTGATTCTCAGGGGATTCTCTCGTCATTTGACCACATACATTCATGATCCAATTTTAGAAACTTGGCCAACTCAAACTAAAACATTCCAGTTTGCTAATCACCCTCCAGGAATGACTGCCCAAGAGGTGGGAGAACATATATTGGTAACTGATTCAGCCTTATCTTGCTCCAACCACATTTTACTATAAGCAAAATAATTTGTGTGTAACGATTACAATGATTCCAACCATTATTTGCAGAATAGCTTTTCTTCCACTAAATGTCAGGAATCTAATCATGTACTTTATCAACATTACATGTCACTGGCACAGAGCTAATCTCACTTTGTAAACTTGCTTGTCATATAGTTTGCAGGTTTGAGGTACTCTGAGTATTTGTATTTCCTTTGTTGTTTGTTGTATTTCCTTATGGCTGATGTACCAGGCAGTGTAGAAATTACTGGGTTTTATGAATATTTAACAAAGAATAGCTCTTTTTGGATGATGTCATCTCTTTTCAATACAGTAAGGGATTACATTTGTAGAAAGCTTTTTGTTTGGAAATTTGTAGAAGTTTTGTTTTTTTTTAAAAGATTTTATTTATTTATTTGACAGAGAGAAATCACAAGTAGATGGAGAGGCAGGCAGAGAGAGAGAGAGGGAAGCAGGCTCCCTGCTGAGCAGAAAGCCCGATGCAGGACTCTATCCCAGGACCCTGAGATCATGACCTGAGCCGAAGGCAGCGGCTTAACCCACTGAGCCACCCAGGCACCCGGAAATTTGTAGAAGTTTTAAATAGATGTTTTATACTGATTATAAGCATCTTAATGTTTGAAGGGAACTTGAGAGTCCTATTCCCTTTTGGATACAAGACATGATATTTTCCCCTCATTTTTTAATAGAATTGCCAAGTGTAGAAAGGTCAGATGAGTTGTCTAAATTCATACAAGAAGTGTTAGTCACAGAAGGGAGATAAGCATGCAGTTTTTCTCTTTTCTTGTATATTTATTTTTTTTAATATTTTATTTATTTATTTG
This sequence comes from Neogale vison, assembly GCF_020171115.1. Taxonomy (NCBI): domain Eukaryota; kingdom Metazoa; phylum Chordata; class Mammalia; order Carnivora; family Mustelidae; genus Neogale; species Neogale vison. The sequence continues at coordinate 64,362,778 of NC_058095.1, forward strand.
ACAGACAGTGATCACAAGTAGGCAGACAGGCAGGCAGAGAGATAGGAGGAAGCAGGCTCCCCACAGAGCAGAGAGCCTGACATGGGGCTCGATCCCAGGACCCTGGGATCATGACCCGAGCCAAAGGCAGAGGCTTTAAACCCACTGAGCCACCCAAGCACCCTAATACTATACAACTTTTATAGTCTTTTTTTTCCAAGAAAATATTCACTTTTTTGAAAGAACTCATAGGTTTTTTGTTTTGTTTTGTTTTTTGGTTCAGTTGTTAAATTTCCAAAGCAATATATATAATTAAAAATGGATGTTCATGGACTAAAATATCTGGAGAGTTAAGACAATATTTAAACTAATATTGTCTGCATATCCCTGTGCTTTAAATATCACTGATAACCAAATAAGGTTATATTTACATTTACAATATGTCATAAGCATGCTACAAAAAGAAAGTTATTGAAAACTCAGAAAATTACATCAAGTTTACTCACTGTTCTAGGTTTTTTTTTTAATATATTCTTTAGGTTATTCCTTTGCTTTCTAATTCTGTGAAATAGAAATATAACAGAATATAACAGAAATATTCTGTGTCTCCATTTCAGGCACAGAACTAAAAACCTCTGTAATTTCCTATGAGGATAGCAATAAAAGTTTCTTTTATTATGTTAATGAGGTGGCTTTTGGATCTCCCCTAGGAACTGGGGCTGGTTGGCAGTGGGGTCAACTTGTGATTAGAGCCATGGACCCTTGAGCCCCACCAGCCAGACCTCTGGGGAGAGAAGACAACTGGACGTGAAGATCAATGGCAAATAGTCAATAATGTAATCAATCATGCCTGTGAAATGAAACCTTCATAAAACAACATTTCTCATAACATCGTGCATTTGTAAACCATGCTTTGATTTTAGACTTTCTGTTTTAGCCAAACTAGCAAAAAGGGCGACGTTTTGTTTTGTTTTTGGACATTCTCATTTTTGGAATCATAAGGGTTCTGCGCCCAACTCCTGTTCCACTCACCAATAATTCTCTGACACCAGCTAGGTGTGCTACAACGGAACTCAAATCTGACGCTATCTATGTGGACATAGATACCTGGAGAGAGCAGGGGCTCAGTCCCACAAAACTGTCCCCCCAACCACTGCTCCACTGCACACATATTGCACACTTCAGACAAGAGACACAAATCCCGGTTGTCACCTGTGCCTCTGACCAACCTATTTTAGGAATTATAGCCATTACTGTTACTGCTGCCACTGTGGGACTGGCCTTGCATCAGACTGTACAAACCACCCAATTTGTGCAAAAATGGCACGGGAATGCTATCAAGGCTTGGAATCAACAAACAGTCCTAGATCAAAGATTTCATGAAAGAGTCTCTGATTTAGGGCGCCTGGGTGGCTCAGTGGGTTAAGCCGCTGCCTTCGGCTCAGGTCATGATCTCAGGGTCGTGGGATCGAGTCCCGCATTGGCTCTCTGCTCAGCAGGGAGCCTGCTTCCCTCTCTCTCTCTCTGCCTGCCTCTCCATCTACTTGTGATTTCTCTCTGTCAAATAAATAAATAAAATCTTTAAAAAAAAAAAGAGTCTCTGATTTAGAAGAAGCCATAATATATATAGGAGAGAAGATCTTGCAAATATAAGGCTTCACCTTCCGTGTGATTAGAATGTTTCTTCCGTGTTACCCCTACACCTATAATAAATCAGAAATACCGTGGAACAAGATTTCACCATATTACTAGTCATTATGGTGGTAATTTAACTGTGGATATTAAACAGCTTCAAGATACTATTCAGGGCATTCCTTGTGATCCTTACAATCAGTTCCAAGAGTGAGTTTCGCACGAAGGATTAATGATATTCTGTCTGATGTAAAACCCTTTGCTTGAATCAAAACACTGGTGCTGGCATTATAGGTAGAATGATGATACTTTTTATTGCCATAGTCTTTTTACGCTTAGTCCTCAGATGCTCACGAAAATCTTTCTGACGACCAATGGTTCAAGAACTTGCAAAATGGATTTTGCTGCTTCTGCATTAACAAAAGGGGAGGAAATGGAACCATCCCTCAGAATGATAGGCTGCTTAAAATATCCCTAATGAGAAATGGTACTGGTCACGCAAGCATGCTTGACGATGACCTTGAGAAAACCTGAAGTAGCAGCAGGCCTCCAGTGGAGAGGAGGATACACATCCTTGAAGCCCAGCAGCTCAGGGTGGAACATCGCCTGTTTCCCTTTTCCATTGTCTCCCCTGCCTCATGAAAGCCTGCTGTTAGAATAATCCCTTTATGTGCACTTGCTCAGCCAAAAAGTCCAAGCTGCTGGGCCAGGCCAACCTACTCTGTTTACCTACAAGACTATGGTCAACACAGGACTCCCATTCCTTCTGGTTGACCTACAAGACCCATGACTAATGTATAACCTCCTCCTTTGCTGGTTGTGATCTTGTATCTAATAAATATGGGACTGAGGAGTTTTGGGGGGTGACAGTCCTTTCAGCGTCATCCCTGCTCCCTCCCTCTCCCAGGTGACTTGTTTCTTCCTCATTCTTCTCCTGAGTGCCATGAGGAAGGGGCCCCCAAATGCCTGGCAGAGGGAAGAGATGCACGGAGGGAGGCCTGGTGCTTATGTGAAGTGGGATGTCACTCAGCGCTCAGGGAGCTGTCACACCCTCAAGGCAAAGCTGTCTTCCTGTGCCCAGAGCCACCACCTTTGATGCCAGACCCATATTCTAGGCCAGGAGTGTCTTTACATTGCCCTAGGGCTGTGAAGCAAGAAGATTTCGTGGGATCCCCAGTGGGAGAGGAGCAGCGCTTCCAATAGGCAAGGCCGAATCTCCCCACTTTGCCCTCCCCAGGCCAGTGTTCTCCCAGGCCCATCCCCGAAACGAAAAACCTACTCTCACTCTTCAAGGGTCCATCCTTCTAGCCCTACCCGCTCTGCTGGGCCATGGGAACCTGGAAACGATGGCGTCTGGATTTCCATGCCAGCACCCATTCGGCCCCCAACTTTTGCCCACTTGACCCACAGAAGAGACTCAGGAGAGCTATGCAGAGAAACTAGAACAGGCTTTAATTAATGAAATGAACACTACCTAAAGGTTCTGCGAAGAACATGGGGAGAGGGGAGGGGAAACCTGTGGGCAGCGGCAGGAGTCCCAGGAGCTGTGGGACTGGAGGCCAAAGGGACACAGATCTCCATGTACTGTCCCAAGGCCCATGGCCCCTGGGATGACAGACGAGGCCTCAGGCCCCCACCTTCCTTAAAAATGGTGGGTCAGGGATTGGGAAGTTTTCCCAATGTTGGCTGGCAGGATGGGAGCCCGGTTTTGCTCCAGGACCAGGCTTGATTTGTGTCTCCCATTCCACACTAGTCTTGCACCGGTGTCAACGGGAAGGAAGTGCAACACCGGCTACTTCTCCAGGAAGCTATTGGCTCAGCCGAGCCTCCGCCTCTTGGGCCCCAAGGAAGTGGGCTGTGATTTGGAGGAAAATGGCTTGTTGCACGGTGCAGCTCTTTTGCGTCCTCTCCGGCGCTGGGCAGGGAATGAGGGGGTCGTCGTGCTGGCTCCAGTGGTCCCCAACAGGGTGCTCTGGCGTGGGTGGCCCCCTGTGTTTGGGCCCTGGCTTGCTCTGGAGCCCTGTGGGCCACTTGGGGCCCTGCTCGTTCCTGCTGCGATGCAGAGAGCCCCAAACCTGGAGCACAGATCTGCAACAACATCTCCTCCCCCCAAACGTGGGGGTGCTGCCAAAAGCCCTATGCTGATGGGGACCGGCATTGTGCTGCCCCCTGGGGGGTGGGGCTGCTGGCTGTTGGGCCCAGCATGGGACACTGCGCCGGGCACCTGGGGGGCAGTTGCCAAGCCAGGGGCAGCGGCAGTGGGCTGTGATGTGGAGGGAAATGGCTTGTTGCACGGTGCAGCTCTTTTGCACCTAGCTAATCGCTGGGCAGGGGATGAGGGGGTCTTGGTGGCAAGGCTGGTCTGGGCTGTGCTGACCAGAAAGGCGGGGCCACTAGGAAGAGAGGCCAGGACGCCCCCGTCCCCACAGGCGGCCTTGCTGGCAGAGCTAATGCCATCTGATCTGGACCTCTTCTTGCTCAGGTGCCTGGGGATGTGACTGAAGGGAGGGGCACTTGGGGCTCCCGACACAGGCTGGTTCATTGTGCTGGCTCCAGTGGTCCCCAACAGGGTGCTCTGGCCTGGGCGGCCCCCTGTGTTCGGGCCCAGGCTTGCCCTGGAGCCTTGTGGGCCGCTTGGGGCCATGCTCATTCCTGCTGTGATGTTGAGAGCCTCAAAGCTGGAGCACAGATCTGCAACATCATCTCCCCTCCCCAAACGTGGGGGTTCTGTCGAAAGCCCCATGCTGATGGGGGCCGGCATTGTGCTGCCCCCTGGGGGGCGGGGCTGCTGGCTAATGGGCCCAGCATGGGACACAGCGCCAGGTACCTGGGGGGCTGCTGTCAAGCCAGGGGCAGCGGCTGCGCCAGGGGCGAGTACAGCAGGGGAGGTAGCCAAACCTGGCTGGGTACTGGCACGTGTGCCCCGGGAGGCAGATGCGGGTAAGGGAACCACATAACCCGCCTGGGTGCTACTGCCCAAGGACAGCTGGACTACTGTTGTGCTCAGGGCCTGGAGTGGGTCTGGAGCCTGAGCTGCTGGCTGTCCATGCGGCGGAGAGCTGTGAAGGGGGCTGGCTCTGGGCCACTGCCCACCAACAGCCCTGAATGGGGCCTGGGCAGTGGATCCCGGGTTGCCATTACCTCCAGGCAGCGCAGGCAGCCCTGTAGGGACTGTGACTGAGGCCATGTTGTCCCTGGACTGAATCGAGAGGGCCTGGGTAGATGCCAAGTTGCTCCCACTGCAGCCAGGGTGAGACCCCAAGAGGAGAGGCTGGGAAGAACGGGAGCAGTCCACGGAGGTGACCTGGGAGTCAGAGGCTGGCAGGGGAGCAGCCACTGCAGCAGGCAGGGCCAAAGCACTGGATGGGCTAGTTGGGCCACAGCTGCAGGTGGCCTCTGTGTCCCCTCGAAGAGCATCTTGAATGCGCTGGAGAGCAGCTGTCTTTTCCCGGTCAAGATCCTCAGCAGTCAGTCGAAACCCCAGCTGAGGGGGTGACGGCAGCCTCAGAGGCTCCCCTCGCCTGTGTGGCAGCAGACAAACCTTGCGTTTTTGGGGCCTGGAACAGTCAGCTGGGGATGAGCAGTTCCTCTGCGCTGCCTTCTGCCCCATGGTGGTATCGGCATCCTTTTCCGGCTGGCTCTTTTGGCAAAGTGCAGGCACTCCGGCAGGACACAAGGGGCTCTTTTGGCTGACTTTTTGGGGGGACCTCGGGGGCCGCGAGGCCTGACTTGTGGCCAGACCCGTCCTCCTCTGCACCGGGTAGCAGCCCCTGGTGGAACTGTAAGAACTGGTAATGGCATTTCGAGTGGGGCAGGAGCTCCTATGGGAGCTGGGGGACTTCTTATTGTATGGGTCTTCTGAGCTCTCTTTCCGGGGGACAGCTCTCAGCAGAGGCCCAGGCCTGGGCACAAAGGAAGAGAGGCCTCCATGGACCCACAGGGGCCTAAATGCCCCCTGTGGGGCCCCAGTGCTTTTAGGGTCCTTTCTGTGAGTCTCTATTTGGGCCAACCCTTTGTCGCTCTCTCTGGGCTTTCTGCCTACCCGCTCTGCTGTGGAGGCATCATGGACATTCCTGGGTGCCGAGGGCTGCAGCCCGGTGACGAACCGCTTCTGCAGCACACAGGGGGTGACCGTGTCCACGATGGACTCGCAGTTGCGGCGGCAGGACACCTGTGATCCAGGAGCTGACAACATCGCCTTCAGCCGGCAGCCCCACCTGCAGAAGGAGGTGAGCAGCCCTAGAAAAAGAAGGCGCAGGGTCTCCAGGATCCCCGAGTACCTTCTGAAAGCTGCTAGGACTGAGCGCGGTTGCCAACTTGCGGGGTACTTGGAGGACCACCTGCGAATGGAGCCTGGGGCGTGGACCGCCGGGTGAGCCCTGGGCGCCAAGAGTTGTCTGCGGCCACAGGGAGCCAGGTGGGGGCGGACCAGCCCTCCTGGCAGGTGCGGACCCCACAGAGCCCGGGGCTGGGGGGAGGGGGACGGCCTGCTCAAGGAGATGCCCATAGAGCAGTTGGGTAAGACCAGACGCTGAGGTTAATGAACTAAGCTCGCAGTGCTCTCCTTCAGCTGCCAAGTCGCGGCCAAAGGCCTAGAGCACAATGAGTGACCTGTTGCCAGGACACAGCTTTAGAACCTGAGGAGTGAGCGCACGTGCAGAAACCCCTGTGCACTCACACAGCTTCTGTTGGGTCATCACCCAGGTCATGAATCAGGCCTGCAGAGGTGCTGTGGAGGGGTCGACTCCCTCATTCCCCACACTTGGGGGGTTCACAGATCTCTTGGGCTTGAAGGCTGAATTGAGGAAGAGAAATGGGGGTGCAGTGGGTGCCAGCCATCTCCCCTGGCTACTTCTGGGTGGGAACAAGGGAGACTTTACTTTTCATTGTACATCCTCTAGACCATATTTTGTTTTTAAGATTTAATTTTAAAATTAAATTTCAATTTTAAATTAAAACTTAAATGTGGGTCTCCATTGTCCCATCAAGGCATTTCTCAAGGCATTGAGCCCAATGTGGGGCTCAGACTTACAACTCGGAGACCCAGTCACAGGTTCCTCTGCCGAGCCAGCCAGGTGCCCCAGACGATAAACTTTCATGAGGGAAACATTTTTTTGAAAAGACTCTTTCTTCCTATCTTGTCTCCCGGCCACCCTGATGGCAAGAGGCCCCATGGAGCCCAGCAGCACAATAAGAAATGTTGTATCAGGTTGCATCAGACCTCAAAGCTAACTATGCAGTCATTCCATCATTTCCCAAAAGTTCCATTCATTTCTGTGCAAACTTGGAATTCTCCTGAAGATAGGCAAGCATTTTCCTAGAACAGTAGATGTATGTCTCTTGCATTTCAGCAATCCCCCAGTGTCCCTGCCTTCCATCCAGGGCTTCAGGGTTGCCATGAGCCCACTCACCCAAGGCAGGGGGTGTCCTTGCACAGACTCCCCAGCTGAGGCCGATCACAGCAGGACGGAGCCCGCCCCGCTGCTGAGGTCCACCTGTGGCAGCTATGCACTTGGCCTGAGGCCCCTCTGCGGGCCACATACTGTCCATGCCTAGAGCGGTCCTGCGGGAGGACTGGAAACTTGTCCACCATCTGCAGATACTTTGTAGGGTCCTTGCAAAGTGATAGCTCAGATCCCTGGTGAGAGCAGGGGAATCTACAGTTCCCGGTACTGAAATCTAGGATTTTCCTTACCAATATTTCAGGACTTCTGAAACTTCACAGAAGTGGAAAAGGCAGGATCTAAAGTTTAAACATACACAGCATGCCTCCTATGATATAGACCAACAGAGATTACTGCTCATGTCCGCTGGAAGTTGTGCAAGTAGTTCAAAGCTAGCAAAGGCGGACACAAAGCAATTTTATATCAGTACTAGAAGACATGTGGATCATTTGATATATTAGACAGCACAGTGCAGAGTAATGAGGGAATGAGCTATTGCTACATTTCACTAACATGATCTTGAGTGAACAAGCCGGAAATAAAAAAGGACCTAACGTGTTTTTGCATCACTGTTGTAGCTTTGATTCCTCCTGTTTGTTTCCTATCTTTGCATTCATCTACATTCCGGCACAATAGCAAATAACATTGGTGGAAACAGACGTTATTGACCCTTAGCTAATTTTAAAGGAAACACTTCTTTGTAATTTCTCCATTTAAAGAGACACGGGCTCCTGGGTGGCTCAGTCTTTTAAACACCTGCCTTGGACTCAGGTCATGATCTCAGTGTCCTGGGCTCGATCTCCAGTCATCAGGCTCCCTGCCTGGCATGGAGTATGCCTCTCTGTCTCCGTGTATGCCTCCCCCTTCTCATGCGTGCTCTCTCAGTCTTTCTCTCTCAAATAAATAAAATCTAAAAAAAAGAAAAAAAAAGAAGAAGAGAAACACGAATGACCTTTTTCCTATGGGTCAGTCTATTCCTTCCTATTCAGGAATCTTAAAATTTTTAAGATGTGTTCATAACTATCTCAAATTACATTTGAGAGAACAGCTCTCTTTTTGTACATTAAATGCTAATTAATAAATGTCCAGTTGTTGCCCTCAGTTGGGTGAAGAAGCCGTGTTCCTGGTGGCAATTGTCAATTGTGATAACTAGTTGAGACACACTTTGATCACTTTCCTTTCAAATATCATTCTGTCTGAACACTACATGTATTTTTGTGAATGCAGAATCTAGTAAATAATGCAATATACATGGAGAAAATAAGCTTAAAATTGGTAATTTCAGTAAGATATTCATTCTGTATTCTTATTTATATGATTCAATTAATTATATGATTCAATCTTATTTATATGAATCAATTCACTGGATCTTTAGTAAAATTAATTTTGAGTGGGGTTTTGCTTATTTTTTCCACCCTGGTTTGAATAACTTAGCCATGTCCTCTGATATCTTATTGCTGAGAAATATCATGGTAAAATCAAAAGGCTTGGTGTGTTCCTTAAAGATGTGTGGACCTGCTGCAGGTCCTGGAGTTACGTTAATCCAGAAAATGCACAAGAACCAAAGAGGCAGGAAAGCCTGCAGCTGCTTTCCAGTCCCAGAGCAAGGAACACAGTCTAGTGACTAGTGTTTTGCTGCCCTCTTCTGGTTCATGTTGGAAGCCCTTGTTTAGACACATTCCAAGAATGCGGCTTTAGGATTCAAAAAAATAGAGCTTCCCTATGACCCTGCAATTGCACTCCTGGGTATTTACCCCAAAGATACAGATGTAGTGAAAAGAAGGGCCATCTTTACCCCAATGTTTATAGCAGCAATGGCCAAGGTCGCCAAACTGTGGAAAGAACCAAGATGCCCTTCAACAGACGAATGGATAAGGAAGATGCGGTCCATATACACGATGGAGTATTGTGCCTCCATCAGAAAGGATGAATACCCAACTTTTTTTTTTAAGATTTTATTTTTATTTGACAGACAGAGATCCTAGGTAGGCAGAGAGGCAGGCAGAGAGAGAGAGAGAGAGGAGGAAGCAGGCTCTCCGCGGAGCAGACAGCCCGATGCGGGGCTCGATCCCAGGAATCTGGGATCATGACCCGAGCGGAAGACAGAGGCTTTAACCCACTGAGCCACCCAGGCGCCCCAATACCCAACTTTTGTAGCAACATGGACGGAACTGGAAGAGATTATGCTGAGTGAAATAAGTCAAGCAGAGACAGTCAATTACCATATGGTTTCACTTAATTGTGGAGCATAACAAATAGCATGGAGGGCAAAGGGAGTTAGAGGGGAGAAGGGAGTTGAGGGAAATTGGAAGGGGAGGTGAATCATGAGAGACTATGGACTCTGAAAAACAATCTGAGGGTTCTGAAGTGGGGGGTGGGTGGTTGGGGGAACCAGGTGGTGGGTATTGGAGAGGGCACGTATTGCATGGAGCACTGGGTGTGGTACAATGAATACTGTTACGCTGAAAATAAATTACAAAAATTTAAAAAAATAAAATAAAATAAAACCAAAGCCAGAAAATGACAAGGGTTGATAAGAAATTGAAACCCTTGTGCATTGCTGGCAGGAATGTAAACTGCTGGAGCCCTGTGGGAAATAGTTTGGCATTTCCTTAAAAAAATTTAATATAGAATTATGATACAATTCAGCAACTCCACTCATGGGTATATACTCCAAAAAACTGAAAGTAAAAACTCAACCACTCTTATATACCAATGTTCATAGCAGTATTATTACCCATAGCCAAAAGGGAGAAATAATCCAGATGTCCATCAACAGATGAATGGATGAACAAAATGTGGATTTTATTGTTATTATTCAGCCCTAAAAAGGCATAAAATTCTGGGATATACAACATGAGTGAATCACAAAGTGAAATAAGCCAGCCACAAAAGGACAAATATTATGTAATTCCATTTATATGAAATACCTAAAATAGTCAAAATCAGAGAGACAGAAAGTGGAATGGTAGTTGTTAAGGGCAAAAGGGAGACGGACTAGGGAGTTAGAGTTTAATGGATACAGAGTGTCAGTTTGGGAAGATGAGAAAGTTCTAGAGATGGATGGTGGTATGGGTTGCACACCAGCATGGATGTACTTAATGTCACTGAATCGTACACTGAAAAATGATTAAGATGGTAAATTCTATGATGTGTATATTTTGCCACACACAAAAAAGAGCCTCCACATACCGTTCTATTTCCAAAGATGGAGAAGAATCCACCAGAGTTCTTCAACACTGGGTCTCCATGTTGAGTTGGAAGAAGTAACCCATTCCCGCAGAAGTGGGGTCCTCTCCATCATGATGAACTACATTGTGTGTTCTGGTCCTGAACCACCAGAGACAGAAATTTCTGAGGGGAGATGACAGTTGTAGAAGCCACTCTCAGACTTGAGATTTCCAAGGAAACCCAAGGAACAGAAGGACCCTCAAGTCAGGTGACTCGGGCTTCTAGTGTTGCGGAAGCAAAGTGAGATACGGTAAGAGGAAAGGAATTTGCTCAGTCGCAGGGCTTCCAAACCACCAGAAACACAAATATACCGGTATTTCTTGACTACTGAACAATGACTATAAACAATAAAGGAAAGGTGAAGCTTTCCTATTTGCAACTTTCCTTCCAAATCTCCCCTTAAACTTAACTGTTAGCTGGTGACAAAATCGAGGAACAGGTAGGAGGAATGCATGAATAGAAAACCTTACGAGCAAACCCCAGGTCTAAGTGACAGCTGTGGGTGTGGGCTTTTTCAAGTGGAGGAACATTCATGGGCGTGACTTTAAATGTGTATATAGAATAGAGCCATTGCAAGAGTAAGAACCTTTCTAGATCTACAGATGGAATTAAATGAACGATGTTACGAGCCCACAATGAAGGGACACACACGACGTTGTGCCTTTCCACAATGTCAGCTTTGTTCAGCATTAGAGCGCGGTGAACATAATGATCAAGCAGGTTCAGGGGTCCAAAGTCAATGATATTTTGCCACGTGATTCACTTGGCTTCTTAGGCAGCACAGAGAGCAGAACCTAAGACAAGTCATGCAACAAACAGGATAACAGAGGGGGTTAACAGACCAAAAGCGAAGTCAATCTACGGTCATGCAGTTGAGATAAGGTTTCAGTCCAGTCCCGGTCGGGTCTTGGCACTTAACTGATTATTTTGTTCTAACAGTGAAGGATCTCGGTTCTGTTTAGAGATCAATGGTGCAGAACCTATGGCAGCAGCTGCCTTTTTTTTTTTCCTTTTTAAGATTTTATTTATTTATTTGAGAGAGAGAGAAAGCAGGAGCAGAGGGGAGAGGCAGAGAAAGAGGTAGAAGCAGACTCCCCGCTCAGCAGGACCCCAGAATCATGACTGAGCTGAAGCCAGACACTTAAACAACTGAGCCACCCAGATGCCCCAGCAGTTGCCTTTTCTAAGTGGTCAGACACTAAGGGAACATGTCTGAAGAGCCTGAAAGTTTACTGCAAAATTCCTCCCTTTTAAAGGGGATTTCATCAGTCTTGGGCAGCTGCAGAGCTCCTCTGGGGTGTCAGCTGAGGCTCGTGTCTGCAATATCTTGTAGCTGCGGTACCCTTGCTTGAAACGAGTGACTCCATCTTGCTCTCTACAAATGACCTCAGCTGAGAGTCCTGGTTTGGGGGTCAGAGAGATGCATTTTAAATCTGAGCTCTGCCACCAAGGCAGCAACTGTTAGTTGCCCCTGAAGATCCATCTTTATCTTCTGATATGGAACTAGAACCCTCAATTATTGTACATTTATTTTTTTCCAGAGAAGCGAGACTCTGGGTCATGGCACAGTTCAACACAGAACCCCACGTTGTCCCGAGCCCACCAAAACATGGCCTCATCTAAATGTCGGCGCAGCTTCACCCTTCCCTCAAATGCCGGGAAAACTCTATTCTACCCTTCCTTTGCATCGTCATCCCTATTGGTGCTCAGGTGTGCGGTCGTGGGAGATGACTGCCTGATTTGGTTGAACTGCAGGTTCATCCTTGGTGGCTTGAGATGTCTGCACCACAATGGTATGTTCTGACACTTCCCTGCCCAGGGGCTTTGTCCCCTGCCAAGCCTGCAATGATTATATTACACACTGTTGAGAGGGTGTGGGTTTGCACTCCCTGCTCACAGGCGTCCCCTGAAACTCTCACCCTTGGCTTTCCTCCTCTTCTTTCCCAAGTCCTCTTGCTCTGCAGGGACTGAAAGCTGCAGGGTGCCCAGCTTCCTCCCTCCCACCACCAGACCCTGGGCTCCACTCTTGGAAGGCTTAGAACAGAAGCTCTTACCGCAGACCCCAAGAGTGCTGTGTCTCTCTCTCCTACCCCTCCAGACTCTACCTAGGTGATCACAGCATGCAGGGGTCACATATGGAAATGAACTCCCTAGAGCAGGAGAATGGCTCCCTCTGAAGTTGGGCAATAGGCTCTCTACCGGCACCTGCAGAGAGCAGGGGGACATTCTGCGAGTCAGAGCACGAGCTTCGGGGAGATGGAGATGATGCTCAAAGCAAGCTGCCGGAGGTTGGAGGTTGGTGGAGCGAAGCCACCAGACTTGAGCTTCCTCCAAAACATGTGCCCCTGTATTAACGGTCCCTGAGCTGATGGGCCTGGGCACCCGGGGTCTATCCTCAATTGCCCTGAATTCCTGTGGGGGTGCTGCTGAGGTCGTTTTCTTGCAAAGCACTGCATCCTTCGACCAGCTGGGAGCAGGTGCCACTGTAGGTGCTGTAACAGCAACGATGGAGGGAGAAGTGAGATGGGGCGGCAAGAAAATGGGCCTCTGAGCAGGGCTTGGCGATTTTTTTCTGTAGTCGGTCCGACAGCAAATATCTTGGGCGTTGAGGGCCATCTGGGCTCTTTTGTAACTACTCGTTTGCTTTTACGAAGTGAAAGCAGCCTTCAAAAGAAAGCGGTGTCTTACTAAAACTTTATTTACAAAAATAAGCAATGGATGGACTGGATTTGGCTCAGGCTCCCGAGTGGCCAAAGCCACCTTGGAATCATCCAGATCTGAGTTTGAATTCTGGCTCTGCTGCAGATTGTCTATAGAGCCCAGGCGAGGCCTTCCTGAGCCCTAACTGCCCCATCTGTATAATTAGAATGATGATGCGTGAAACGGTTGTGAGATAGCGCCTAAAGGATGTCTTGCCCATAATAGGTCTTCAATAACAGGTATATGTATTAATGCCAGTATGACAATTTAGAAGCAATTAAGTCTGCAAGGGCTGGATCAGTCAGGGAGGACTTCCTGGAGGAGGAGAATCTGGAACTGAGTCCTGAAGCAAAGGTAGGAGATGGATAGAAAAGCTGGAAAGGCACTCTAGGATGCTTATTAGTGCAAGTCGGGTCCCAGTCACACTGAAGTCCCCTCTCCCTCTGACTCTGCGAACATAGAATTTCAGATCCCTGACTCCTCTGCTACAGCGTCCTTCTCAAGGGCAACAACGGGATCTAATCTTCCATGTACCTGCCCCAGGGCCTAGAACAGAGGCTAGACCTTCAATATAAATAAACAACAAAAGCTTTGCAATGATGGCGGCAATCCTGAATGATTTCTATAGGTCTGACTCTGTTCTATGCACCTCAAATGTACTATTTTTTTTAAATTTTTAAAGATTTTTATTTATTTATTTGAGAGAGAGAGAGAGAGAGAGAATGAATGAGAGAGCATGAGAGGAAAGAGGTCAGCAGGAAAAGCAGACTCCCCGCCGAGCAGACTCAATCCCGGGACTCCAGGATCATGACCTGAGCCTAAGGCAGTTGCTTAACCAACTGAGCCATCCAGGCGCCCCTCAAGTATATTATTTTTAAACATACAACCATCCTATGAGATAGGTGATATTTTCATTTTACAGATGCCCCTCATCAAAGGCAAATATTTTACCCAAGGACAAAGACTGGGTTGGAGTAGGAATCCAGATCACTAATGTTCTCAAACCTACATTCTTCCCGGTATGACGTGCCATCATTTATTAAGATTTTATTTATTTATTAAAGAGATGGAGAGAGAACGCAAGTAGGCAGAGCTGCAGGCAGAGGGAGAGGGAGAAGCAGGCTTCCCGCTGAGCAGGGAGCTCAATGTGGGGCTCGATCCCAGGATGCCGGGATCATGACCTGAGTCGAAGGCAGCCGCTTACCCAATTGAGCCACCCAGGCACCCCAAGGTGCCATTTTTTATCTTTCATTTTTATTTTTATTATTTATTTATTTATTTGACAGAGAGAGATCACAAGTAGGCAGAGAGGCAGGCAGAGAGAGAAAGAGAGCAGGAAGCAGTCTCCCCACCAAGCAGAGAGCCCGATGCGGGACTCGATCCCAGGCCCCTGAGATCATGACCTGAGCCGAAGGCAGTGGCTTAACCCACTAAGCCACCCAGGCGCCCCTATCTTTCATTTTTAGATTTTTAAAAAAGATTTTATTTATTTATTTGACACAGATAGAGAGAGAGAGATAGTGAGAGAGGGGATACAAACAGAGGCAGTGGGAGAGGGAGAAGCAGGCTCCCCGCTGAGCAGGGAGCCTGATGCAGGGATCGATCCCTGCACCCTGGGATCATGACCTGAGCTGAAGGCAGCTGCTTAATGACTGTGGCCCCCGGTGCCCCGAGGTGCCATCTTTTAAGAACAGATATGTAGGGGCGCCTGGGTGGCTCAGCAGGTTAAGCCTCTGCCTTCGGCTCAGGTCATGATCTCAGGTTCCTGGGATTGAGCCCTGCATTAGGCTCTCTGCTCAGCAGGGAGCTTGCTTCTCCCTCTCCCTTTGCCTGCCTCTCTGCCTGCTTGTGATCTCTCTCTTTCTGTCAAATAAATAAATAAAATATTAAAAAAAAGAACAGACATATAATGGACACTCAGAAAATGTTCAAGGAACAGTGACTGGATTCCTCCTCCGTGCCAATGCAAAGGCTGTCACTATAAAGAGATGAACTCACCTCGGGACCCTGGGTGGCACAGTGTCTGACTCTTGGTTTCTGCTCAGGCCATGATCTTGAGGTTGTGATCTAGGCGTCGTGAGATTGAATCCCACCTCGGGCTCCACACTCTGGGCAGAGTCTCTCTTGGATTCTCTCCCTATTCCTCTGTCCCTTCCCCTAGAATAAATAAATACATCCAAAAAGGAGAGAGATAGACTCGCTTTGCTCTGCAGTTGCCAGTGAGGAAAGACCAAACAAGAAATCCCTTTTGATCCCCTTATACACTGACCCCACCCCTTGCCCCAAACAAGACCTCCTCCTTTCTAGAACATGGGCTTCACCATCCCTCTTCTCACCTTGCCTCGGGAGTGGGCTTCACCATCCCTCTTCTCACCTTGCCCCCTGGTGGTCTGGTTCCAGCAGCCTGTGCAAAGTGGGGTTGCACAAGTTGTGGGTGCTAATTACTGTTATATCTGCCTGTCTCTATAGTTGACTGTTGCCTGATTCAGTGAGGGCAAGGTTTCCCTTCTCTGGACAATCAGCTGTTACCCGCCCCCCCCCCAAAAAAGTTTTAAAACATTTGTACCAAAAAGCAATTATAGGTTTGGATAGACTCCTGGATAGAAGTCTATCATCCTTGAGCATCTCAGTTTCATGAACCCCACTTCAGGTAGGGTCTGTCCTCTGCCTTGTGGCTCTTTTGTGTCTTTGCTTGACCCAAAAACGAAAGCTTTCTGGAGATGTTTACACTTCTGTGTGCAGACCCATGTCTCATACTTGGTCTCTGACTCTCCTAAGTCAGGACCGGGAGTTAAAACCTCTCAGTCACTTCCTTGTGAAATATGGTTATCATTTCCAAATGAAATGAACCATTAAATTAACCAAACCAAACCATTATGCAGCGTGGTGTAAAGAAAAGGGGCTTTGGATGCCCACAGAACCATGTTCCAATCCTCAGCTCTGCTTTTTATTAGCTGAAATATCTTAGGTGATTCATTTCATCTCTCCGATGGCTCGTTTCCTCATTTGCAAAATGAGGCAAATAATAACACGCAACATGCCAGGCTGTTGTGAGGCTGAAACACTATGTTACTTAAGCAAATGAGAAGTCCCTTGCACAGTATCCGGAAGACAGCATACACTCAACAGATGTGAGTCTTTTATCTCTATCTTTTTATTTAGATACTGAGCATGAAGGAATAGATACGCATAATAACAGAATATGGGGAAGAAATCATCATCCAAATTTATTCCATGATTGTGGACAGATAGGCAATCCAAGATGGGGGGTGATAAGAGGACTGATTATGAATGTTGAGGCTCACTAGTCTCCTTTTGAGGTGGGGAGGGGGAGACCAAACAATTTTCTTTTTTTTTTTAAGGATTTTATTTATTTATTTGTCAGAGAACTCGATTGGGAGAGAGAACAAACAGGGGGAGCAGCAGGCAGCGAGAGAAGCAGGCACCCCGCTGAGCAAGGAGCCTGATGCAGGACTTGATCCCAGGACCCTAAGATCATGACCTGAGCCAAAGACAGACGCATAACGGACTGAGCCACCCAGGCGTCCCAAGACCAACAATTTTAAGCTAAACATCAGCCTCTACATTCTCTTCATTAGAATCATGCAGGCTGGTGTTATTTCAGAGCCTATGTGAGATTTTTTCATCTGCAAAATGAGAGCCTCTATGGGGATTAAGTTTCCAAAAAGTATATCTAGTAGGTGCTCAAAAACGCTAGCTGAAATGATCACCAGGGTGGTAATGATCATTGCTCTTTTCACACAGTGAGAGACTTCAGTTTTCTGATCCACAGAGCATGGGGACTTGTAGGAGGCCATTGCCAGGATCCTGTCTAGCTTTGACCATTGCTGATAGTAGGGTGCTTTGTGAAATACACTTGAGACATCCTGGATAAAGGACCACACCAGGTCCTTGTGGTGGCATAACTGATACGGCTTATCAGCCACTCCTGATGCTTTTGGACACAACTCAACTATCCTTGTGCACAGGAAATAAGGGCAGCCCAAACCCAAGCCCAAACAAGTTATTCTAGCATTCCATTTATCTGGTTTCTTTACAGTCCTTACTCCCAGCAGCACATTAACAACATGGGCAGTCAAACCTTGGGTCCTCCAGGTATCTAAAATCTGTGCACTTTTGTGACTTGTACAAACACATTGCCTTGGCTTCCCTCCAGGCTACTCGGGACTTTCAGGTTTGGAGTTAGGGTGGAGCATGTGTGGTCACCCACTGTTTCCCATCCCTGTCTTGGGTCACTCCAGGACCTCTTGGTCTCCTGTGGCTCTGGTTCCAGCTCTGCATGGGCTCTGGACAAAATCACACAAAGGGAATCTGATAGTACCTCATCTCCTGCCCCAACTCTGCCTCTCTCCCTTGCTCTGAGGCTTCTGTACTAACAATGCCCTGGGATTAATATGCACAGCCCTGAGATGCAAGTGAATGCCCTGTGGGGTGGATGTTGATCGATGGGAGATAAGAACTGGTGGGTGCACGCAGACAGGTTACTGGGGGCGCAACCCTACAGACCAGCAATCCTTCCTACTCAGTGACAGCCCACTCAATAACACCATCTCATACTGGCTCCTGTCTGTCCTGCTTCATTCCCTTTATTCTTCACTCCTGCTCCCTGGAAATGTGCTCCTGGACATAGCCCTGCCGTGAGCCCTCTGCCACCGGCTCTGCTTTCTCGGGAACCCAGGCTAAGTGTAACCGAGTGATTGAAATTTGGGAGTTAGATTATTCACCAGTACGATAGCCATAAAAATATGATGCAGGGTGGTGGGTGGAGAAGCAGACAACCCTGTGCAAACAAAGGGGAACCCCATGTGTCACAATTACTCAGGCTTTCAGCTATGACTCATTGGATAAGAGTTTGGTGATAGGTCCAGCTTCTGGCTGAACACAAAATAGCAGGCTCATGGTAGCCAATTGCCAATTCCAACCACTCTGTGAAAAGCCACCAGACCCTTCTGGCAGCTTTCGAGAAGCAATTGTAGAACAGACTTTGCTGAAAAGCAGGTCCAGGATCTAACTGTGAAAATGGCACAGTTGTTGGAAACAAACTGAGGGTTGCTTGACGGGAGCGGGGGGGGGGAGGGATGGGGTGGCTGCGTGATGGATATCGGGGAAGGTATGTGTTGTGGTGAGTGCTGGGTGTTGTGTGAGACTGATGAACCACAGACCTGTACCCCTGAAACAAAGAATATATCATATGTTAATTAAAAACAAACAAACCAACAAAAAGTGGCTGAGTTGAAAAAGAGAATGCACCATCTTGACAGGTGTCCCAGTCAAAGTCAGCATGAAGGAGAAGACTGGAATCTGAGCTGTGAAACAGGGACCTTTGTGTAGATAAGCCTGAGCAGATTGACCCAGGAGACTCCTTGAGCCCCCTTCTTACCAGAGGAGAATGTACCACGACTTGCACTAAAGCAGAAACCTTGCAAAATGCTATTTTTCTACTGAAGATCCACACCTCCACTCTTGAATGTTTTAAAGCAAGTAATCAAAGTCAGGTGCCTGCATCTCCTGGACAAGTTAGTCAGTCACTGCTCTGGGAGAAAATAACACACGTCGTAGGACTTGTGGGCCATATTACTGTGATGGGAAGAACGGGGAGGGGCATATGGGAGAGTGGGTTCTGAAACTGTTGGATTGTGCTGGGTGAAAGATAAGCCCGCAATAATGAGACTTTTCCCCA
This sequence comes from Neogale vison, assembly GCF_020171115.1. Classification (NCBI taxonomy): domain Eukaryota; kingdom Metazoa; phylum Chordata; class Mammalia; order Carnivora; family Mustelidae; genus Neogale; species Neogale vison. The sequence goes on from NC_058095.1 coordinate 64,381,465, forward strand.
CTTGGGGACTTTCATCCACAAGTCAACACCCAGCACTATGGCCAGTCCTAATTGACTATTGGGATGGAACTCGGCCTAGAGAAATGAGGAGGATATTGGCAGAACTTCCTGGACACAGTATCAAGGAAAAGTCAGAAGGATTAAAGTATGGACATTGGAACTGATTTACCACATAAGACCCGAGAACCCATCAGGGGAGACTCTGCCTTTGTGAAGGCCACCAACATCTCTGAGATACTCAGTGATGACACACCTCTGTTGGCCTGGCGTGGACAGTGAGAAAGGTGCTACTATCAATGGGAATGACAGGATTCCAGAATGACAATGGCCAGGCAACTGCATTTAATTATTAAAGGAAGGTGAGTGTAATTAATGGGTTGCGAGCAAGGCTGAACTATCCATCAAGTTTCTTGATCCACAGGAATTTATCCGGAGAAATGGCTACTGGATCATAGTGTTACCAGTGGGGAAAAGATGAGGACAACTGAGCAGGGCACCCTTATTTATATAATTAGAAGAGAATTCACGAGCTCATGAGCAGGCTAATGCCAGCTGTCATCATGGAAACCACATTCCTTCTCAGGGGAAAGTTTCCAGGGGAATGTCGGCTCTCAGGATCAGAGCTCATTGTTTGAAAGGGAAGATGGGTCCCCTTAAGGAAGGACTTTGCAATACACCCCAATTCTATATATTAAAAATTTCCCCAGTCATTCCCCCAAGTAGACTTGAGATCATATTCCAGAGTAACTATCCACCAGGATAGAAGAAAGACCCAGAATTTCCAAGGACTGTGTGACATGGGATCTCAGACAAGGCTGATTGAAACCAGAGGACATCACACCCTCCTCTGCCTAGAATAAAGGCTTATGGTGGCCAAATGATAATCAAGTCCAAGCTCAAATCTAGCGGATGATGGGCCTGTGAGTTTTCAGACTGACTCTGTGGCCACGAGGGGGGGATTGTGATAATGCAACAGATACAGTAGACACCTGGACACACCCTTTACTACCTGTACACTCTAACCAGATGGCTTCCTATTGCAAACATCAGTGAGTTTGTGTCTATGGTCTTTCTTTAGCAGCTGGCCTATGCATGGACAAGTTTGGATTTGCTAAAGAGATAATTCCAGGTCAGAGAAATGGGAATATCAGAATGTATTATGTCATGTTAGAGGCTCTATCAGCAGAACTACGTTCCCTAAGAGGTCCCATGTTTCATGTAAAACATGAAATGAATTAGTGAGAAGGCCACTGGATTATTGGGAATTTGAATGGTGGCCCAGAATTTGTGATAGGAGATGCAGTTATGGAATTGGGCTCCCTAGTGTTAATGGTGATAACAGGATTCTAGAATAGCAGAGCCCTTGCAACAGCCCTAAATTGTCAGAGACATATACCTATGGTTTATGTAGGAATATGTAGGAATATGTAGGACCCATAGGTATATGTACATACAAGATTATGTATTATGTACATACATAATCATCATTATGTTCTTGGAGTGAGATAGATGGACAGTGTTGTGGACTGAATGCTTGTGTCTGCCCAAAATTCATATATTGGAATCCTAACCCCACCGTGTGATGATGTTATTAGGAAGTAGGGCCTTTGGGTGGTGATTAGGTCATCAGAGCGCCCTCATGAGTGGAACTAATGCCCTTATAAAAGAGACCCCATAGAGCTCTCTTGCCTCGACTGTCTTGTGTGGACACAGAGAGAATGTAGCCATCTATGAACAGGAGTTAGGCCCTCAGTAGACATAGACTCTGCCAGTACCCCTGATCTTGCACTTTCCAGTCTCCATAACTGTGAGAAATAAGGTTTTGTTGTTGTTGTTCAAGTCGTCAGTTCTATGGTGTTTTTGTTATAGCAGCATAAAGAAACTAAGACAGGCAGAAAACAAGGTATTATTTGATTCACATAATCAAAAGATCAAGATCAGATATCAGAAGGCTGATGTCACTACCATAATAGAAAAGTTATGACCTTTCATCTGTTTCCAAACCTGAGAGAGTTCTAAGATCTGAGCCTAGGAATTGAAAAGGAAGCCAAATCTTGAGAAACCTTGAAATGCCACAACAAATACATATAGTGGCTGTTCTCCCAATCCTTTCTCCAAATAGGCCTTTAGTCATTGATGAGGTATCATCAGTATGGATTTCCCTAGAATATGGCAGAACCTTCACATTGCTCCCTGACTTGTAGAGTAAGAGTCATTAATTTTTTTAAAAAGTGGGGAGGTGGGGAAGAAAAGCCAACTGGAAGTTTCTGAAACTACTCCCAACCCTTGGCTGAGAAAATAAATCAAGCCATAGTACATCCTGGGTGGAATGACAGATTACTACCTCCCTTAGAGATTTAAAGAATGGGTAGTTGTTCCCATTCTACTTTCTATTTCACTCATGGGCATATGACCCTGTAGAACCCAGATGGATCATGTTGAATGATGGTGAATACTATGTATTTAACTGAGATGTAGTCCTAATTTTAGTTGCCCTTCCAGATGAACACAACCTCTGATAATTGGTATGTGGTTATAGATTTAGCAAATTCACTGTTTTTGAATGCCATTAAGAATGAGGCTCAAGGCCTGGGTGGCTTAGTGGGTTAAATCCTCTGCCTTCGGCTCAGGTCATGATCTCGGGGTCCTGGGATTGAGGCCCACGTTGGGCTCTCTGCTCGGCGGGGAGCCTTCTTCTTCCTCTCTCTCTGCCTGCCTCTCTCCCTACTTGTGATTTCTCTCTCTGTCAAATAAATAAATAAAAATCTTTTTAAAAAAACAAAGAATGAGGCTCAAAAGCAGTCTGCATTCATCTGGGATGGAGAACAGCACAAACTCAGTCTTGTCCGGTCCTTGTTAATTCTACTGCTGGCAGTCCCTTGGCCACAGTTCCCCAGTAAAACAGAACTGAGAGAGAGAGAGAGAGAGAGAGAGAGAGATTTTTTTTATAAAGGACTGGCTCATGTGATGTAGGAGGCTGTTGGCAAGCTGAAGACCCAGGAAAGCCAGGGTGTGATTCAGTCTGAGTCCAAAGGCTTGAGATCCAGAACTGATCGTACAAAACCCAGTCTGAGAGCAGGAGACCATGAGATGAGATGTCCAAGCTTGAGCTGTGAGGCAGAAAAAAGGGGGTGAAAATTCTTCCTTCCCCCACCTTTTGATCTCTTCACACCCTCAACAATTGTATGGTCCCCACTCACACTGGAACAGGCAATCTACTTTGCTGAGTCCACCAATTCAAATACCAATCTCATCCAGAAACACTGTCATAGACATACCCAGAAAGAACGCCTACTATGGGCACCTCACGGCTAGTCAAGTTGACCCATAAAACTAACCATCACACTCAGTATCAAAATAGTCCAAGCAATGGTGTCCAACAAAAATATAAAAATACGTAATTTTAGTAACCACACTGAAAAAAAGTAAAAAAGCAAGGGAAGTTAATAATATATGTATTGACTTACTAAACATATCTAAAATATTATCAATTGCCATATATAATCAATATAATGATATTAATAAGATATTTTATGTTACTTTTTCATAACAAATCTTCAAAATCTGGTGTATATTTTATGGTTATAGCATATCTTAATTAACCACATTTCAAAGGCTGAAAAGTTACGTGGAGCTAGTGGCTACCACGGACACTGCAGATCTTAAGAATCCTTCACTGTGGGGACATTCTGCAGAACATCACACTAGGACGCTATACTGATGACATCATATGACCAGACCCAGTGAACAAGAAATGGCAGGTATTCTAGATGCCCTGGTAAGACACATACCATGCCAGAAGGTGGGATATAAGCTCTACAAAGATTCAGGGACCTGCCACATCAGTGAAATTTTTAAACCTATTAGATATTTATGTAGAATATAATTTAATTCACCAAAAGAGAGGTCTGGCCTCAGTTCTTGGCTGGTAGGCAGTCATCTCTAGGCTGTTGGAAAATCATGCCAGATAGATATGTTGTATTATAACTAGGGCCAGCCATATTGTAACAGTGTGATTCGGGGTGGGACCTTTGGGTCACGTGATGTCAGTATGACCTGTCGAGGGGCTGCAGACAGAGGTCAGTTGCAAAGGCAACTGTTTGTGGGATGGAGTCCCAATCCTTCGAACACTAGCCTAGGGTCAACTTCCCTGGTTGGCATTACTCCATGCATGTTGTCATGTATCAATGCCAGGAGAGTAGATCTCTCTCGACTCCATGGGGAGAGGACAACTGGAGGCTCTGTGTTTTGTACTTGCCTGGATTCTGCCTTATGCATTTCTTCCCTTGGCTGACCCTAATCTGTATCTTTTAGCATTTAGAAACTATAGCTGTGAAGGTAACAGCTATTTGTAAGTTTTGCAAGTCTTTCTAACAAATTATAGAAACTAAAGGTGATCTTGGAGACCCCCAAAAGGGTATCATAAGTGAGGTGATCATGTGCAGACACAGGGGGTGACTTTCATGTTATCATTAAGTGTTGATTTATCTTTGTCTACATATTTACCACTTTCTTTGTTCTGTATGTCTTGTAGCTCAGACTTTCCATCTGTTATCACTTTCTGTAAATTCTTTGGCAAATTCAGGTCTGCTAGTGACATTTTTTTCCTTCTGTTTTCATTTGAAAATGTCTTATTTTGTGTCATCTTTGAAATATATGGGTACAGGTTTTCAGGTTGCTAGTTATTTTTACCAGCACACTGAAGATTTAATACCATAGTCATCTGGCTTCCACTGTAGCTGTTGAAAATATCGGATCCCTAAGTGTCACTCCTTTGAAGGTGATCTGTTTCCCCAACCCCCAGGTTTTTTTTTTTAAGATTTTATTTATTTATTTGAGAGAGGGAACTCACACAAGGCGGGGGCGGGGGGATAGACAGAGAGAGAAGGAGAAGCAGGCTCCCCACTGAGCAGAGAGCCCAATGTGGGGCTCGATTCCAGGACCCTGGGATCATGATCTGAGCTGAAGGCAGATGCCCAGCTGACTGAACCACCCAGGCACCCCGAACCCCCAGCTATTTTTAATAATTTTTTGTTGGGCTCCTGGGTGGCTCAGTAGGTTAAGCATCTGCCTTTGGCTCAGGTCATGATCCCAGGATCCTGAAATCCAGTGCTACATCAGTTTAGAGTTGGTGTCTACCTTTCCCTCTGCCCCTCTCTCCCCACTCATGTACACATACTCTCTCTCAAATAAATAAAATATTTAAAAAAAAATTTTTTTTTGTTTATTTCCTGAAGTTTCATTGTAATAGTCTTTTTTTAAAAAAGATTTTATTTATTTGACACAGAGAGCGATCACAAGTAGGCAGAGAGACAAGGGGAAGCAGGATCCCTGCTGAGCAGAGAGGACCCAGGACCCTGAGATCATGATCCTAGCCAAAGGCAGAGGCTTAATCCACTGAGCCACCCAGGTGCCCTCATTGTAATAGTCTTGGTGTGTATTTCCTTTTGTTTAGAGTTCATAGTGATTTTTTTTTAAGAGAAAGTGTGTAAGCAGGGGTGTGAGAGGACAAGCAGAGGAAGAGGGGGAGAGAAAATCTTGAGGAGGCTCCATTCCCAGGGTGGAGCCCAACGAGGGCCTCGATCTCACAAACCTGAGATCATGATCTGAGCTGAAATCAAGACTAGGACACTTAACCAACCAAGCCACCCAGAAACCCCTCACAGTGATTCTTAAATCCATAGGCTGTTTTCTGTCTTCACTTCAGGAAAATTGTCAGCCATTAATGTTTCAAATATTTCCTCTGCTACATTCTCTCTTCTCTCCTTCTGGGACTGTGATCAACATACGGTAGACCTTCTCACTCTTTTCTTCTCTATGACTCTCACCTTCACTGCATGCTTCTTTCTGGATATTTTCTTCTGACCTGCCTTGCATTTTACAAATTCTCTCTGTTATAACTCTGCCTATAGAGCCAATGATTTAGTTCTTAGTTTCAGTTATTTTTCTTTTTCAGTTCTAGAATTTCTGGTTGCTTCTTTTTCATATACATTCTGTCAGTTTGTATAATCTTCAGTTCTCTGCCCAAATTTCCAATGTTCTTTTTTATAACCTTGGTCGTAATAGATATAATTATATTCAAACCTATGATCAGTAAGTCCACGATCTAGAGCTCCCATGTCACTATTTCTATTGTTTATCATTTTTCCTGGCTTTTGTTCCCAGCGTCTTATCTCCTCATGCACCTGATATCTGTGATCGTGTGCCAGACATTATGTTTGAACAATCATTTGTGGAAATAATTTGAGACGTTGGGTGGTATTAGCTTGTTTCATGTGGATTTTCATTTGCTTCCACCAGGAACCCAGGGCACTAGGAATCAGGATTTGCTTGATGTATTGCTGGGGTTAGGATTTCCTGAGTCGTACAGAGGACTGGAAGCTGGGTTGCAATCCCTGTAAAGGGCTGGTTTACTTCTGATGTAGCTTTTTCAGAATCCTGATCCAAAGCAAGCCGGGGGCTCCAAGTTTTGTCCTAATGTCTGTGACATTATCAGAAGTCTCACTCAGCTAGCTTCTCCATCTCTTTTCCCTGAACAGGGATGCTCCCAGAAAAGAGACCCTAATTGGGGACTTAATTCACTGGATTTTGTTTCTCTTCTCTCTCTCCATTAGATAATTCTTCATTGGCTTCTTACTGCCTCAATGCCTCAATGGCTTGCAGTTTGGTTTTAGCTTTTCTTTTTCTGTTTTCCACAGCAGGTGGTTAGTCCAAATGCTTTACTGTTATTAGAAAATGGTTTATGATGCGGAGAAAGGGGAACCCTCCTACACCGTTGGTGGGAATGCAAGCTGGTGCAACCACTCTGGAAAACAGCATGGAGATTCCTCAAAACGTTGAAAATAGAATTTCCCTATGACCCAGCAATTGCACTACTGGGTATTTACCCTAAAGATACAAACGTAGTGATCCAAAGGGGCACGTGCACCCGAATGTTTATAGCAGCAATGTCCACAATAGCCAAACTATGGAAAGAACCTAGATGTCCATCAACAGATGAATGGATCAAGAAGAAGTGGTATATATACACAATGGAATACTATGCAGCCATCAAAAGAAACGAAATCTTGTCATTTGCGACAACATGGATGGAACTAGAGCGTATCATGCTTAGCGAAATAAGTCAAGCGGAGAAAAACAACTATCATATGATCTCCCTGATATGAGGAAGTGGTGATGCAACATGGGGGCTTAAGTGGGTAGGAGAAGAATCCATGAAAGAAGATGGGATTGGGAGGGAGACAAACCATAAGTGACTCTTAATCTCACAAAATAAACTGAGGGTTGCTGGGGGGAGGGGGGTTGGGAGAAGGGAGGTGGGGTTATGGACATTGGGGAAGGTATGTGCTTTGGTGAGTGCTGTGAAGTGTGTAAACCTGGCGATTCACAGACTTGTACCCCTGGAGATAAAAATATATGTTTATAAACAATAAAAAATTTTAAAAAAAAGAAAATGGTTTACGAGAGGGAGGTATATGCAAGGGGACTGCCAAAGGAGCCATGAGACTGAAGGAAAAGGCCAACTAGTCCAGCTTAACAAGAAGTGGCTTATCCAGGGGACTTAGGGACAGAAGTGTGTCTTGGGCAGCTGTAAGACAAATGGATTTCCACAACCCCATTGCCAGTGAAAACTGCTTTTATAGTTTTAGAGGCTGGGAAGTACATGCCTGTAGACCACCTGGGAAGAAATATTTGAGAATAGTTGTGTCATAGTCTTACCTCCAGAGCAGATCAAAGATGTTATACCCCTGGGGTGTATGTAAGGAAGTCTTTGTTATGCCTTTTTAAGAGATTATTGTCATATCTCCTACTTGTTTGGGGTTCCTTTGATGGGAAAAATGTTAACTAAGCTCCCATTTATCTGCCCTGATTAGACACTATAGAAGAAATAAATTACATTAAGCCCCAATTGATTTTAGCTTTGATTAAAACTAAACTCAGAGGCCACAATTTTTCTTAGAGATAAATTTTACAAAGCTATGGATGCAAATGCTTTTGAGAATGGGAAACACTGGCTTAAGAATTAACCTTTGAGTGTTGATGAGAAATGTAAGTTACAGCAATACACATTCTGAGACTTGTCATAAATTTGAGTTTGGTTTTGGCTGCTTACTAATAAGATACGGGAGCTTTTTTCCCCCTATAGTGTCAAAAGATTTATTTGAATAATTTCCTTGAGGTTATGAATGTTTGATATAGACAGCCACATTTGTTAGAATGTTTGCTATAGAATTTTTTGTTCAATTTGTAAAAAGTGTTCGTTATAGGAAATTACTTTTATTCACTGGCTTTGTGATAATTACCTGGCTGATTTTATCTCACTGATTTGTTGTAAATGATACAACTGGTATAAAAAGATCATGAGGAGGCCCCCTGGGTAGCATAGCCAGTCAAGTGTCTAACTCCTGGTTTTGCTCAGGTGGGGATCTCCTGGTGCTTGAGATCAAGCCCTATGTCTGGCTTGGTGCTTTATGTGGAGTCTGCTTGAGACTCTCCCTCTCTCCCTTTGCCCTGTCCTCCCTAAAATTAATAAATAAATCTTAAAAAAAAAGGACTGTGTGGATTCCCTTAAAATTAGGAATATAATGGGCATGTGGGTGAATCAGTCAGTTAAGCAACTGCCTTTGGGTTAGGTAACCATCCCATGGCTGTGGGATCAAGTCCTGCATAGGGTTCCCTGATCTGCAGGGAGTCTGTTTCTCCCTCTGCTTCTTCCCCACCCCAGTTTGTGCACATGTGTTCCATCTCTCTCTCAAAAATAAATAAATGAATAAAAATAAATAAACTAACTTTAAAAAATTGGGACTATCATCAAAGGAATTCCTTCCAGTGAAAATTCATTTTGTTTTATGTGTATATTAAGGTGGCTTTCACAGATTAATTTAGAAATGCAATGCAGAATATCCGGTTTGCCACAACTGCGTATTCAGGCGAATGGAATACTCTCGCTTATTTTTATATTCTTGTTTTATTTTAATTTTATTCCTCTGTGGATCATCAAGTTCCTGTAGATTAAATGGTAGTGTAATAGTACACTTAACGCTTCCCTAAGTGTATAAACACTTTAATGGGTGATGATTCAGAAGGCATCTGCACTGCTAGGTATCATGCATCGCCTTCTATTTTCCCAATAAATAGCCACCCCATGCTGGAATCAGCTGATTAGGTATGAGCTACAGGTAGAAAGAAAGACAGGAGCAACTAGTATAAGCAAATAGCTTGGAGTCAGACTGACTGTGGTCGAAATCTTGTCTCTATCCCTTATTAGCCTTGTGCTTCCGGGGTAAGTTACTCTGAGCCTCAATGTCATCACCCATAAACTGGGGGTAATGATATTAGCCATCTCATGGGGTCTTTTGGTGGGGGGGAGAACGTAAACGTAAAGGATGAAGTAAGGGTGTGATAGTAGGGGTGCCAGGGTGGCTCAGTCAGATAAGCATCTGCTTTCAGCTCAGGTCATGATCCCAGGGTCCTGGGATCGAGCCCTGCATCGGATCCCCTGCTTGGTGGGAGGCATACTTCTTCTCCCACTCCCCCTGCTTATATTCCCTCTCTCGCTGTCTCTGTCAAATAAATAAACAAAATCTTTAGGAAAAAAAAAAGACAAAGCACTTTGTATACGGAGAGCACAGGAGTACCTAAGAAATAATGACAGGGGCGTCTGGGTGTCTCAGTAGGTTAAAGCCTCTGCCTTCAGCTCGGGTCATGATTCCGGGATCGAGCCCCATGTTGGGCTCTCTGCTCAGCAGGGAGCCTGCTTACCCCCCCACCCCCACCAGCCTCTCTGCTTACTTGTGATCTCTCTCTCTGTCAAATAAATAAATAAATAAATCTTAAAAAAAAGAAAGAAAGAAATAATGACAGGTATTACCACCTGAGAATACATATTCTGCTGCCCGGAGGAGTAAAGGCAGCTCCAGAATTTCTGCTACGAGGCACTCAAGAGCAATAATCACAGTGGAAGGCAGGGCTGGTCCTGCTTTTACATGGATTCTACGCTGAGTTAGAGAAAATGAGAAAGGGTTTGAGATTTGCAGGGATTAGAGTACTCCCCCTGGCTCCTGTCCAGTGATGATATTCAGGGGATTTCTTGCACTCCCCCTTCAGTCCCAGGCAACTAGCCAGTCAACAAATACAAGAAGGCGCTGCCAAGAGACTGGACTCCAGGGGGGGAAGAGAGAGAAGGGCCCCCTGCTTACACTTCTGCTAGATCCCACATAATTCCCTTATATCAACTGCACATCAGCTACACTCTTCCTTGTCTTCAGCCAATCTCATTGAAGGGCAAGACCTTTGGTTTTATTGGCCACAAGACAGCAGAGTGGTCCTCCTGAGTGCAGGCTGGTTTACAACAGCCCTCTGATCCTGGAAGGACACTGCCCAAATTCCACTGTGGCCTCTGCAGAGGCCCCCAGGAGATGAACAGACAACCATTCTCAACACCAACTCAGGGCCACACTCCCTTTACCTAGGCAGCAAGAGGTTTGATCTTAGGCTCTGGAGGTAACTAAGTTTGAAATCCAGGATTCACCCCTAGTTAGCTTGTGACCTTGGACAAGATACTTTAATGTGCCTAGTTTTCCCAACACCAAGACCCAAGGTCTATTCTTTTTTTTTTTTTTAAAGATTTTATTTATTTGTCAGAGAGATAGAGAGAGCAAGCACAGGCAGAGTGGCAGGCAGAGTGGTAGGCAAAGTCAGAGGGAGAGGCAGAGGGAGAGGCAGAGGGAGAGGCAGAGGGAGAGGCAGGCTCCCCACGGAGCAAGGAGCCCGATGCGGGACTCGATCCCAGGACGCTGGGATCATGACCTGAGCCAAAGGCAGCTGCTCAACCAACTGAGCCACCCAGGCGTCCCCCAAGGTCTATCCTTAATCTGGAGGCTTTGGCAGAGTAGCTGCGTAGAAAACTCTCAATAAGTATCAGCTGTGATTACTTTACAGGCCCAGGACCAAAACAAATCTATTAAGTTGCTCTAATTATATGGTGAAAAGACACCGGGTTTTAGTTACAGTCTCAAACACTGACACTCCATAATCTTGGACAAGTTGGACTTCTTTTAGGTCCCGTTTCCCCAACCGTCACATGATTTTACTGATTTAAAAAATACTCAGTGGACATTTATTGAGTGCTATCTTCTATATTTCTTCCCCAAAGGAGCCCACACAACGCTTCAATTATTTCCCAATCGGCACACTCACCCAGTGGTGAGGGACACTGAGAGGGCGGCGGAGACTTCGTTCCCCTCTGCTTTAGGGATGGATGGAGGGCCAGATTTACCCGGGAAAAGGCATTTGAACGAAGGTTGAAGGATCATTCACAAGTCGGCCTTGTAATTACTGGTGATGCTTTTATGTTACTGCCCCTTTCAGACTTAAGCATTCGTAGGATTTGGTTCTGAAAACAAGCCCACTTCTTTTTTATTGCCGAGGTCACTGTGATTGAGAAAGCCAGTGGAGCCGCATAAAACAGGTTATGCCTCCTCTTCCCCCTTCGAGGAACCGTGACCTTGCGGTATCCGCGCGACTGGGGGTGTGTGTTTGGTCTGCTCGCCTGGGCAAGCACGGGCTGCAGGTGCAGGGTGAAGCTGCTGTAGTCGGCCTGTGCCTTTCAGCCTCACTGGAACCGAGAAACAGGAGGGCTAAGGGGGAGCGCAGCAGTGCTGGCCTCGCCTTGTGTACAAGGGCACGCTCTGAGTGCCCACGGCCGGACGCCCCCAGACCTGAGGCACCGCGCCATCCACTCCAGGGTCCGGCGACAGCGGGGAGTGGAGAAGACTCCGGCTCCGGGAGGGTCAGTTTTGCGGGAACCGGATCGGCATCTCTCCAACCCTGGCAGCGACGCCGGACCTGGGAAAGGGCACAGGCCCCACGCGCGCAGGATCACTTGGGCGGGCTGGCCGCGTGCCCCGGCACCCACGAGAGGAGGCGGGGATGGGGGGCGGGGCCGGCGGGTCGGCCTCCCGTGAAGCCTCGCGCGGGGAAGGACCGGAACTCCGGGCGGGCGGCTTGTTGATAATATGACGGCAGGAGCTGCCTGGTCTTCTCGAGGAGGCGGTGGGGCCCACACCCGGAAGAAGGGTCTCTTTTCAGGCTAGTGCGGCGGCCGCTGCGGACCCGGAAGTCCGGGCCGGTTGCTGAATGAGGGGAGCCGGGCCCTCCCCGCGACAGTCACCCCGCGCCCTCCGCCCCGACCCGGGCCCCGCCATGTCCTTCTTCCGGCGGAAAGGTAGCAGAGGGGGCTCCGGCTGGGAGCCAGGCCGGGCTTCAGGGGCGCGGTGGGGTAGGTGGGCCTGCACGGGCTTTCCTCCCGGGTGGTGGCGAGGCCCTCGGCCTCCGCGCAGACGCCCCCTGCGTGCCTTGCTTTGCTCCCGGACTCTGCAGGGAGGGAGAAGGTGGCCTCCTCGCGCGAGGTCAGAGGGGAATTATCTCGCTGGTCCCAAAGTGTTTGCCAGAGCCCGTACAAGTTAATGCCTGTTTGCGCAAACCCAGTTTTCGCGTTTGTGTGCTGTGTGTCTATAAACGGTGGATCCAGAAGAAGGAAATTCCTTTAGTACCTTGTTACGGAAGTCTCTGACTTTTCAGAATACTGAGGGTTTTCTATCTAAAAGCAACATGTGAAAAAGCTCTTTTCTTCAACTGGTGCTATTTTCTAGTTTCCCCTTTTTTTGGGGGTGGGGTGGGGGATCCTGCAGTTCCTAAATAACATTACTTATTGCTGAAAGTTCCCTAATGAAGACTATTTCTTTTGATGACTTAGCAAGTCAACTTAACTGTTGGAACGCTCACTTTGTAAACGAAATTTCCGATTTTCAATTTTAATAGTTGCCCAGTTTTTAAGCAGAGGCAGTTTAGTTTTGATCCTGGATAAAGTTGTTGTGTTGCATTTAAAGTATATATCCAGAATGAACAAGTGTAGGTCTTTTTGGGTGATAGTGGTTCTTTAAGTTTTGTTATTTAAGAGAAAAGGTATCAGAGGGGGGAAACAAAAAAAACCACTAAACCTTATCAGAGGCTTGGGTTCACATGACTGCTCTGCTACTGACTGTCACCTGGGATAAAAAAAAAGTGTTAACCCACTTTTTTCTCCTCTCTCAACCAAGAATTAGGTGGTTCCTAAAGGCCCCATTCAGATATGAATTCAAGAATTCTTTTTAAGTACGTGCAGAGTTTTAGTAACTGATGTCATGGTGAGTGAATGGTACTGTGAGGAATGAATGAAAGCTCTGCTGAATGAAGGAAACCTGTAAAATGGTACAAGGAAGCTTTGTTGATAATGTACCTTGGTGTAGTTTATCGCTCTAATTTGTTTGACAGTGTTGAAGTGGTTTTTTTTTTAAGGGGGAAAGAAAGCATTCTGTGTATAATGAGGCAGATTGCATGTTACATAATAGACTGTTGTCTCTGTCCGACAAATACTTTTGAATGTCTGCTGCTTGGCAGGCACTGTGTTAGGCCCTCATTATTAAGCACTGAACAAGAAAATGTCCCTGCACCTATGTACCTTCTTGTCTGCTGGGGCCGACAGACAATACATTTCTCTTTTAATACCTGTGTGTATTTACAAATTGATAACATGACAGAGATGAGGTGAGAGGAGAAGCATATTTTGGTTTGATGTTAGAGAGGGGCCTCAGCAGGTGACCTTGGAACTTAGAGCCAAGGGCTCAGTAGGAGGTACGAGAGGCTAGGGAAGAGCATGTCCAAAGGTTGTGAGTCAAGAAAGAGTTTGGTGTCCTTCAAGAAAGGAAGGAAGGCCACTGTGATTTGGGCTTGGAGCGGTAGACAAGATTCAGAGCTTTGTAGGCCATAGTTGGGTTTTATTTCAAATGCAGAGACATTATTTCAATTTATTATTATTCTTATTTTTGAAAGAGAGAGAGCGCGAGAGGGATAGGGGAGAGGGAGAGAATCTTAAGTAGGCTACATGCTCAGTGTGGCGCTACTTCGGGGCTGGATCTCATGACCCTGAGATGGTGACCTGAGCTGAAATCCGGAGTCAGACACTTAACCCACTGAGCTACCCAGGCACCCCTTAGAATTTTTAAAGAGGAGTGATTTGATATTATGTTATAAAAAGATCATGGTAGTTGCTTTTTGCAGGCTGAATGTGGCAAGAGTAGAAGCTAGATGCTTCTGTTTAGGGATCCCATCCAGTCTTGAAATACCATTTTTAAATACCACCTATATGCAGACGACTCCTGAATTTACATCTCCAGCTTGAATTCTCTCCCGAGTTAAGAATGGTATATCCAACTGTTGGTCCACTTTATACCTCTACCTAATAGATACAGTATATCTGTTAATAGAAATAATAGGCTGACAGATGGCTGGCTCTTTGAGTTACTGTACCAAAATTTAACTCCAGATTTTTTGTCACCTCAGTAAATTGCATTTCTGTTCTTTTACTTGCTCAGTCTAAAACTTTAGTACCTTCTTGAACCTTTCTTTCTCTCCTGTATCTACATAAGCAAATCTGCTAAGTCTACCCCAGAACGTAACCAAATTCAGCATCTTCTCACCATCCCTGACTATTAACTCCCTGGTCTAGGTGGTCATCCCTGTAGATTGGACAGTTAAGTCCTCTGAGAGGATGTCACTCAAATCTCAGCTTAAAAGTTAAGAGGAAGCTGGTTTTATGAAAGTAGAGAAAATGGGTGCCAGGGTGGCTCAGTTGGTTGAGCGTCTGACTCTTGATTTGGACTCACATCATGATCTCAGGGTCGTGAGATGGAGGCCTGTGTTGAGTCCCTAGCTGAGCAGGGAGCCTACTTGGGATTCTCTCTGTCCCTTTCTTTCTGCTTCCCACCCCCACCTCCCCATCCCCCATCCCCTGTCAGCACTTGCTTGCTCACTTGCCTGCTCTCTCAAATAAATAAAATCTTCAAAGGCAGAAAGGAAATAGAGAAAGCAGAGTTATTTTGCTGTAGGCTTCAGTTTGGTTTCCCTTCTTCCAACCTTGACCCCTATCTCTTCAAATTTCTTCAGTAGCTTTCTGTACACGGCCCCCTTTAATCTTGTTCCCATTTCTTCTCTGTGTTCATCTCCTGCTCACCTTTTCCTGTTTTCTGTTTCCTTTTCACTGTTCTTTTTATATTGGCCTCTTTGTTGTCAAATACGTTCCTGCCTCAGGGCCTTTGCACTTAATTTTTTTTCCCCTCTGCCTAGAAACCTCTTCCCACAGGTACCCACTATTGTGTTCTCTCATCTCCTTGACATCTTGGTGAGGCTTTGTCTGTCCATCCTACTTTTAACATTGCAGTCCCCAGCCCTTGCACTCCTATCTTACCTACTTTCTCCACAGCATTTATCACCCTCTACTTTTCTATGTATTTTATTAAGATGGAAGCTGATTTTGTTCACAGCTGTATCCCCATGTATAGGTCAGTTCCTGGGCATAGTTAGGAATTTGGTAAATACTTGTTGAATAAATGAATAAAAACAAAAAATATCTGCTAGTAAAAAGTGCTGAACAGGGAATTTAAACTGATGTGGGAGTAGATCACAGGACAGCAGTCTTTGTTCAGATAATAAAGGAAGGCTTGTCTGAGAAGATGGTATTTAGTTTAAGATCTGAGTGAAGGGAGAGAGCCAGCCTCACAAAAGATCAAAGGAACTGCATTCTAACCAGAGAGAACTAGAAGTACAAATGTCTGAAGGCAGCAATAGCTGAGTGCGTTTAAGGAACCTGAAGAAGGCTGGAACTTAGGGGGTATAGGATATGCTTTGGAGACAGAAATAGCATAACTTGAACAAGTGATTGGAGTGAAGAAAAACTGGGAAAGTTTTGGACTTACAGCATGGGGCAGGAAGAATTAAGAACTGTTTTTGGCAATTATGACTTTGTGTAACAGACATCCATGTGGATATGTCAAGGTAGCAGTGGGATGTATGAATCTGTAGTTCTAGGAAGAGGTCAGAACTTGAGATACGGTTCTGGCTTTAGAAATCTTTTGCAGGGGTACCTGGGTGGCCCAGTCGGATAAGCCACTGCCTTCAGCTCGGGTCATGATCCCAGGATCCTGAGATCGAGCCCCTGCATTATGCTCAGCAGGGAGCCTGGTTCTCCCTCTTCCTCTGCCTGCCACTCCCCCTGCTTGTGTGCTCTCTCTCTGTGTTAAATACATAAATAAAATCTTCAAAAAAAACCATTTTGCATAACTGATGATTAATGACATGGGACTAAATGAGATCGCCTAGAGAATACATAAAATGTGAGGATTAGTTATGTTGAAAGGCTAAGGCTATTATAACAAAGGTACACTGAAGTGTAATGGTTCAAAAAAGATAGATTTTTTTTTTATTACTCTCTTGAATTTAACAGTCCAAGTTTATTGGGTGGCTTTGCTTCACAGTCATTCAGGGATCTTTCCTCCCATATTGTTACACCTCTTTCCCTTGGGGTGTGGTCTGTTGTCAAAGCTGGGTCATAGCCTCTTCTGTCTGTCCTCAGTCCCCTGATCCATGGTAAGGAGGAAAGAGAAGCTTTGGCAGGAAAGTGACACAAAATTATTTCTATTCATATTCTTTTGGTGAGAAGTTAGTCATATGGTCATAGATAACTGCAAAAGCTTCTGGGAAATGTAGAGTAACTAGCCAGCTAGTAGCTAGCTAATAGGCTATAGTCCTCTTGCTAGAAAGAGGAAAATGAGTTCTGTGGCCAGGTAGCACTTCCTGCCATACTGTACACAAGAACAGAGCCTTGGTGAAAGTTCTAGAGTTAAGCCAGCTTTTAGAAGTTAAATTGAGGGGCACCCGGATGGCTCAGATGGGTGGCCTTTAGCTGCCTTTAGCTCAGATCAGGATCTCCAGGTCCAGGGATTGAGCCCCATGTCACTTCCGGTTCTACAGAGGTCTGCTTCTCCCTCTTCTTCTCCCCCTGCTTGTACTCTGTCTGTCTGTGTGTCTCTCTCTCAAAAGAATAAATCTTTACAAAAAACTTTTTTAAAAAGTTAAATAGAGGAACATGAGCCATTGGCAAAGGGGAATCAAAAATAAAATACCAGGGGCACCTGGGTGGCTCAGTGGGTTAAAGCTTCTGCCTTCGGCTCAGGTCATGATCCCAGGGTCTTGGGGTCGAGCCCTGCGTCAGGCTCTCTGTTCAGCGGGGAGCCTGCTTCCTCCTCTATCTCTGCCTGCCTCTGTGCCTACTTGTGATCTCTGTCAAATAAATAAATAAAATCTTTTAAAAAAAAGGTAAATGCGTGGTGAAAGATATACCTTAAAAAAAAATACCAGTTATAAAGGAGTGTGATATCATGGAAGCTAAGAGAAGATAGTGTTTAAAAAAGAAGGGTGTGTTGTGTTGAATGTCACTTGCAGGATCAAGATGAAATAACTACCTAGTTTGATAATGTGGGAGTAATTGATGACTTTTGAGAGAGGTATCAGTATCAGTGGAATGGGTTGGAGGGAGAAGGTGAAGTGTGGAAAAGTAGCAAGAGTAAAAACACCCTTTTCAAGAAACTGCAGTGAAAAGGAACTAAAAGGGGCTCTTGGGTTAAGTGATTTTTTTTCTTTTTTTTAAGATAAAAGGTGCTAGAACATGTTTGTATGGCGATAGAAATGATCTGGTAGAGAGGGAGAAAATGATACAGAAGAGAGAGGTGTTACTTGAGGCAGTAAAGTTCTTGAGAACTCCTGAAGGATGGGATTAAAGCTTGACTCTACCAAGATTTGGTTAGGGTATCCTGCCGTTGGGAATGGCAGTTGGTAGGACTACTTATATAATGTTTAAAAACCTTCAATCAAAGCTATATGTTGTTTACAGATGCAGAAATATGTTAAAGAGTAAAACTGTAGGTGGAGACAATAATCTATTTTATGAAATTATCTCCCTGGGGAGAAGGGGAAATCCAATCAGGGAGAGAATTAATTTTCACATGCATGTCTTCTTTTGAAAAATTTTTAGAAGCAAATGTAGCATAATCTTAAGATTTGACAAACCTGAGTATTACTCAGATTAAATTCTAGTATTGTCTTTGTTTTAGATGTTTCATAATACAAGGAAATAAAGAAACAAGAAAAAGTATAGTTAGCAATATAGAATAATGTAGTTGAAATAAACCTAAATCAGCAGTCACAATAAATGTAAAGACTGTATGGCTAAAAGACAAAAAGTTAGGCTGGATAATAAACCAAAATCCAGCAATAAACTACTGGGAACACAACTAAGACATAAGCATAGAGAAATTGAAAATAACTGTATGGCAGGATATAGTAGACAAATGTCAACCAGAAGAAAGCTATGTGGCAGATGACATACTTGAAACAACAAAACATTATCAGGGATAAAAAGGTGACTACATTATGATAAAATGAAAACGGTAGTAGGAAGATAAAACTCTGAACTGCTTTGCACCTAATATCAGTCTCAAAATACATAAAGCAAAATATACAGAATTACCAGGAGAAATCAACAAATTTACACAGTTTTTTTAAAGATTTTATTTATTTATTTGACAGACAGATCACAAGTAGGCAGAGAGAGAGAGGAGGAAGCAGGCTCCCTGTTCAGCAGAGAGCCCGATGCAGGGCTCGATCCCAGGACCCTGGGATCATGACCTGAGCTGAAGGCAGGGGCTTTAACCCACTGAGCCACCCAGGCGCCCCAAATTTACACAGTTTTAAGAATGATCTTCTTCAGACATCTAGAGCAGTAATCACAATAAACAGAAATGGGCTGTCCCAGTGAAAAGACTAGATTCCTCCTGTATGCCATTTAGTATAAAAAGGATCATAAGAAGGTTAAAAGTAAAAAGATGGGAAAATATATCAGGGATATTACACAAAAAGAAAGCTAATATAGTCTTCACAATAGCACAAAACAAAAAGTAGGGAAATTTTAAGTTTTGGAATGGAAAGGAGACAAAGGAATGGTCAGTCCCAGATAACATAATTGCATATATAAAAAAACTGAAGAAGATCTACACTCATACTTTTAGAACTCATAAAAGTTAAAAGAGTTCAGCTGGGTTTTAAAAATATATGTGTTTATATGGGATTATTTAAAACTCAGTTTTACCACTATATGCCAGTAAAAACAAAACTAAAATCATTATAGAGTTTACAAAACCTAATTTGACATGGAAGAAGACCCAGATAAATGGAGAGGTATACTATGTTCATGGATAGAAAGACTCAATCCTAGAAAGATGTGAACTCTCCCCCACATTAATCATTCAGTCAGTGCTACTTTAAAAATTCCTGTAGGGGTTTTAGGATCAGGACAAGTTGACACTATAATTAATAGAGCAGGTAGTTTTGTAAGAGAATAAGGTAGAGGACTTGGCCCTGTCAAAGGCTGATTATATGGTTAAGTAATTAAGACTGAAATTAAATGCCCAGGAACAAACCCATGTGTGTATGAGAACTTGGTATATAAAGAGTTCCTGTTTAGTTGAGAAAGGTTGGACTAATCAGTAAGTGATGTTTGCTGTCCCTCTGGCAGAAAAATAATTAGGATTTTTCTATGTCGTATCATATACATCAGGGGTCAGTTAATTTTCTGTACAAGACAAGATGGTGTCCTTGTAGCCATAGATTATATGTTAACAAATGGACATGGCTGTGTTAAACTAAAACTTTATTTATAAAAAATTGAAGGTGGGCTTGATTTGGCCCATGAGCTGTAGTTTCCCAATATCTGATAAACAAATAAATACAGGTAGATAAGAGCCCAGAATTTTAAAAAGCAACATTTGAAATCATATGGAAGAAAATACAGAGGGAAAAAAAAATCTGATCCTGGGCTAGGAAAGGATATCTTTAAGACATAGGAAAATACAATCCACATAATGTAAATTTGGCTACATTAAAATTTAAAGCTTCCATACAATAAAATACACATAAGGTATTTGCAACACCAAGGATTAACATCCAGAATATGAGTGGAATTTCTGCAAATCAGTAAAGGACAAAGGAATCGAGTAGCCAGCCCATAAAAGAAGATACCTAAATACCCAATAAATACAAAAGGATATTTCCTCAGAGGAACTCAAGAAAATGAATTAAAAGTACCATCAAATACCATTGAAAAATATTAATTAAATGGCCACTTTCATTAAAACTGCCCATCACTGGTTACCTATTAATTCCACTTATAGTGTTTTATCCTAGAGAAGTTTTTTTTTTTAAAGATTATATTTATTTATTTGAGAGAGAGCGAGAGAGAGAGCGCACAAGCAGGGAGAGGGGCAGAGGGAGAAGGAGAGGCAGACTCATGGCTGAGCTGGGAGTCTGATGTGGGGCTTGATCCCAGGACCTGAAGATCATGACCTGAGCTGAAGGCGGATGCTCAACTATCTGAGCTACCCAGGCACCCCTCCTAGAGAAATTCTTACATATAGACTACATAGGAAGACATGTACTAAAATGAATCAATAAAGGTGTATTTTAGAAATTCAGCAGCTAAAATGAAAGTACTAGAGCTACATGAATGCATCAGTATAGACAAGTCAAATTATGGGATGAATACAAGTTTCAGATATGTGTAGAAGAATACTATTCATTTCATTTTTAAAGATCTATAGAATAACTGCATGTTTTACACTCAGGTAGTAATAGTCTAAAAACATAAATGGTAGAAAACACATCCAATTTAGGGCAGTATTTATCTCTGGGAAGGGAAGAGTCGTGGGATCAGGTAGTGAGTCATAGGACCCTTTATATAATATTTGGGGGGAAAAGGGAAGTAAGGCAAAACACTAATAATGTGGTTATTGTTGGATTGTGTGTGTACTTGTCTGTTTCAAGTATTGACGAGATCTGATTGATGAGAATGTATTGAAGGTGACAAAAGTGGAAATGTGGAGGTATGTTTTAGTGGTTAAAATCCGTTGGTCTTAGAAGTGTTTTGAGTGTGGGAAGTAAAGGAGAGACATGTTAAGAATGACTCCAAGATTTTTGGCCTGAGAAACTGGGGTGGGAGTGTCTGTCATTCATGAGAAAAATGAAAAGTGAAGTAAACCAGGTTTGGGAAGAGATGGTATGTTTCATTTTGGATGAGTGTAATTCTGGAAGAGGATGGGTAGATGGTTAACAAAATGAATTTTAAGGTCAGGAAGGTTTTAGACTAGAAATAGAAATTCAGGATTCATAGCTTGTCTGTGGTATTGAAAGCCTTCAGAATGGGTAAGCTCAGCCAGGAAATACACATGTGTACGTAGTGAAAAGAAAAGGTGCCCAACTTTCTCTGAGAAACTCTCAGTAGGTAGAAGTTGACCAGGCAATAAACTGAGAAGGAGCAGCTGGAAACCAGGGAGTCGAGTGCCTTGGAAGTCCAGACAAGTTCATGTTTCAAGTAGGAGAAGCAGTCAGTTTGCAGATGCAACCCAGTTGCTTCTACTACATTACCTTATTATTTTTTTTTCTTTCCAACAGCAGTGATCAGTACCTGAAATGATAATTTTTGTTCATGTTTGTCTCCACATTCTTGTATGTAGACTTCTTGAAGACAGGACTGTTCCTTCCTGAGCCAGGACAATGTCTAGCACATACGAGGCACTCACATACTTGTTGATGGATTAATTTATCTGATACTTTGAGAGCTTGTTATTTCCTGCTACTAGCCTTTCAGTGTTGACTGTTGAAGAGCACATGTTGGGATTTTTTATTTTGATAGGCTTTTCATGGTGGGGTTAAAGAAAATTTAATGTTGGAAAAAAATACAAGAAAAGTAAGGAAGGTTAAAAATAGTCTTATGTCAGATCCTGTAGGAGTTCACGCTTTGCTTAAGCTGCCATGTACCTTCCTTTCTTGGATATTACATTGTTAGCATATTTGCAGTAGAATTTCTACTGTTTTGTATAATGGAGAAGAGACTGTGTAGCACTTTAAGAGAAGTTGTTAAGCCTTGAGTATTAGATATTTAGACTATAAGTTTAGAATGTTTTTATTTGCTGCTATGAGAGGAATACACAAAAAGTAAGATACGATACACAAAGAACTCTTTTTCTTGAAGACGCATCCAGTGGCACATTTTAATAATATTAGTTAACATCCTAAATTAACCTTGTACCTCGTACTCTTCTGGGCTCTTTTTAATTTTTTTTTCACTCATAACCCTCTAAGGTAGATGTTGTTATTACTGTTCTAAAGTTATAAATCAAGGAAATTGAGACCCAGAGAAGTAAAGTAACTGGTCCATGGTCAGAGGGCTGTGTAATAAGTTGCAAGCTAGATTTGAACCCAGGTATTCTGACATTGTCTCTCCATTAGCATGCTCAGTGCTCTTGACTGAACGATGTTCAAGGGTCACTTCCTTTCCCCTGACAACTGTCTCGCCCTCTCCCCCTCCAAGGTGTTATTCCATTGTTGTACAGCTGTGAATATTCATCTGTTAGAACAAAGCTTGTCTAATTTTTACATCGTACAGATGGGATCTTTTTGACTGTAGAAGTTGGTCATGATGCTTTTTTATCTTCCAGTGAAAGGCAAAGAACAAGAGAAAACCTCAGATGTCAAGTCAATTAAAGGTGAGTTCAGTGGTGTTCCATTGTGTTAAAAAAGTGATGTGCTTTGCATTTACAGGCTATTTAAACCTGTTATCTTCCCCCCTTCTCTTGCCATTAATCATCTCTGCCTTCTTTTGTAATTATTTATGATTGTGACTTATTTCCTTGTTTGACTTGTATATTCTTCAGCACCTTGCATATATGATAGGCTTTTGCTAAGCACTTGTTGGCTGTCCTAGTGATACAGTAAACCAATGCCCTCCATTAATCACATGTTTGATTGTTCACTAGAATTAATGAGTTGATTTTATTATTTTTTTTAACTTAAAATCAGTGAATTAACATTGAGTGTATTGTTAGTGTCAGAGGTGTATTGTAACATTGAGTGTATTGTTAGTGTCAGAGGTAGAGTTTAGTGATTCATCTGTTGCATATAACACCCAGTGCTCAGGATTAGATCAGGTGTCCTCCTTAATGTCTATCACCCGTTACCCCATCCCCTCATAGCTCCCCTCCAGCAACCCTCAGTTTCTTTCCTGTAGTTGAGCATCTCTTATGGTTTGTAGTTGACTTTATTTTTTAAAAAAGCAAAAAGCGAGGGGTGCCTGCATGGGTTGAGTGTCTGGCTCTTGGTTTTGGCTCAGGGTCGTGAGGTCAAGCTCTGTGTTGGGTGCTCGGCTCAGTGTGGAGTCTGCTGCAGACTCTCTCTCCATCTGCCCCTCCCCACTGTGCTCACTCTCTCTCTCTCTAAAATAAATAAATAACATCTTTTTTAAAATTTATTTTATTTGAGAGACAGAGAGAGCACAAATGGGAGGAAGGGCAGAGGAGGGGAAGCAGACTCCCCACCAAGAAAGGAAACAGATGCAGAGATCGATCTTAGGACCCTGGGATTATGACCTGAGCTGAAGGCAGAGGCTTAACTGACTGAGCCACCCAGGTGCCCCATAAATAAATCTTTAAAAACAAAACAAAAAGTGCCTGCTGGGTGGCTCAGTGGGGTAAAGCCTCTGCCTTTGGCTCCGGTCATGATCCCAGGGTCCTATGATCGAGCCCCACATCAGGTTCTCTGCTTGGCAGGGAGCTTGCTCCCCGCTCACCCCACCCCCGGCCTACTAGTGATCTCTGTCAAATAAATAAAATCTTAAAAAAACAAAACAAAACACAAAAACAAAAAAACTCAAAGTGAAAAATACTCTGAACTCAGCTGACAGCTCTGGAGTAAAGAACTTCCACTTACAAGGCTTGGCTTTCTGTTGTTTACCCGGAAGTATGGATCATTATAGTTTTTACTTCTCTGTTACTTTGGATGAATGGTCTTAACTTAAATTTATCCAGAGTACTTTATTGTAATCAGTATATTATCTATGTTTATAGGCTAGAGCATGCTTCTTTAGGTTGTAATCTCTACTATAGTTTTGACTGATTTTATTATATTAATTACAAAGATTGGAATGGAAAATTATAATGGAAATTGTTTATATAGCCATTAATGTAAATTTCATAAATAAAATCTATTTACATGAGATCTATAGATTGCTACTTAGACTTTTTTTTTTAAGATTTTATTTATTTATTTGACAGACAGAGATCACAAGTAGGCAGAGAGGCAGGCAGAGAGAGAAGGAAGGGAAGAAGGCTCCCTGCTGAGCAGAGAGCCCAATTCGGGGCTCGATCCCAGGACTCCGGGATCATGACCTGAGCCGAAGGCAGAGGCATTAACCCACTGAGCCACCCAGGTGCCCGCTACTTAGACTCTTTTTCAGATGTTTGTATCTTATGTGGCTAGCATTGAGTATTAACCATTTATGCTCAGTTTGCTGGAGAGTGACTAATTATAACTTAAGAGATTTGTAATATTAGGGAAGAGCTAGGGTACTTTACAGTCTTATTTTCTGCTTACGTCTGTTAATTTTAAGCCAGGTGTTTATGAACCATATTGGTTCATACTGCTTTCCTTAAGCAGAATTTGATTGACTTTGATAAAGACTTCAAGCCCTTAGCAAGCAGCATGTGTAAAGACGAGATCCGAATGTAGAAGGAAGGGGTTTGATGTCTCAGGCACTTTATATTTCTCAGGTCTTCTACTCTAAACTGCTACTAACAGTGTGACCTTGGGAAGACCTGTAACCTTCCTCGGATTCTTCATTTGTGGAGTGAGAGGGTTGGCCTGCCTAACTTCTGAAACTGTACCTGGCTAAAAAAATTCCATGTTCCTACCCTGTGACAGTACATAATCTGTGCTTAGCATTCACTGGCTTACCTTAGAATCTTACAGAACAGAATCTTACAGAATCTTCCTTTCATAGGAAACAGGCCCTCAAGAAGTTTGCAGTATGAGTAGAGCTTAGACGTGGAATAGTAGCAAATACACCAACATACTAATAACAACCATTTCTTGAACACCTGTTCTGTTATAGGCATTAGCCAAAAACTGAGGCTAGGCAAAAAAAAAAGACTTGGCTCCTGTACTCACTGAACTTAGAGATTGATAGGGGAGAGGAACATTCATCAAGTGAATCCACAGATGGCATGGGCTGGATCTACAGTGATGAAAATAAAGAGAGATGGAGTGATCAGTTCAGAGCAAAAATGGATAGAACTTTGTTATTGATTAAATAGGAGGTGTAAGGGATAGGAAGGTTTCAAATTAACACCTACTTTTCTGGCTTGCCTAACTGTGTGACTGGTGGAGAACCAAGTTGGGAAATTATATGTTCAATTTTGGCATGGTGGGTGGGAGGTACTTGGATACATTTACATATATTATTATATCCACATAATTCTAGAGTCTGAGATTCCAACCAAAGGTAAAAGGGTGATTTTTCTAGAGTCTGGCAGACCAAAGCTCAAGTTCTGCCTGTTGAAACAACTACTATCTCATTGACATGTATCAAGTATTTAACTTTTGTCTTTCTGCATCTCAAAAATGAGGAAAATAGGGGTGCCTGGGTTAAAGCCTCTGCCTTTGGCTCAGGTCATGATCTCAGGGTCCTGGGATTGAGCCCCTATCGGGCTCTCTGATCAGCAGGGAGCCTGCTTCCTTCTCTCTCTCTCTCTCTCTCTGCCTGCCTCTCTGCCTACTTGTGATCTCTGTCAAATAAATAAATAAAATCTTTTAAAAAATTTGAGGAAAATACTGGTCTTGCAAAATTGGTGTAAGAGATAATGAAGTAATATACCCTCCAAAAAATGTGTATCGAGCCCCCAGTACAAGGTTTGGTACGTAGGAGGTACTACTCTGGTAGCTCTTGTTGTAGCAGAAGAGGCCCTGAACGTGATGGCTTAGTTAGATGAAATATTGTGAGGAGTTCAGAGGAATTTGAGATCAGCAAATGCTTTTTTAAGTGTGGGGAAGGTTTTGTAGAAATGGGACTTAATCTATATAAAAGTTGAATAATAAGGATTTGAGTGAAAGAGGCAGTTCTTTCTCTTTTCCCTAACAGCCCAGCCTCTTCTTTGAGTATATATTGGGCAAAGGGACCTTCAGACAAGTAAGGGGGTATTTTCACAGAAGATTGATACCCAGTTGTAAGGACCTTAGAGACCAGAATAGAGAGTTTAGACAGAGAACATAGGGAGCCTGTAGGCTTTGAGTAGGATGTTGATGCTTTATATACGGTATTTATGAAAGGTAAGTCTGGAAGAGTTCTATAGGATGGAAACCAAAGAAGTCGTTTTGCTGTAATACAGAAAAGCCTGTATTAAGGGTGTGGTGTTGATAATAAACATGTAAGTAGATGTATAATATCTTTAAGAAAAAATCAACCAATCTTAGGTAAACATGTAGAGTGAAAAAGAATGGGCCCATGATTCTGAGCTTTGGAGACTGGCAGGTTGAGCAGAGATAGGGAAATCGAATAGGAGCATTAGTTTGGAAGAAGATGCGGTGAGTTTGGTATTTGGACAAATTGGTCTTGATATGGTCAAGTCAAAGTGAGAATAGCTAGCGGTAAGGAATTAGTAGGCCCCAAGCCCAAATCAAAGGCCAGGTGTCAGATGCAGGTCAGGGCTTACTCCCTGGGGCTCCAGTTCCATAGAAGTGTACCCTACGAGCTGCTGCAGAGAGGTCCAGAGTGTGAGTGAGACGTTCCCCTTGAGTCAAGCAGAGTTACTAATAACTGTTTTGTTTTGTTTTTTAATGTATTTATTTATTTATTTGACAGAGAGAGACATAGTGAGAGAGGGAACACAAGCAGGGGCAGGATGGCGGTGTGAGAGGGAGAAGGAGTCTCCCCACCGAGCAGGGAGCCCGAAGTGGGGCTCAATCCCAGGATGCTGGAATTATGGCCTGGGCCAAAGGCAGACGCTTAATAACTGAGCCACCCGGACGTCCCCTAATAACCCTTTTTAAAAATCTCCTTTAGATATCTGTTTAGATTTTAGGTACCTATTTTATCTGGTTTTATTTATTTTAACAGATGTGTCAGGGTCTCAAGTTTATTTGTGGGAAAAAGAGGAGTACTTACAGGTTTAAATAATCTTTTCAGAAAAGTTGGCTCTAGTAATAATTAAAAGGTTGGAGAGTAAATGTTTCTAGCAAAAAGAATAAAAGAGCAGAGAGCCTCAGGAGGAGGAGTCAGGGAAGGAGACCATTTCCGACATGGTGGACATTTTTTAAAATTTCTTTTTTAAGATTTTACTTATTTGTTAGAGAGAGAGCACAAGCAGGGAGAGTAGCAGGCAGAGGGAGAAGCAGGTTCCCCACAGAGCAGGAAGCTCTGTGTATGGAACTGCGTCCCAGGAGTCTGGGATCATGACCTGAGCAGAAGGCAGATGCTTAGCCGACCGTACCACCCAGGTGTCCCTTCTGTCCTTGCTATAGCAATGTGCTAGGCCAACACTTCTTTTTTTTTTTTTTTTTTAAAAGATTTTATTTATTTATTTGAGATAGAGACAGTGAGAGAGAACATGAGTGAGGAGAAGGTCAGAGAGAGAAGCAGACTCCCCATGGAGCTGGGAGCCCGATGCGGGACTCGATCCTGGGACTCCGGGATCATGACCTGAGCCGAAGGCAGTCGTCCAACCAACTGAGCCACCCAGGCGTCCCTAGACCAACACTTCTTAAAGACCTTCCTTTACTAAGAGTCTTTAATATTTGTATGGAATAAATAGGAGAGTTTGAATGCTGATCCAGCTGTAGCAACGTCACAGGACTACTTTGACAGTATTGTAATACTGAGTTGCTTATTTCCTGTTAGCAAATGGGTAATTTCTTTATTCTGACGTCAATAGGCCCTTTCTTCAGACTACTAAGGAAAATGTATTTTGTGAATTTTTTAAGTGTGCTTTATCTCAAGCAGCTTGAACTTTGATCATAAATGTTTTTCATTAGAGAAATTTTGTTACCCAATTAAAAAGTAAAATAAGGGGATGCCTGGGTGGCTTAAGCGTCTGCCTTCAGTTCAGGTCATGATCCCAGGGGCCTGGGATGGAGTCCCACATTGGGCTTCCTACTCAGCAGGGAGCCTGCTTCTCCCTCAGCCTGCTGTTTCCCCCGGCTTGTGCACTCCCTCTCTCTTCCTCTGACAAAAAAATAAAATAAAATAAGTATTCTGAAGAATGTTTTTCTCATTTTTACCCCATTTCACAAGTTTTAGTTTTGTTCCTTGGACAAAAAGGATTAAGGAATTGAAAAGGTCCATATATCAGAATGTTTTCTGGCTTTGGTACTTTCTGTCATCAGTAGAAGTTCTCAAAGAAACATCTCTTGTTTTAAGTTCCGTTTTTGGCACAGTATTTTGAGAGTTATAAATAATAATAGGACATTGCTTTCCAGTTTTCTGCTGCTTGATTCCCTTTCCCGTTAAGTATTTTTTGTTGAGTGTGTATGCTTAAGGGAGGTGTTACAAAATTTAATTTTTAAAGTTCTCTTAAAGTCCTTTAGGAGACATTTTTAGGCTATCAAATTATGTTTAATTTTTAACCTTTTTTCCCCCCAAATTATAGCTTCAATATCTGTACATTCCCCACAAAAAAAGCACTAAAAATCATGCCTTGCTGGAGGCAGCAGGACCAAGTCATGTTGCAATCAATGCCATTTCTGCCAAGATGGACTCTTTTTCAAGTAGCAGGACAGCAACACTTAAGAAGCAGCCAAGCCACATGGAGGCTGCTCATTTTGGCGACCTGGGTAAGTGACTCACTTTTTGTTAACTTCTAGTAGGAAGGATTGAGTGTGTTATGGGAAACTCTTGCTGGAGGATACTAGAACTGTATAATGGGAATGTGCTTTAAGATAAGAGCATGTGTTTCTTGATCTGTATTTAAGATAAGAGCATGTGTTTCTTGATCTGTGGGTTGTGAGTTTGATCCCCACATTGGGCATGGAGCCTTCTTAAAATAAAATTTGGGGCACCTGAGGGCTCATTCATTAGGTGTCTGCCTTCGGCTCGGGTCATGATCCCGGGGTCCTGGGATCGAGCCTCGCATTAGGCTCCCTGCTCGGCGGGAAGCCAGCTCTCCTACTTCCCCTGCTTATGTTTCCCTTCTCGCTATCTCTGTCACTGTCAAATGAATAAATAAAATGTTATAAAAAAATAAATAAAATTTAAAAAGTAAATAAAAATAACAGCTACAAGTATAACAAATGATACTCTATTACGTTCCCATAAGCAAAAAATATAAAGCATTCTCAGTTAAAAAAAAAGGGCCATTTCCAGAAGAAGAAATACATTTAACCAGTAATTATATGAACAAGATGCCTCATTTCACTCATACTCAGGAAATTGCAAATTTAAGTAATGAGTTAATGTTCTCCCTAACACATCAGCAAATCTTTAAAGTTTGACAATTTGAATGGTAACGGAGATGCAGAGAAATAGCCAGTCCTATTTAGTGGAAGTGTAGATTGATGAAGATTTTTTTGGAAGGCAGTGTGGAAGTAGTTATCAGAATGTAAAATAGAAGATCTAGCCTTCAGAGGTAGTCACATATATGCCAAAAGATGTAGATGCAAGTATGTATAAAGCTTTTATTGCAGTGTTATTTGTGAAAGCAAAAAATGAGGAACAACATGTACATATCTGGCGATGGAGAAGTAGATACATTGTGGTGTCCCCGCATCTGGAATATTAGGGAGCCATTTAAAAGTCCGAAGATGACCTAGAGAAATATCTAAGGTTAAAGTGCAAAAAGCAGGTCACATAACAGTGAGTGTAATAGGATCCCTACTATGTTAAAATAACTTCTTCCCCCCTGCCCCCAAAAAAGATACGAAGGAGATCGAATTTTCGTTACCCACAGTTCTGCATTTCATAAAAGTTGTGTGTCATGGCATCATAAATTGAAAGAAAAGTGAATAAATTGATGTCTAATTAAATTAGCCCGTCTTTTGACCTATTTGCTTAACAGTTGTGTATCTT
Source organism: Neogale vison (assembly GCF_020171115.1). Taxonomy (NCBI): domain Eukaryota; kingdom Metazoa; phylum Chordata; class Mammalia; order Carnivora; family Mustelidae; genus Neogale; species Neogale vison. Next base: position 64,411,280 of record NC_058095.1, read on the forward strand.
CAAAGATGTCAGAGTGTCTGTGGGCCACACTCAGCAGTACACTGCAAACAGCATTTGTATTGATCACAAAATAAAATTGTAAGTTTTACTGGATTACACCTGTGTTGCTGGTGGGGATGTGAAATGGTACAGGCACTCTGGAAAATAGTTTGGTGTTTCTTGTGGAGCAGAACGTGCAGATGTCATATGACCCTGCAGTTGCACTCTTCAGCTTTTATCCTAGAGAAGTGGAAACTTACATTCCCACAAAAGCCTGTACCCCGATGTCCATAGCAGCTTAAAAGCCGAAAACCGGCTGTCTTGCAGCATCGAGTGAGTGGTTAGACACACTGGTACTTGCATACCACAGAATACTGCTCAGCCATGAAGAAGAGCACACTATTGATTTACCTCACAACTTGGGTGAGTCCCAAGGGAATTGTGCTGAGCGTCAAAAGCCAGTCCCAAAAGGTTATGCGCAGTAGGATTCCATTTGTATAATATTTTTGAAATGACAAAATTAGAGAAATGAAGGATAGAGTAGTGTTTGCCAGGGCCGAGGAATGGAGGAGGTGGTTACAAAAGGCCACATGAGGCATCCATGTGGCATTGGAACTGTTCAGTAACTTGGCAGTTACCCAGGGTAAAGTTGCATGGATTCCCTTGCATGGAATGAAGTCCACAGGTGTGTACAGGTGAAATGGGAAGATCAGAGTAAGATTGGTGGTTGTAGCAACATCAGTACCTTGATGTGATACTGTAATATGGTAATGTAAGATGTTACCTTGGGGAACCTCGGTAAAGGGTACATGGGATCTCCCTGTATTGTATCTTATTGTTGTATTTGAACTTACCATTATCTCAGAATTAAAATTTTAATTTAAAAATTAGTAAATCTTGCAAAGGATCAGAATTTTGTGAAGTTCAAGAAAGGGAGGTTGACAGAGATGTACTGGTTAACCTTGAACATGAGACACCCAGGAGGTGCCTGGGTAGCACAGTCGGTTAAGCACCCCACTCTTGATTTCAGCTCAGGTAGGGTCATGAGATTAGAGCCGGTGTTGGGTTGGGCTGTGCTTGCTCACTCGCACCCTCTCTCGGAAAAAAAAAAAGAAAAAATAAAAGAAAAAAAAAAAAGAGAGAGAGACAGCCGGCAAGGATGACACATGAAGTGTTTCAAAAGAAAATAATTTGAATATCAAAGGATTAAGAAAAGCCATTTTGAAAAATTGATCAAACCCTGCTAATTTTATGAAGCTGAACCTCAAAATGTCAATGCTTTAAATGTTAAAAAAAGTGTTTTTGTTTATTCTAATAGTTTGTGGTTATAATCGTAACCTAAATTTAGTTACATATACAATGAACTTATTTTTATTAAATTTTGGTAAGTTTAGTTTTATTTCTCAAGATAAAAATCCCAGAGCTACTCTTTATCTGTTGTAACAAACACTGAGCATTGGTAACATTTTTCTGGCCATGCACACATGGACAATTTTTCTTCAGGAAAAGTTCCTAGAGGTGGCGTTACTGGGTTGCGAAATCATGCAGATGCTTTTTTTTTTTTTTTAAGATTTTATTTATTTATTTGACAGAGAGAAATCACAAGTAGATGGAGAGGCAGGCGGGGGGGGGGAGCAGGCTCCCCGCTGAGCAGAGAGCCCGATGCGGGACTCGATTCCAGGACCCTGAGATCATGACCTGAGCCGAAGGCAGCGGCTTAACCCACTGAGCCACCCAGGCGCCCAGTCATGCAGATTTTTAAAGCTTTGCCCTCTGTTACTGAATGTTCTTCCAAAGAGGTTTTGTTATTTTTTATTTTCATCATCAGTGGGTGACAGTGTTGCCTGTTCTGCTGTGCCTTTGTTGGGTTTTATTGTTATTTTTTGAAAAAAACATCTTCCAGTTTGACAGACAAAAATGTTATATTAATTTGCTTTTCTGGCATTTTTAATTAGATGGAATATATTTTCATATTTTTATTGGCTGCCTTTCTTTGGTACTAGTATCGTAAGATTTTTTTTTTCCCCAAGAATTTCCATGGTCTGAACTGCCATTAAAAGTCAGATAAGAGGGCGCCTGGGTGGCTCAGTGGGTTAAGCCGCTGCCTTCGGCTCAGGTCACGATTTCAGGGTCCTGGGATCGAGTCCCGCATCGGGCTCTCTGCTCAGCAGGGAGCCTGCTTCCTCCTCTCTCTCTCTCTCTCTGCCTGCCTCTCTGCCTACTTGTGATCTCTCTGTCAAATAAATAAATAAAATCTTAAAAAAAAAGTCAGATAAGAATAATTGAATTAAAGAGCTTTTTAATAGTTGAATTAAGTTCGAACACTTGTTTCTTTGCCTGTTTAGCAGTCACAGTGACAGTATTTCTAGTTCTTTATATTCATTAAATTGCTAGGGAAGTAAACTTTTTTTATTTATTTTTTATTTTTATTTTTTTTTAAGATTTTATTTATTTATTTGACAGACAGAGACCACAAGTAGGCAGAGAGGCAGGCAGAGAGAGAAAGAGAGAGAGAGGAGGAAGCATGCTCCCCGCAGAGCAGAGAGCCCGACGCGGGGCTCGATCCCAGGACCCCGGGATCATGACCGGAGCCGAAGGCAGAGGCTTTAACCCACTGAGCCACCCAGGCGCTCCAACTTTTTTTTTTTTAAGATTTTATTTATTTATTTGACAGCGAGAGATCACAAGTAGGCAGAGAGGCAGGCGGAGAGAGGAGGAAGCAGGCCCCCTGCTGAGCAGAGAGCCCAATGCGGAGTTCGATCCTAGGACCCTGGGATCATGACCTGAGCTGAAGGCAGAGGCTTTAACCCACTGAGCCACCCAGGCACCCGGGAAGTAAACTTTTATTCAAGAATTCTGCTGCCACTAAGCTGATTGTGGCTGACTAATCTATTAATCTTAAATTATTTGTTACTGAACTGCTAATCTTTTGCTTCTTTCAGGCAGATCTTGTCTGGACTACCAGACTCAAGAGACCAAATCAAGTCTTTCTTTTTTTTTTTTTTTTTTTTTAAAGATTTTATTTATTTATTTGACAGAGAGAGATCACAAGCAGACAGAGAGGCAGGCAGAGAGAGAGGAGGAAGCAGGCCCCCTGCTGAGCAGAGAGCCCGATGCGGGACTCGATCCCAGGACCCTGGGATCATGACCTGAGCCGAAGGCAGCGGCTTAACCCACTGAGCCACCCAGGCGCCCCCAAATCAAGTCTTTCAAAGACTCTTGAACAAATCCTGCATGACACTGTTGTTCTCCCTTATTTTATTCAATTCATGGAACTTCGGCGAATGTAGCATTTGGTTAAATTTTGGTTAGAAGCTGAAAGTTTTCACTCTACAACTTGGTCCCGAATAAGAGCACACAGTCTCAACACCGTGAAGCAGAGTGCATAGGCTGAGCCTGTCTCTCCATCTAAGAAGCATGAAACTGCAACATCTTTTGTAACTGAGTCTCTTGACAAGAGATTGGAGGATTCAAGCTCAGCTCAACTGCTTATGACTCAATCTGAAGGAATTGACCTGAACAATAGAACTAGCAACATTCAGAATCACTTGCTGCCTTCCCGGGAATGTGACAGTGCCCATTCTCTCCATCTTGAAATGGCCAGAACAGGAACACATCCAGTTTCCATGGAAATCCAAGAATCCTCCTCTAGACTTCTAGTAGCCGGTAGAAATAGTCCCTCTTCACCACTGAAGGAATTATCAGGAAAATTAATGAAAAGTAAGTATGTGGTTTTCTTATCTCTCTTTATCCTCTTTGTTTAATCAGTTTATAAAGTAGAACTTGAGGCAGGAATAAAAGCATTAGAATAGTTTTCTCTCACACCCACTTGCAAATTTGGAAGGATTTGGAGAATGTCCTGGAGAAGGATTGGTGTTTGAAGAAGAACAGCAGGGATACAGACAAAAATTGAATCCTCTCCGAAGGCTCTTTTGCAGAATTAACTAATAAAGAAGGGTTGAATCCTGCCTCTGCCTTCCAGAGATTTTGAAATCAAACCATTATCCAGGGATGCTTATTTCATTTTCATCTCATTCTTAATTTCCTACTAACTTACTGTCTGCTTCATAGGTAAAATTATTATTATTATTATTTTTTACGATTTTATTTGTTTATTTGACAGAGATCACAAGTAGACAGAGAGGCAGGCAGAAAGAGAAAGAGAGGGAAGCAGGCTCCCTGCTCAGCAGGGAGCCCGATGCAGGACTCGATCCCAGGACACTGAGATCACGACCTGAACCGAAGGCAGCGGCTTAACCCACTGAGCCACCCAGGCGCCCATGGTAAAATTATTTTTTAATTGCCAACAGGTGACATTTATTGGGTTCTGTGCCAAGTGCTATACTCGGATTTCACCTAATGGCCATACCACCTCTGAGGTCAGCATTATTGCCCCATTTTACAAATGAGAAAACCATGGTTTAGGATAGGTTTTTTTTTTTTTAAGGATTTTTTTTTAAGATTTTATTTATTTATTGGACAGAGAGAGAGATCACAAGTAGGCAGAGAGACAGCCGGAGAGAGAGGAGGAACCGGGCTCCCCCCTGAGCAGAGAGCCCGATGTGGGGCTCGATCCCAGCACCCTGGGATCATGACCAGAGCTGAAGGCAGAGGCTTAACCCACTGAGCCACCCAGGCGCCACTTTTTTAAAGATTTTATTTATTTATTTGACAGGCAGAGATCACAAGCAGGCAGAGAGAGAGGAGGAAGCAGGCTCCCTGCCAAGCAGAGAGCCTGATGCGGGGCTCGATCCCAGGACCCTGAGATCATGACCTGAGCTGAAGGCAGAGGATTTAACCACTGAGCCACTCAGGCGCCCCTAGGGTTTAGGATAGTTAAGTAATGTACCTCGGATTATGAAGTGAGCAGGGAGTTTGAGTTAAAATCAGTATTTCAATAACAGCACCTCTTTATTTATTCTCTGTTCATTTGAAAGTTACACTCTCTTAATTTTTCAATTATCACCTTCTGGAATTCTGATTCGACAGCCTCCATGTTTTTTCCTGTCTTCATCTTATCTGTTCTTTTCTTCTCGTAGAGCTAGGTGATTCTTTTTTTTTTTTTTTTTTTTTAAGATTTTTTTTTTTTTAAGATTTTTATTTATTTGTCAGAGAGAGCGAGCACAGGCAGACAGAATGGCAGGCAGAGGCAGAGGGAGAAGCAGGCTCCCTGCCAAGCAAGGAGCCCTATGTGGGACTCGATCCCAGGATGCTGGGATCATGACCTGAGCCGAAGGCAGCCACTTAACCAACTGAGCCACCCAGGCGTCCCTAGGTGATTCTTTTTTGTTTTTTCTTTGTTTGTTTTTTCTTTTCTCCCCCCACCCCTACCCCGTAACACTTTATTTTTTTAGGGCAATTTTCCTTTTTTTTTTTTTTTAAGATTTTACTTACTTATTTGAGAGACACAGCAACAGAGATAGCAAGAGAGACCACGAGCAGAGAGAAGGAGAAGCAGACTCCCCAGTAGGCAGAGAGCCCTTCCCCACTGGGGTCTCAATCCTACGACCCTGAGATCATGACCTGAGCCCAAGGCAAATGCTTAACTGACTGAGCCACTCAGGTGCCCCTTTTCAGAGCAATTTATGTTCACAGCAAAATTGAGAGGAGGGTAGAGCAATTTCCTGTATACTCTTGGCCGCCTCACATATATAGACCTGCCACCCCCATCTTCCATGTCCGCCACCAGAGCGGCACATTTGTTGCCGTTGTTGAACCTACCCCGACACACTATAGTCACCCACAGTCCACAGTTTACATCAGGTTTCACTCTTGGTGCTGTGCATTCAATGGCTTTCAACAAATACACCATGGCATGGGTCCATCGTTATGGTGTTAGGAGTATTTTTACTGCCCTAAAAACTGTCCATACTTTGCCTTTTCATCTCTTCCTACCTGCTAATCCCTGAGAACCATTAATCTTACTGTCTCCATAGTTTTGCCTTTTCCAGAATGTCATATGCCTAAAACTATATTGTTTGTAGCTTTTTTACATTGATGATCATTTCTTCAGATCTGTGTTTTAGTTCATTATTGTCTTTTTTTTCATTTATTGTCTCTTAAGATGGGTCTAATCTGCTGTTGAATCAGTTTACAATTTTTTCTATCTAAACGTTACTGAATTTTGTATTTCTAGATATTTAATTCAAATTTGCCTGGTCAGTTTTCAGTTTCTTGTTCCTTTATCCCTTCATCCCACTTCTCAGCCTATTTTGTATTTCTTTAAGTTTAAACCTATATTCGTCATCTGATGATTCTAATATCTGTAGGTTTTTTGAATCTGGTTCACTATTTGTTTCTTCAGATTCACACTCTTGGTCGCTTGTGATTTTAGTGGTTTTTGGCTCTCTGAACATGGATTTTGGATTTTTTTCTGTGGGAATTTTTTTTTAAAGATTTTATTTATTTATTTGACAGAGATCACAAGTAGGCAGAGAGGCAGGCAGAGAGAGAGAGGAGGAAGCAGGCTCCCCGCTGAGCAGAGAGCCCGATGTGGGGCTCCATCCCAGGACCCTGGGATCATGACCTGAGCTGAAGGCAGAGGCTTTAACCCACTGAGCCACCCAAGTGCCCCTCTGTGGGAATTTTTTGAGAACGCTGTTTAAATTGGGTTATTCCAGGAAAAAAAAATAAAAGTAAATAAATTGGGTTATGAGTATATTGGCATTTGCTTTTGCCTTGCATCTGGGGCCAACTTCACTACCTTCCTGGTACCACTTAAAATACATTTGGTCTTTGGGTTTTTCAGGCAAACTCTTAGGGCCTTTGGCATGATTTTGGTCTAATCTTCTACCCTGTTTGGGCCCTGAGGAATTGCCCTTGAAAGTGCACGCTTCAAGTCTCTTGGTATTGCTGGTTTTCCCAGGTGACTGCGCTGCCTGTCTGGCACTTTGCCCATCTTGATTTGCACTGGCTCCTGCAGGTCCACGATTTCCTTATCTGCAATTTAGAAATCCAGAAAGCTTTTTAAAAATATTTTATTTATTTATTTTTTAAAAATATATGTTTTAAAAATGTTACTTTAAAAAAAATATTTTATTTATTTATTTTTTAAAAATATTTTATTTATTTTTAAAAAATATATGTTTTAAAAATGTTACTTTTTAAAAAATATTTAATTTATTTATTTCATAGACAGAGATCACAAGTAGTCAGAGAGGCAGTCAGGGAGAGAGAGGAGGAAGCAGTGATACAGATACAGATACAGAGCAGAGAGCCTGACGTGGGGCACGATTCCAGGACCCTGGGATCACAACTTGAGCCGAAGGCAGAGGCTTTAACCCACTGAGCCACCTAGGCGCCCCTTACACGTTATTTTTTAAATGAAAAAACTTGACCTGAACTGGTGTGAACTAACTGCAGAAATGTGAATGTTTGATTATGTGATGTTGTCCCTCATATTGGTAAGAATATTAACATATATATATGTATATATATATATAGATGCCTAGTGCATTCCCTCTGTAAAAACAAACAAAACCCAGATTCTGAATTCTGAACTATTATTGTTTCCCTTACTTTACCACAAACTCTGATACACTTTTTAAGTGTATCAAAAAAGGTCTTGGGAGAATTCGGTATTGAGAAGAATTTCTTTGAACATTTAGTCTGGCCTGTTTCTGGAAATGGAAGTCTGTTTCTGTCACTGTAATACAGTTTATTGTTTTTGGAAGCTTTTTGTTTTGGTGATAGTTTATTTCAATAAAAAATAGAAATAGTGGAATCATTAAAGGAGTACTAGTTGTTTTACTTTTAAAATTTTTATGCAGTAGATTTGACCTTTTTTGATGTATACTTGCATGAATTTGAACACTTGCATAGATTCCTGTAACTGCCATCACAGTCAGCATAAGAACAATTCTCTGACCTTTATAGTTAAATACTCCTCTATCCCAGGACTTGGCAACCACTGATCTATTATTCTCTGACTCTGTAGTTTTGCCTTTTCTGGAATGCCATACAAGTGAATTTATCTATGTAGTCACTGAGACTGACTTCTTTCGGTCAGTGTGATGGTTTGATATTTATCATATTCTGTCAACAGTTTGTTGCATTTAATTGCTAAGTTATATTCCATTGTATGGATGTACCATCCATTCACCTGCTGAGTGACATTTGGATTGTTTCCACCTGTTGATGATTATGAATAAAGCTGCTCTAAAGGCACCTGGGTGGCTCAGTCATTAAGTGTCTGCCTTGGGCTCAGGTCATGATCCCAGGGTCTTGGAATTGAGATGGAAATCTGGTTCCCGGCTTGGCTGGAAGCCTGTTTCTCCCTTTCCCACTCCTTCTGCTTGTGTGTTCCCTCTCTCTCTGTGTCTCTCTCTGTCAAATAAATAAATAAAATCTATAAAAAGCTGCTATAAACATTTGTGTACAGGTTTTTGTGTGGACAAAATTTTGTTCTCTATGGTCAATACCTACTAATAGGTTTGCTGTACTAGGTAGTGTGTGTTGAAAATGTTAAGAAACTGTCAGACTGTTTTGTAGATTGGATGTACCATTTTACGTTTTCACCAGGAATCTATGCAAGTTTTAAAATTCGTACAAGTATACATCAAAAAAGGTCAAATCTACTGCATCAAAATTTTAAAAGTAAAACAACTAGTACTCCTTTAATGATTCCACTATTTCTATTTTTTTAAAATTTTATTTATTTATTTGACAGAGAGAGATCACAGTAGGCAGAGGCAGGCAGAGAGAGGGGAAGGGAAGCAGGCCCCCTGCTGAGCAGAGAGCCCGATGGGGGACTCGATCCCAGGACCCTGAGATCATGACCTGAGCCGAAGGCAGCGGCTTAAACCACTGAGGCACCCAGGCGCCCACTATTTCTATTTTTTATTGAAATAAACTATCACCAAAACAAAAAGCTTCCAAAAATAATAAACTGTATTACAGTGACAGCAACAGACTTCCATAGGCCCACACTTTATTGGATTGTTTGTTTTATTATTGAATTTTGAGAGTTCTTTTTGCATTCTGGGTATAAAACCTTTATTGGTTATGTGATTTGTAAATGTTTTCTCCTAGTTTATAGCTTGGCTTTTCATTCTCTTAATAGTGTCTTTCACAAAACAAAGGACTTTTTTGACTAAGTCTAACTTACCTGCTTTTTTCTTTTCTTTTTGTTTTCTTTTTTCTTTGGAATTGAATCCTAAGAACTTTTTGCCCAATTTAAGTTCATGAAGATTTTCTCCTTTGTGTTCTTCTAAAAGTATTATGGTTTTGTACTTCGTATTTAGATGTATGGTCTGTTTTGAGTTAATATTGTATAAGATGTAAGGGTTAGGTCAAGTTTTTTTGTATTGGGGTGTGTGTGTGTGTGTGTGTGTGTGTATTTTTTTTCTTTTTCTTTCTTTCTTTCTTTTTTTTTTTTTGGTGTATGGATACCCAGTTGTTGCAACACCACTAATTGAAAAGAACTCTTACTCCATTGAGTTCCGTTTGTACCTGCACCATATTCTGTTTAAGGACTTGTTCTGTTCCATTGATATATGTGTTTATTCCTTAACTAATACCCACTGTCTTTGATTCCTGTAGCTTTACAGTAAATCTTTAAATCGGTTAGTATGACTCCTCCAAGTTTGTTCTTTTTCTAAATTGTTTTGTCTGTTCTGGTTTTTCTTCTTCTTCCTTTTTTTTTTTTAAGTGTAATCTTACTTATATCTACAAGGAAATCCTGCTGGAATTTTTATTGAATTGCATTCAATCCATAGGTCAGTTTGGGAAGAATTTATATCTTAACTGTATCAGGTCTTAAAATCCATGGACATGGTATGTCTTTATTTTCTTAAGTCTTTGACTTCTTTAGCATTGTGTAGGTTTCAGCATACAGATCCTTCATATGTTTTATTAAATTTATATCCAAATATTTCTTATTGGTGCTCTTGTGAGTGATATTTTAAAAAATTTTTGTTACTAATTTGACATCACCAGTATTTACAAATATGATTGATTTTTATATATTAACCTTCTATTCTGTGACCTTATGAACTCAGTTATTTTAGCAGCTTTTCTGTAGAATGCTTGAAATTTTCTATGTTGACATTGATGTTGTTTGTGGCTAGAATAGTGTTATTTCTTCATTTCCGATCTTTTTTTTTTCCCCTTGCCATACTGCACTGGCTAGGACTTTTTGTAAGTGGTGAGAATGAATATTCTTGTCTTATTGATCTTGAAGGGAAAGCATTCAGTCTTTCACTTACTTTAAGTATGAGGTTAGCCATGTGTTTTTTTTAGTCAGTGCCCTTAATCAGATTGATGAAGTTTGCTCCTCTTACTGGCTTCCTGAGAGTTGTTTGAATCATGAATGATGTTGCAGTTTGTTATGTTTTTTGTGTGTTTGATATGACCTTATGGTTTTCCTTGTGTTTTTTGTTTTGTTTTTTTGTTTTTTGGTCTGTTAATATGGTGGATCAAAATTGATTGACTTTTAAAAGTTTGAATAAGCTTGCATTTCAAGGGTGAGCTCCATTTGGTTGTGGTGTATTATTCTTTTTACATGTTGCTAGATTTGATTTTCTAAATTTTGTTGAGCATTTTTGCATTTATGTTTATGATGAATTTGGTCTGTGGCTTTTTGGGCCATGGTTGTGTAGTGGTTAGTACTCTACCTTGTGTGGCTTTTTTGGTACTGCTTTTGTCTGATTTTAGTATCAGTGTGATGTTGGCCCCCCAGAAATGAGTTGGGAAGTTTTCCCACCTCTTCTATTTTCTGGAAGAGATCATGTAGAATTGTTATTACTACTTCTTTAAATGTTTGGTAGAATTTGCAAGGTCCTGGGTTTGTTCTGTTGTGTTGTGTTTTCAGAACATTTCAAACTATGAATTCAAGTTCTTTTATAGGCATGGGACTATTCAGGTTATCTGTTTCTTCCTGAGTGAATGTTAGTAGTTTGTGCTTTTCAAGGAATTGTTAATTTCATTGAATTGTTGAATTTATGGGCATGTAACTATCTAGCATGGCCTTACTGTCTTTTTAATCTTGAGTTTGTAGTGCTAATCTCTTTTTCATTCCTGGTGTTGGTAATTGTATCATCTTTTTTCTTTGCCAGTATACATAATGGATTAATCTGTCTTTTTCAAAGAACCAGCTTTTGATTTAATTAGTTTTTCTCCTTTTTCCTGTTTTCAGTTTCATGGATTCTCTGTTATGTTACTTCTCTCCTCCTGCATGCTTTGAATTTATTTTACTCTTTTTCTCATTTTTTTTAAGATTTTATTTATTTGACAGAGATCACAAGTAGGCAGAGAGGCAGGCAGGATGGGGGGGGGGGAGCAGGCTTCCTGCTGAGCAGAGAGTCCAACACCGAGCTCAATCCCAACATCCACCCAGGTGACCCCTTTTTCTCATTTCTTAAGGTAGAAACTTAGATGGTTTATTTGAGATCATTCTTTAAGAGAAGCATTTAATATAGGGGCGTCTGGGTGGCTCAGTGGGTTAAGCCTCTGCCTTCGGCTCAGGTCATGATCCCGGAGTCCTGGGATCAGGCTCTTTGCTCAGCAGGGACCCTGCTTCCCCCTCTCTCTCTGCCTGCATCTCTGCCTCCTTGTGATCACTCTCTCTCTGTCAAATAAATAAATAAAATCTTTAAAAAAAAAAAGATGAGCATGTTATGGTACAAATTTCCTTCTTCTTCTTCTTCTTTTTTTTTTTAAAGATTTTATTTATTTATTTGACAGGCAGAGATCAGAAGTAGGCAGAGAGGCAGGCAGAGAGAGAGGGAGGAAGCAGGCTCCCCGCCGAGCAGAGAGCCTGATGCGGGGCTCGATCCCAGGACCCCGAGACCATGACCTGAGCCGAAAGCAGAGGCTTAACCCACTGAGCCACCCAGCGCCCATACAAATTTCCTTCTAATCACTGTTTTAGCTATACCCTGCAAATTCTGATACTTTGAGCAAAAATTAAATGTCTCATTTCCCTTATATCTTACTCTTTTGCCCATGACCATTTAGAAATGTTTAATTTTTACATGTTTGGGGAATTTTTGCCCTGTTATCTTTCCGTTATTGTTTTAGTTCTATTATGGTCAGAAAACATACTCTAAAAAAAGTACTATTTCAGTCATTTTAAATTTGTTAAAATTTTTAAATGGTCTAGGATATGGCTTGTCTTGGTGAATATCTCCCATACAGTAAGAAGAATTATGTTCTGCTGTTCTATAGTTTTCTATAAATGTCAGTTAGATTGAGTTGGTTGATGATTATGTTCAGTTTTTCTGTATCCTTGCTGATACTTTGTATGCTTTCTATATCCGTTACTGAGAGAAGAGTGTTGAAGTCTCCAGCCATAATTGTGGGGTTTTCCAATTATATTTTCACTTCTATCCATTTTTGCATGTATTTTGAGGCTCTGTTCTTAGGTGTGTACATTATATCTTCTTGGTGAATCAAATCTTTTATCATTATGTAATGTTCTTCTTTGTGGTAACTTCACTTGTTCTAAGTTCAAAAATAATCTGCTGTCTGATTTATATAGCTACTTCAGTTTAATCTGATTGGTGTTTATGTGGTATATCTTTTAACATGATTACTCACATTATAATATATAATTACTCCTGCTTGTTAATATAACATATGTAATGATACTAAGTATAATTATTAATGTATTTGGATTTAGGTCTCCCATTTATTTTTTTTCTTTATTCCCTTTGTTTCCCATCCTTTGGTTTTTCTATTCTCTTCTTTATTTTGGATTGTTTGATATTTTCCTTTTTCTAACAGTTTATGAATTTTTAAAAAAGATTACTTATTTGAGAGGAGAGAGAGCACACAGAAGCTGTGGGGAAGAAGCAGAGTCTCTGCTGAGCAGGGAGCCTGACATGGGGCTTGATCCCAGGACCCTGAGATCGTGACCCGAGCCAAAAGCAGATACCGAACTGACTGAGCCACCTAGGCCCCTATGATTTCTTGATTTTTATCTCTCTGTATAGGTTTTTTAGTGGTTTCTCTAGGGATTACAATATTCATGCCTACACAGTCTACTTAAAATTAGCATTTTATCATGTTAAGTGGGATGTAGAGTATGCCACCTAGGTCCCTTTTCCTTCCTGCTCACATGTTCTAGTTTGTCATCTATTTTCCTTGAAAACCCCCACAATTTAAAGAACTTAGAAGAATTGCTGATTACATTTAAACCAGATATTTGCTGTAGCTGTTACTGTTCCTTTGTTCCTGAAGTTTGGTTATTATTTCTGGTACCATTTTACCAGTGTCTCAAGAATTCGTTTAGCACTTTTTTTTTAGAGCAAGACTGCTATCAGATAATTTTCTCAGTTATTTTCCATCTGAGACTTCTCCTTATTTTGAATTTTTGCTTGATAGAGAATTCTAGGTTGGTAGTTCTTTTTTTTTTTTTTTTTTTTTACCACTTTGAAAACTGTGTTTCACTGCCTCTGGCCTCTGTGGTTTCTGGTATAAATCTGCAATCTTGGAATCATTATTACTCTGTATTTAATATCTTTTTTATAGCTGTTTTTTGAGATATTTTCCCTGTCTTTAATGTTCAGCAATTTGGTTATAGTGTTCAGGTATGGATTTCTTTGAGTTTCTTCCTATTTGAGGCTTACTAAGCTTTTTGATTTTAGAAGTTTGGTTTTTCCTCTTTTGAGGGTGAATATTCAGCCATTGTTCTTCACATTCTTGGGAGCACTGTACTTTTTTCCTTTTTTTTCTGGGACTTTAATGATGCAAATGTTGTATCTTTGTCATTGTCCTGCAGGTCCTTGAGGTTCTGTACTTTTTCTAACTTTTTTTCCTATTGTTTAGCTTGGAAAATTTCTATTCATATTATCTCTGGATTCACTGATTCTTTCCTCTGTCGTTTCATCATGCTTTGAGTCTTTCCAGTGAATTTTAAGTTTGGGTTATTATTATTGTTATTATTATTGTTTGGTTTTAATGTGTGTGAACATGCAGTTGGGGGAAGGGGAGGAGTGGAGGGAGAGGGAGAGAGAGAATCTCAGGCAGACTCCACGCTCAGCGCAGAACCCAATGCAAGGTCAATCCCACTTCCCTGAGATTATGATCTGAGCTGAAATTAAGAGCTAGACACCTAACCAACTGATTCACCCAGGCACCGCTATAGTAGCTTCTTAAAAAACAACAGCAACAACGACTTTGTTCTATAATTCCAGCATCTGTATCATGCTTATCTTTTTCCTTTGTGAGATCATGGGGTTTTCTGGGGTTTTGAAAGGCTGTTAATTTTGGATTGTATTATGGACAGTTTGACTTCAGTGATTGTGGGTCATGTTTAAATCCTGTAGAAAATGGTGAATTTTTGCTTTAGCAAGAAATTTGCCTGGTTAGGGTCAGGCTATAAGTTCCAGCTAGCATTCTGTAAGCTGTGGTTGAAGAGTCCATTCATTTTTTGGATTTTACTTGTATGATAAGTCTGTAAGCATCCTGTCTGGAAAGGTCATAGTTTAGTTCTCAGATCCTTTGGTATGCTCTCACAGTCAAGTCCATGCATGCCCAGCTCATGTATGAGCTCAGGAGCACACATACAACTTGGTAAGCTTTTCACGAATCTCCCGTTCTGCAGTCTCCCTAATGGATTCTGGCGCCTAGGGGAGCCCACCTTCTGGTTGTTTGGCTAAAAAGTTGGGGCTTTACTTTCCATGATTATGTCCGCCTCTGGCCAAGCAGTGAGAGGACAGAGGATCCCTGAACTAGGGATTCTCCTCTTCCTAGTGGGACCACGGTTTCTTTGTAGAGCTTTAGGAGCCTGCCTGTGTGCTGCCGCCATTGCCCGCATTGCTAGCCTGGTGTTCCCTGGGGACGCGGACTAGTGTGAAAGGGATCAAACAAGAGTACAGGAAATTGGCTCACTCTCCCTTATCTATAAAAGTCCCCTTTCTGCTCCTTAGACCAGAAGTAGAAGACTTCTCTGGAGCTTTTCTTGGTGCATCCGGTGTTCATTGTCAGCTTTTGAGTCCAGGCTAGGAGATCCCGGAGGAACAGAAAGTGGGGAACTTGACCCTGGTGTAGTGGTGCTTTGAGTTCTGGTTTCCTTTCTCTATCTGCCTGCTACACCATTTACTTTTTCAGGTCCTCAGATAAACTTGTCCAGTGTTTTTAGTTGCATTCTGTGGAAGATTGGGTGGTGTGTGCTTATTTCATTTTGACCTACTCCTTAGGATTTCAAATCAAGTCACAGCATGTGGATTTTCTGTTTTCTCCTTAAAAGCAAATACATTGGGAAGATAGTGGCTTAACATCTGCCTCTGTGGTTCCTATTATAATTATTTTCATTGTATTAAAGCCTCTTGAGTGGCGCCTGGGTGGCTCAGTGGGTTAAGCCTCTGCCTTCGGCTCAGGTCATCATCTCAGGGTCCTGGGATCGAGTCCTGCATCAGGCTCTCTGTTCAGTGGGGAGCCTGCTTCCCCCCCCCCCCCCCCCCGCCTGCCTCTCTGCCTACTTGTGATCTCTGTCAAATAAATAAATAAAATCTTTTAAAAACAAAAACAAAACAAAACAAAAAACCTCTTGAGCTACAGAGCGTGGCCATCTGTCATCACCTCTTATGATTGTATTTAGAATGTTTCTGGAGCATAGAAATGCCTACTCTCCTCGTTCTGGTTCCAGCTCTCATTTTTCATAGCGTGGAAACACTTTTTCTTTGAAAACCTTTTTGTATTTGCCTGTATCACTCTCAGGTAGCCTAGGGTTTTCTTAATAGGTCCTTTTTACCAAAAAGAATTTGGAATGGCCTATTGGCTTTTGTAGCTAAAGATTGAGATTAAGAGCTCAGAGTTGATGTGTAATTTCTTCTGAGTAACTTCTTCTTTAGGATATACTGCTGTTTTGTATTTCCATTTAAATAGATACTGAGTTTGTTTTAGGATTTTTATGCAAAGAGGTGGAGGTTAACAAGAGCTGATCTTAATAAATGTGTTAATTTTGCTAATACACATTCTCCTTAATAGTAATAGCCACTCAGAGTGACTTTAAGAATAGGCTTGCACGTTCCTTGTGCTGAAGCCCACTTCCCTTATTAATTTATTAAAATGTTTGATGAAATATATTAAATATATATTATATATAAAATATATTAATGTCTTTTTATTTATTTATTTATTTATTATATTTTGGGGCACCCAGGTGGCTCAGTTGGTTGAGCAGCTCAGGTCATGATCCTGGAGTTTGGGGATCAAGTTCCACATCTGGCTCCTTGCTCAACAGGGGGTCTACTTCTCCCTCTGACCTTCCCCCCTCATGCTCGCTTGCTCTCATTCACTGTCTCTCTCAAATAAATTTAAAAAATTATTTATATAATAAAATATAAATATTTTATATATTAAAAATATATAAAAATTAAAAATATATAAAATAAATAAATAAAATATATAAATATAATTTATTTAATTTTTAATGATTTATAATAAAATAATTTATTTAATTAATTTATTTATTTAATGATTTAATTGATTTAATAATTTATTGATTTATTAATTTAATTTTATATAGATAATATAAAATATAAAATAATTTATTGATTTATTAATTTAATTTTATATAAATAATATTATATTATAAAATATATATATTATTTATTTGAGAGACAGTGAATGAGAGCAAGAAAATATATATATATATATAATAGTTTTTTTTTTTATTTGAGAGAGAGAGAGAGAGATGGAAAGAGCCTGAGAGGGGAGAGGGGAGGGAGTCAGAGGTAGAAGCAGACTCCCAACTAAGCAGGGAGGCCAGCTTGGGGCTCTATCCCAGGACTCTGGGATCATGATCTGATCTGAAGGCAGACACTTAACTGACTGAGCCACCTCCGTGCCCCAGTGTCCTTTTAATCTTAAATGAAAACTGAATTCTCCTGATCCAAAAGAAGGATGTAACTACATTCAGTGTTTCTGAAATGAAATATAGTTAATATTTTATTTAAAGGTGTCAAAACTTCTTTTGGTGTGTTTAATCGCCCAGAAAATAAATGCATTAGTGTCTGTACAACTTCTTACAGCATTTGTCTGGGATTGGCAGCTGTTTTTAGTGGTGGAAAAGCAAGAACTGAGAAACAACCCAAGTTCTGATTTTTAGGCTTTTTGATAGTTTTCAACAAAACTAGTGTCTTTGTTCTGATTAACAATTTGCTCATAGTGGCTATACAATAAATGTTTGTGAGAGAGTGAAATTAGATTGGATTATGTTATATCTGGTTAAAGGCAGAATAGTTCGCCCAG
The DNA here is from genome assembly GCF_020171115.1 of Neogale vison. Taxonomy (NCBI): domain Eukaryota; kingdom Metazoa; phylum Chordata; class Mammalia; order Carnivora; family Mustelidae; genus Neogale; species Neogale vison. The sequence goes on from NC_058095.1 coordinate 64,428,455, forward strand.
ATCTTCACAATGGATACCTTTCATCTAGGCCCTGGTTGTAGAAAGCATTAATTTACACATAAGCACAACTTCCCTTCCCCAAAACATATCTTTTTATAGCTCTGGATATTAGAGGCAGTACTGGTGCTGATGTCAGACCTGAGCTTTTGTCCTAACTCTTGCACTTTCCCTTTTTTCTTTGAATTCTTTTGTCTTTTTTTTTTTGATGTATTAAGAAAAGATACATGAACTCTACCTTCTTAACAAATTTTTAAATATGTGGTACGATACTGTTAACTATACATACAGTGTTGTATAGCAGATCTCTAGAATTTAGTCATTTTGGGTATCTGAAACTTTATACCTGTTAACAGTCGCTCTCTGTATCTTCCTCCATCCCCTACAGTTACTGTTGTTTTCTGCTTCTGTGAGGTTGACTGTTAGATACTGCATATAAGTGGAATCCTGCAGGATTTGTCGTTCTGTGACTAACTTATTTTATTTAGCATAATGTCCTCAAGGTTCATTCATGTGGTCACATATGGCAGTAGTTCCTTCTTTTTATGGCTGAACAATATTCCGTTGTGTGTCTGTACCGCATTTTGTTTATACGTGTATCTGTCCATGGACATTTGGTTGTTTCTATATCTTGGCAATTGTGAATAATGCTGCAATGAAATGGAAGTACAAATATCTCTCGAAGATCCTGATTTCAGGTTTTTTTGTTTTTTGTTTGTTTGTTTGTTTGTTGATAAATACCCAGAAGTAGCATTCCTAAATGGTGTAAATGTTACTTTTTTTTGAGGAGTCTTCATTCTGTTTTCCACAGTGGTCACACCATTTTACATTCTCACCAACAGTGCATGAGGGCTCCAATTACTCCACATCTTGCTAACTCTTGTTAACTTTTTTTTTTTTTTTTGGTAATGATCATCCTAACAGGTATGAGATGATTGATATCTCATTGTGGTTCTGTTCTTTTGGTCTGTATGTCTGTCTTTATGCTATTACTTTATGCTAGTACCATACTGTTTCATTATTGTAGCTTTATAATGTTTTTGAAATCAGGAGGTTTAATGCCTCTGGCTTTGTTCTTCTTTCTCAAAGTTCTTTGACTATTCAGGTCCTTTGTGATGCCTTATGAATTTTAGGATTTTTTTTTTCTATTTGTGTTAAAAAATACCACTGACATTTTGATAGGGGTTGTGTTGAGTCTGTAGATTGTTTTGGGAAGTGACATCTTAACAATATTAAGTCTTCCATTTCATGAACACAGGATGTTTTTCCATCTATTTGTGCCCTCTAATTTCTTAAAGCAATGTTACAGTTTTAAGTGTATAGATCTTTCACTTCCTTGGTTAAATCAATTCTTAAGTATTTTGTTCTTTGTGTTGCTATTTTAAGTGGATTTGCTTGCTTAATTTCCTTTTTTTTTAAAGATTTTATTTATTTATTTGTCAGAGAGAGAGGGAGAGAGAGAGCAAGCACAGGCAGACAGAATGGCAGGCAGAGGCAGAGGGAGAAGCAGGCTCCTTGCCGAGCAAGGAGCCCGATGTGGGACTCGGGACCATGACCCAAGCTGAAGGCAGCCACTTAACCAACTGAGCCACCCAGGCGTCCCCTTAATTTTCTTTTTGATTAGTATAGTTCATTGTTAGTATATAGAAATGCAGCTGATTTTTGTATGTTGATTTTGTATCTGTAACTCTGAATTCAGCTATCAGTTTTTTGTGGAGTCGTCAGGGTTTTCTACATGTAAGAGAAAGTCATCTGCAAACAGAAATAATGTAACTTCTTCCTTTCCAATTTGGATACTGCCCCTCTCCCCATCCTAGTAGCCTTGGCTAGACTTCTAGTTAAATAGGTTAAAAGTGGGCATCTTTGCTTTATTCCTAATATTAGAGGAAAAGCTTTCAGTTTTTCATGATGGAGTAAAATGTTACCTGTGAGTTCCATATATGGCTTTTATTATGTTGAAGTTATTTCCTTTTGTTCCTAATGTGTTGAGAGTTTTAAATAACAAAAGAGTGTTGTATTGTCTGAAATGCTTTTTCTGCATCTGTCAAGTTGATATGATATATCACTATAATTGATTTTCATATGTTGGACTGTCCACTTGGTCATGGTATGTGATGCTTTTAATGTACTGTTGAATTCTGTTTGCTCATACTTTGTTGAAGATTTATATTTATATATATATTATATATATATATATAATATGAACATATATATACATATGTTTATCAGGGATATTGTTCCATAGTTCTTTTTTTTTAATTTTTTTATTAACATATAATGTATTATTAGCCCCAGGGGTACAGGTCTGTGAATTGCCAGGTTTACACACTTCGTAGCACATACCTTCCCCAATGTCCATAACCCTACCACCCTCTCCCTACCCCTCCTCCCCCGGCAACCCTCAGTTTGTTTGTTCTGTAGTTTTCTTATAGTGTCTTTGCCTGGCTTTGGTATTAGGGTATTGTTAGCCTCATTAAATGAGTTTGAAAGTGTTCATTTTTAATTTTTTTGGAAAGAGTTTGAGGATTATTGTTCATTTTTCTTTAAATGGTAGAATTCACCAGTGAAGCCATCTGTTCCTAGGCTTTTCTTTGTTGGAAGGGTTTTTGATTACTGAATTAGTCTCCTTACAAATTATAGATATGTTCAATTTCTCTGTTTCTTGGTGATTCAGTCTTAGTAGGTTGTATGTTTCTAGGAATTTACTTCTTCTAAGTTGTTGGCATATATCTAATTTGTTGGCATATTATTGTTCATAAGTGTCTTACGATACTTTTAGTTCTGTGGCATCAGTTGTAATATCTCCATTTATTTTTTATTTTATTTGAGTTGTCTCTTTATTTTAGTCCAGCTAAAGTCTGGTCAGTTTTGTTGAACTTCTTAAAAAAAACCAATCTTTTCATTGATTTTTCCATTGTTTTTCTGTTCTGTATTTATTTCTTCTCTAATTGTTATTCCTTCTTTGAAACTTTGTGCTTAATTTGATATTTCTAGTTTCTTACATAAAGTTAGGTTCTTTGAAATCTTCCTACTTTCTTAATGTAAGCATTTATAGCTATAAATGTCCCCTTGATACTGGTTTTACTGCATCCAATAAAATTTGGGTATTTTGTGTTTTCATTTGTCTCAAGATATTTTTAAAATTTCCATTTCGATTTCTTTTTCAACTCATTGGTTGTTCATGAGTATACTGTTTAATTTCCACATATTTCTGAATTTTCCAGTTTTCCTTTTGCTTTTGATTTCTGGGTTTATTCCATTGTGGATGGGAAAGATACTTGGTAGCATTTCTGTCTTAAATTTAAGACCTGTTTTGGGACCAACTGTGCGATCTGAATGTGTATTCTATTCTGCTGCTGTAGGGTGGAACGTTCTGTATCTTATCTGTCTTTTAGGTCCATTTGGTCTGTGGTGTTTGAGTTCTCTTTCATTCCAAATTTTCTGTCTGGATGTTCTATATTGATTATTGAAAATGGGGTATTGAAGTCATGGTATTGCTATTTATGTCTTCCTTCACTTCTGTCAATGGTTTCTTTATATATTTAGATGCTCTGATGTTGGGTACATATATATTTATAATTGTTATAGCCTCTTGGTGGATTGACCCTTTTATCATTGTCTCTTGTGACAGTTTTTGACTTAAAGTTTGTTTCGTCTAATACAAGGTAAGTCCCCTTGCCCCTGCTCTTTTGGTTGCTATTTACATGGAATATCTTTTTCCATCCCTTCACTTTCTGCCTGTGTGTAACCTTAAATCTAAATTGGGTCTCTTGTAGACAGCATGTAGTAGGATCTTGATTATTAAAAAAAAAATACATTGAGCTTCTTTATGTCTTTTGGGGAATTTAATCCATTTACATTTAAAGTAATTATTGATAGGGTAGGATTTACTGTTGCCATCTTGTTCATTGTTTTTCTGAGTGGCTTTTAGGCCTTTTTCTTTACTTTCTTGCTGCCTGCCTTTGTGTTCCCTTGTTTTTATGCAGTGATATGCTTTCATTTCTTTTTCATTCTTTTGCATATCTTCCATAGGTATTTTCATTGTGGTCACCATGGGACTTATATAAAAGATCTTAAAGCAATCTGCATTAAGCTGATAAAACTTCAGTCACATACAAAAGCTATGTTTTTGCTTCTCCATTGCTCCTCCCTCTCCCCAGCACTTTCTTAACTAAAATAGATCATTTTTAGCATATAAGGTTCTTTTTTTCTGTAAAAATAGTGATAGTCTATTCTTAAAAAAAAAAATCTATTCTGTTAACCCAGGGGTTCTCAAAGTGTGGTTTGCACACCCATAGAGGGTCCCTAGAAAATTTTTTCAGCAGGGTCCATTTAGTCGAAACTGTTTCCATGACAATTCAGAGATGGTATTTGTCTGTTTCATGGTGTTGACATTTGTAATGATGGGGCAAGGACAGCTGTGGGAAAACCTGCTGGCACTGGGCCAAATTGTAATAATAGTCATTTTGTGCTGCTCCATACTTCCAGTAAAACTAAGTGCCAGTTTTACTTAAAGATGTCTTTGGGGAAGTGGATAATTAATTTTGTTAAATCAAAACCCTTGGGTATATGGTGTTTTTTTTAAGACATAAATTTCATTTTTAATTTTTTAAAGTCCAATTAGTGGGGCACCTGGGTGGCTCAGTCGATGAAGCATCTGTCTTCAGCTGGGGTCATGATCTCAGGGTCCTGGGATTGAGACCCATGTTGGGCTCTCTGCTCAGCAGGGAGCATGCTTCTCCCTCTCTCTACCATTCCTTCTGCTTGTATTCTCTGTCTCTCTGTCAAATAAATGAATAAAATCTTTAAAAAATAATAATAAAAATAAAGTCCAGTTAGTTAACATACAATGTAATATTATTTTCAGATGTGCATATAGTGATCAACACTTTCATACAACACCCAGTGCCCATCATATCATGGGTATGTGGTTTTTTAATGTGTGATGACATGAGAAGCATGCAGAACACTTCTGCATACTCGGGTATGCTACTTGTTTTAAGGAAAAGTACATGTATATTTGAATGCTTTTGTAAGCTCAAGCAGCTGCTTTTTTTTAAAGATTTTTATTTATTAGGGGGGAGCACCTGGGTGGCTCAGTGGGTTGAGCCTCCGCCTTCGGCTTGGGTCATGATCTCACGGTCCTGGGATCGAGCCCCACATCTGGCTCTCTGCTCAGCGGGGAGCCTGCTTCTCCCTCTCTCTCTGCCTGCCTCTCTGCCTGCTTGTGATCTCTGTCTGTCAAATAAATAAATATTAAAAAAAAGATTTTATTTATTAGAGAGTGAACAGAAGGGAGAGGAAGAGAGAATCTAAAGCAGATTCCATGCTGAGTGCAGAGTCCCACAGGGGGTTTGATCTCATGACTCTGAGATCATGATCTGAGCTGAAACCAAGAGTCAAACTCTCAGCTGGGTGAGCCGCCCAAGCCTTTCTCATTTAGTTGCTTTTTTGATGGAATACCATTTTTACTCCAAAGAAAGACTGTGATTACACAGAGTTGGGTATTTTTCCCAACGTTTTCTTGGAAATGAATGAAATGAGCTTGTCATTTCAAATATTTGTTGATAGTATTTTTTGCTGACAGTATTTGTTACTCTCCGTAAAATGTAAGCCTTTTTAAGTGAAAATTAGAATTTTGGGAAACTTATATTCACCACCCTGTGCTTTGGCAGCTTTAAAGAGTGTTTGATAAGGTGATATTAATGATGTGATAGATACACTGTGTGATGCAGTGTATCCATATTTGGAAGGTCTGTGTAAGTCAGTGAACCAATATTTTTGAAACTATTAAAAAATATGTGATGTCATAAAATCAAGAGTAAAAAGATCCACTTACCATGGGAAATAGACCATTGGGTTTTAATATAACAGACAGTTTTACTGATCTAGTTTGCACTTCCACATTCTAACTAACCTTTAAGAAACTACCACTTGTCAAGTTCTGATGTAATATCAAAGAAGAATATCTTCACAGTGATTTCAGAAAGCTGTTAAAATACTCCTTTTCCCATCTCTGCATGTGTGAGGCAAGATTTTCTTAATATAAAGAGGGGTGCCTAGGTGGCTCAGTTGTTGAGCATCTGCTCTTGGTTCAGGTCCTGAGACCAGCATCCTGGGATGGAGCCCCACATCAGTTTCCCTGCTCCGAGGGAAGCCTGCTTCTCCCTCTCCCAGTCCCCCTGCATGTGTTCCTTCCCTCTGTCAGATAAATAAATAAAACCTTTAAAAATATATACAGATAAAACCGTTTCTCCATTCACAAAGCTTCTTATATGTGTGGGTTTTCATACCAAGCATTCTTCTCTCTGTGGGGTCCTACTGTTTAATTCATTCTGGCACTAACTCCCCAGAGGTAGCACTGACCTCCCAGGTTAAGGGCTCAGTCCCACAAGATTGCCCCCCATTTCAGGTGCCAGCTGCAAGTCTCAAGATTTTACCTATACTTCTGGCCAACTAGCTATATAAATCTGGGGTTTCCACAACCTCTCCTCATGTTCAATAATATTTTCATAATAACTCACTGAACCTAGGGAAACACTTGACTGGTTTATTATAAAGTATGTTGTAAAGTATACAAGTGAACCACCAAGTGAAGAGGTACAGAGGGCAAGGTCAAGAAGGATCCCAAGTGCAGGAGGCCCTGTCTTTGTGGGGTTGGGCTGTGCCACCCTTCCAGCAAATAGATGCATTCATCATCCCAGAAGCTCTCTGAACCACTTCATTCAGGGGTTTTGTGGTTCTATAATGTGGGCACGATTGGTTGAATTACCGTTTGTGATTAACTTGATGATCCCCCAGATTTTCCACTCTCCCTGGAGGGTAGGGAGTGGGGCTGGAAGTTCTGATTCTGTAATCACATGGTTGGTTTCTCTGGCAACCAGCCCCATTTCTGCATGTCACCTCATGACCATAAACTTTTCTGTGGTTGAAAGGGGCATATTATGAATAACAAAATATGCTTACCTCACCCCTACCACTCAGGTAATTCCAGGGGTTTTAGAAGCTCTCTGCCAGGAACAGGGGTGAAGACTCTGTGTGTGTGTGTGCGTGTGCGTGTGTGTGTGTGTGTGTATTTTATATCACTGTATCAAAATACACTTCAGCCAACACAAAATAGCACCGCAGATTGAATGCCAAAGCAGATACGAAAACATAGCAGTTTCCTATCAATATAAACAGAGTGTTGCAAAAATGTTCAATAATGCCCTTTTCCCACTAATTGTTTTGGAAAATAGTTTTTTTTCCATAAAAAATACATTTTTGGAAATGTGTTTTGGAAATGTATTGTTTGGAAAATAGTTTCTTCTCCATAAAAAATTTAAGAAAGATTTACTAATGTTAATTTTAACTGAGTCAGAAATTTTTCTTGTTTTTTTAAATTTCTTTTTTTTTTTCCAAAGACTTTATATATTTATTTGACAGAGGAGAGAGAGAGCACAAGCCAGGGGGAGCAGCAGAGGGAGAGGGAGAAGTAGGCTCCCTGCTAAGCAGAGAGCCCGATGCAGGGCCCGATTCCAGGACCCTGGGACCATGCATGACCTGAGCTATAGACAGCGGCTTAAACATCTGAGCCACCCAGGCACCCCAGTTTTTAAAAATTTCTAATACCTTCATATCTATAGCCCAAACTCCCACTAACGAAAGATCTTTAGGTTCCTCAGTAATTTAGAGTCGCAGAGAAGTCCTGAGATTCAGAAGTTTGAGACTCATTGTTTTAACCTTCTAAGGTTGTTGAAAGTTAAACAGATGTGTTTATGAATGTGAAATCATTTTGTAAAATATTTTAAGTGTAGGTTTATAAATAGTTTTTTTTATTTTTATTTTTAACAGCTCTTGCTGTTACATTTGCTGTGCAAGTCCTTCAGGTTGAGACTTGGAGAAGAGACCTGGAAAGAAAACATGCAGAAGTAATTGCTGTTGCAGAGCTCATTAGTTTAGATGGGAGTCAGGGGGGAGATTCACATAGAACTCTGTTCCACAAACCGGACAGTGAAAACATAACATGCTGGAGGCTTGTTTTGTCCTAAATACTTAGTGATACGTATTTATATTTGTAATATACGTATATGGATTTGTCTGTGTGTTTGCTTGGTCATACCGCAAATAGGTCTGCTGCTCCTGATTCTGGTCCATTACTCATCCAAGTTGCTCTTTGAATTTTGAAGTTTTCCCCTTCTTTCCTTGCAGGTATAGAACAAGATGCAGTGAATACTTTTACCAAATATATATCTCCAGATGCTGCTAAACCAATACCAATTATAGAAGCAATGAGAAATGACATCATAGGTAAGCAGTGCTTGAAGTTATGGCAAAAATAAATAAATAATGCATGGTTTTGGTTATTAGCTAAGAGATTTTTTTATGAACATGGAATTCAACATATCCTTTCCTAGTCTGTTTTCAGAGCACTTTATATATCTACTGTATCTCACTTTAGATTTTCCTCTCTCATATTTTGGACCCAAATTTTTAGACTTTGATTCAAGTAACAACAGCAGCAAGGAAGTAACAGTAGCACACATTTATTGAGTACTCAGTGTGTCCCAGACAGCATTGTAGGCACTGTTCATGGATAAACTCGAATCTTCTAAAGAACGTTGTAATGTAAATATAGTTGTTATTTTATAAACGAGGAATCAGAAGCACAAAGAGAGTAAATAATTTGCCCAGAGTAACACAACTCAGACACGGTAGAGTCAGGATTTGAAAATAGACGCCTACACATTAAGTAGTATGCTATTTGGCAGTGTTTTTCAAACTGTAAATTCAGACAAGTCTCCTCTTAGACCTAGCTTTCTGCCAAACAAAGGACTAGAATAGAAAAATTGAAAGTGCTCAGTAATAAGGCCAAACAAACATTCCAGGCCATTGTTTTCATATACGTATATGTGTACTGTGTCACGTAAATCTATGTCTCTGTAGGTCCTCGTAAGAAAAAAATTGGGGGCGCCTGGGTGACTCAGTGGGTTAAAGCCTCTGCCTTCAGCTCAGGTCATGATCCCACACTCCTGGGGTTGAGCCCCCGCATTGCGCTCTCTGCTCAGCAGGGACCTGCTTCTTCCTCTTTCTCTCTGCCTGCTTCTCCGACTTCTTGCCTACTTGTGATCTCTGTCTGTCAAGTAAATAAATAAAACCTTCAAAAAAATTGTCAGTTTTTGCTGCGTCGTATCAGAAGGACCTTAGGTGCACCTGTAATCACAGATGACAGTGGTTTGTTTGTTTATTAAATAAATCTTGTATTCCCATCAAGCCCTAGTACTGAGTTTTAATTTTTATTACAGGGACTTTGTATTTTTGATTTATGAAATGAATCATGCTGTTAACAGATTGTTCCCAGCATGGGGCTCCTGAAGTCTTCACCAGAGATACTTTGCACTCAGTCATCGTTGGAGACAGTAAAACCCTTTCCTGTCTGAGCTGTAGTTCTTAAATTGGCCCACCATACTTCCCAGTGAACAACTGTTGGCTATTTTGGGGTCCGTCAGATGCCGGGCCCATTGTTTTCCTTTTCTTTCTTCCACACAGATGCTTCTAGCATATAGGTCTTGTGGATAGTGGTTGTTTGTCCCCGTTTACTTGTATTTTGGGTTTTCACCCAGTTTTGTTGCAAATGTTGTCATTGGATTTTGGCTTTTCTATGTAATTCCTCTCTTTTTATGTGGGAATTTGTGGCTACCGTCTTCCAGACTTCTCTAGACCAACATTTCTTGTGTAATAATACAACTAGGGTGTCCTAACTGATGAGAATTTGACTCTTGGGGGAATTGGTTGGCTAGTGATTCCTTTGGGGACTCGTTTGTACCAGCGAATAACCAAACTATCTGGGTTAGGGGAGAAAAGGGAGAATTTTTGAGCCAAATACATTACATTTAAAAATGAAATATCAGGGGTGCCTGGGTGGCTCAGCGGGTTAAGCCGCTGCCTTCAGCTCAGGTCATGAACTCGGAGTCCTGGGATCGAGCCCCACATCGGGCTCTCTGCTCAGCAGGGAGCCTGCTTCCTCCTCTCTCTCTGCCTGCCTCTCTGCCTGCTTGTGATCTCTCTCAAATAAATAAATAAAACCTTAAAAAAAATGAAATATCAGGGACGCCTGGGTGGCTCATTCGGTTAAGCGTCCACCTTCAGCTCAGGTCATGATCCCAAAGTCCTGGGATCAAGTCCCACATCCAGCGCCCTGCTCAGCAGAGAGCTTGCTTCTCCCTCTGCCTCTGCTGCTCCCCATGCTTGTGCTCTCTTTCTCTCTCTCTGTCTTTTTCTCTCTCTGGCAAATAAATAAGTAAAATCTAAAAAAAAAAAAAAAAAACCCAAAACCCCAAAAATATCACTTCAGTTCTTTTTTTCCTTTTCTTAAACTGTATCAAATTAATGATACAATACCATGAGGGGGAAAATAATCTTTGGAAGTATAAGTTGATAATATTTAGTGATTAAGGGATCTGAGAAAGTTAAAATGTTAATTACCTGTATGTTTTCAGACCATTTTTCCTCTTTGAGCCCCATTCTTCTTAATCTTACCCCATGTTCTCCTCTTTTGGTTGGAATATTCTAATACAGCTGTACTTCAAATACGTTACAGTTGGAAGAAGTCTGCACTTGTGCTGTTACTGTGTACCCCACCTGCCTAGTTTTGCTGTAAATGTTATTCATGGGTTTCTGGTGTTGCTAATTACTTCCTTTTTATATGGGGATTCAGAATAACTCAGAAACTATGCTTCCACTCTCTCCTTCATCTTCTGCAAATCCTTGAAGTAGAATTTAAAAAATATTTTGATGGTACAGCTGATGGAATTTGCTGATAGTTTGAAAATGAGCAGGGTAAGAAGGAAAAAGGAATCAAGCATGACTTCATTTCTTTGAAAAACTTGAATAACTGGGAGAGTGAAGTTGCCATTTATAAAATGAAGAAGATTGTAGGGGTAATAGCTCAAGGGAAAAATCAGGAGTTTGGGTTTGTAGGGGCCCAAATGGTGAAAGTCACGTATGCAGTTGGATATCTGTGCAAGGAGTTGATGAGAGAGGCAGGCCTGGGTTGGCGATGTGTTTGGAAGTCATCAGGATATAGATGGGCTTAGAGCCATGGATAACATTATCCTCAGAGTGAGTATGGTGAGCAGACAAGAGGGCCAAGGACTGTGTCTTGGGGCAGGCCTAACATTCACAAATCTGGTGGGTGAGGGAGAACCAGCAAAGGAGACACAGAAGGAGCAGCCCGTAAAGTCAGCTTTGTATCTGCTATGTCTCAGAAGAGTAGGGTATAGTAGGGTATAGTAGTTCTTAATGGAAGCCAAGTGAAAAAGTGTTTCTGGGAGTCAGGGAGTGATCAGAGGTGTGTTAAATCCTGCCGAGATTTTAAGTAAGATGAACACTAGGAATGGAATGGGTTTGCCAGCCTTGTGGACAGCTGGTCCATCAGTTACCTTAATTTCAGTGGACCACTGGAGACAGAAACTTCATCAGAGGAGGCGGAGTGAGGACAGCAGGTATGAGCAACTCCTGAGAGGCATTTTGCTATAAAGATGAGCTAGAAGAGGATGTTAAGTCAAGGGACAGTGGTTTTTGTTTTGTTTTTTTTGTAGTGATGTAGTGATGTGTTATAAGCATATGAGATATAGCATACAAACAAGTATGTATGTATAGGGTACAGACTGTAGCTGGTGAGTATGAGGCAGCAACAAAGGAAAAATTGATGCAGGAGACAGAGGACAACTGCTGTAAGAAAGAAGTCTTGAGGAGGCAAAAGAGGATGGGGCCCGGTGCTCAAATGCGGTCCAGGTAGATGTGGGAGTGATGGAAATAATTTTCTCATTGCTTCTATTTTCTTATTGAAGCAGGAAGCAAAGTCATCAGCAGAGAGAGTAAAAGAGCTGTTAAGGTGTTCCAAGAGAGAGGAGAAACTGGGTTGTGTGTTGTCTGGCAGAGTATGAGAGTAAATGGACCCGGAAACTGTAGTACGATCCTTGGGTTTCATTCAGGTCTCACTAAGGTCGTGAACTTTAGGTGAAACCAGCCATCGTGGGTGAATGTTTTTTTCCAGCCATATTTAATAGCTGGCTAACCAGCTTACTGATGTGCTGCGGTTTACTTAGGTAATTCCTGATTTTAGTGCATTTTGTGTTTCTACCAAACAACATTCGGATAAACTGTTTTACAGATAAACCTTTTTTTACAAATCCGTAACTCTTTTAAGTTGCTGTCTTAGAGTTGCTGATTGAAAGGGCATGTTTATTTTTAAAGCTTATGCTATAAACTCCCACAGTGCTCTCCAGAAAAGGATATACCAGTATATTCTCACTAACACTAGTTAGTGTCTGTTTTCTCATGTCCTTGCCCAAGCAAGGCAGTGCAGTGTTAAAAAATTAAACTTGTGCATTGTTATAACAATTTTGTGCCAGTTTACTAGACAAACGGGTAGGGTGCCTCCTTATTCTAACTTGTGGTTATATTTATTTGACTGCTAGTGAGCATGTATATTTTTTCATATTGACCATTTTATGTTTATTCTTTTTTTTTTAAGTTTATTTAATTTTTTTTTAGTAATCTCTACACCCAGCCAGCATGGAGCTTAAACTCACAACCCTGAGTGAGCATCCCCTCCAGACTGAGCCAGCCACGCACCCATTTTGCAAACTACTTCTTCATGTCCTTTCCTCATTTTTCTTTGGGGACATTTTTTACTAGTTTGTAGGAGCTCTTGATATATGAATGATAATAATCTGTCATATACAGGGTAAACTGTCATTGGTGCTGCACTCACACCACCCCCCCCAATTTGCCTTTTTAAAAAAAAAAAAGATTTTATTTATTTTGACAGAGATCACAAGTAGGCGGAGAGGCAGGCAGAGAGAGAGGGGGAAGCAGGCTTCCCGCTGAACAGAGAGCCCGACGCAGGGCTCGATTCCAGGACCCTGAGATCATGACCCGAGCCGAAGGAAGAGGCTTAACCCCCCCGAGCCACCCAGGCGCCCCCCAGTTTGCCTTTTTAATTTTGTTTTATGGGTGTGTTAATGCATAGAAATTAATTTTATGCTAGTGAATCTTTTGATTTCTGCCTTTATATCTATGGTTAGAAAGACTTTTCCTACCTCAAGATTGTATGTCCATCTGTATTTTCTTAGCTCTATTTAAAACTTTCTGATTTGTATGCCTCTCCAGTTATTTCCTACTCTGATCCACAAAGGCGTATGGTTTGGATTTAGTAGAAATGTATTTACCATTTCTTTTACAGCAAAGATTTGTGGAGAAGATGGACAGGTGGATCCCAACTGTTCATTTTGGCACAGTCCCATAGTCTTTAGTGCAATGGAGCAAGAGTAAGTTAATTTCATACTTTCACATTTTGGGTTTGGGGATTTGGGTTCACTCAACTACAAAGAATCAATTTTTGAGGACTTAAGTATTTTGAATGTTTACAGGATCTTATAGGCATATCTAAGTCTACCTTGGTTCGTGGTGTCTTTTAAATATAAATTATGTGAACTCTTAAAACACATGTTTGTTTTTAATGTTAGTATTTCTTAAGTTAAAAGAATTTTTTAAAATTCTGAAGTCATTTGGGGGTGATTATTAGAATAGTGTGACTATTAGAATTTATTTAAGCTATGCACGTGTTCAGTTAGATACCCTAATTTGTTAGCGCACGCTTTAAGCTTAATGGTTGCTCTATGACTAAATCCACATAGATTTGTTGATACTGCCTCCATGGTTTTTTTTTCAGATGAATTATTTTGCATGCCCATACGGAAAAAAATGTACATATTGATTCATTTAGTATTTATGAAAAGGGTGCTCTTTGCAAGGCATAGTTAGATATAGTACCTGCTTTGAAGGAAGTTACATCCTATTAAGAGAAGTAGGGTATGTTCTTTGGTTACATGTAATATGAGGTAGCTTGTGTCACATACCAGAGGAAAGCTCCAAAGTTTCTAAGAGGTGGGAGAGATTACTTCCAGGTCTAGGAACCAGGAACGACACCATGGGAGGAGAGGTAGTGTTGACCTAGGCTTTTAAGATATATTAGGCACAGAATGGAAAGAGTATATTTTTCCCAGTTAAGCTCTTTCCTTGATCATTCCCTCAAAATTTCCCTTTTTGTCCACGTGCAGGCACTTTAGTGAGTTTCTGCGAAGTCACCATTTCTGTAAATACCAGATTGAAGTGCTGACCAGTGGGACTGTTTACCTGGCTGACATTCTCTTCTGTGAGTCAGCCCTCTTTTATTTCTCTGAGGTAAAGTCTGCATTTCCTTTCACACTCTGTTAGAGCATTCCAGCCTCTAAACTAGAAATGCTGGGACCCCCCCCTATAGAAAATAACATGGAAAAGCCAAATCATTTCCAAAAACATCACTGGAATGAAATAATTTTCTTAGGTTAAGATGTACACCTAATGGCAAGAGTACTTGAATGGCATATCAGTCAGAGTAAAGAGAACATGAAAACTCAGTGTAGAGGGGGGGACAAGGTGGCGGGGTACTAGGAAGAGGCGTCTTTTCAGCTGGTACCCCAAAGTGAGCTGATTACCTACCAAAGAACTCTGATCACCCATGAAATCAGCCTGAGATCAGAATTATACACGTCTGGATCTCTACAGGGGCAGAAGACGCCAGTGAGCAGGTAAAGCGGAATGGGAACAGCGGACTGATATCGGAAGATAAACAAAAGGGGGAGGGAGCCACCAGAGGCGACCGGTGCAAAAGTAATACCCCGATACGAGCGAGAGTGCCCTGCGTCTGGGGACCAGCATTAACTCGGAGACTGGTTGAAAGCACTCCAAAAGAGCAAAGGATCGCGGGGGCAAATTGTGGGAATCGGGGCGGCTAGGGACAGGGGCTTGAGTCCCCGGTCCCAGACGGCCTCCCCGGCGCGGAGGCAGAGAGAGTGCGGCGGAGAAACCGGCTCCTGGTCCCTAAGCCGCCAGCATGCCCCAGAGCGCGGGGTTCCGGCTCCTGTGAGGGGATGGGAGCCGGTCTGCAGAACGCGCGCTAGCCCTACCACAAAGCTTGAGATGCGCGTGCACGTCGCTCCAGCTCTCCTGGGTTTCTAAGGCCCTGGGGCGCTTCTTGACCCGGGCCATTGTTTCAAAGTCTAAGCCTCGCGCCCGCGAAACTCTTCCCCGGACAGAGGCGCGCAAAAGCCCAGCCTGCGGCTTACGGACCAGCGCCCCGTTCTCAGTGCCCCAGACGCGCGCCCGACCCACAGCCGCCTCTGAAAAGAGGTGCGCGCAAGCCGGGCACTCCCAGCCCTGGCCGGCGGCAAAATCTCAGTGTGCGATCGCTGCTTGGAACCTCTCTGGCGGTCAGGAGCTCCCAGACAGCCGCCACTGCCTTGGCTTTGGGGACGAGCAAAAGATCCTGCGCCCCCAGGGTCTTTAACTTGGAACCTGCACTGCCAGCGTCCAAGGGGGAATTTATTCAGCTTCTGCACCCAGACTGAGGCTTCTGAGACGGAGATCAGGAAGTGTTCCAGGGTGCACCTTGACTGCACCAGAGTTGATACATCCAGCTACATCTGTTCAGTCTTCTCCCACCAAAATGACTAGGAGGAGGAATGCCCAACAGAAGAAAAATACAGAGGATGGACCTTCCGCAACAGAGCTAACGGCTATCAACATAGACAATATGTCGGAAAGAGAATTCAGGCTAACAATTATCCAGGCAATAGCTAGGTTGGAGAAAGCCATGGATGACCAAACAGAATTGATTGGAGCCGAACTGAAAGCGACCAGACAGGATGTTCACAATGTTAGGGCGGAGCTTAAAGCTACCAGGGAGGAGGTCCACAATGCTCTCAATGAGTTCCAATCCAATCTAAACTCTCTCAAAGCTAGGGTAACTGAGACAGAAGATAGAATTAGTGATCTGGAAGACAAACAGATAGAGAGAAAGGATCAGGAGGAAGCCTGGAACAAACAGCTTAGATCCCACGAAAGCAGAATTAGGGAAATAAGTGATGCCATGAAGCGTTCCAACGTCAGAATTATTGGAATTCCTGAAGGGGAGGAGAAAGAAAGAAGTCTAGAAGATGTCGTGGAACAAGTCCTTCATGAAAACTTTCCGAGTCTCGCGAATGAAACCAGCGTTCATGTACTAGAGGCTGAACGGTCTCCACCCAAGATTATACACTCCAAAAAAACATCACGACACCTGATAGTCAAATTGAGAAATTATAATTGTAGGTATAATCTCTTGAAAGCTGCCAGGGCAAAGAGGCTCCTTACTTACAGAGGGAAGCCCATCAGAATAACGTCAGACCTGTCCACAGAGACCTGGCAAGCCAGAAGAGGCTGGCAAGATATATTCAGGGCACTAAATGAGAAGAACATGCAGCCAAGAATACTTTATCCAGCAAGACTGACATTCAAAATGGATGGAGAGATAAAGAGTTTCCAAGACCGGCAAGACTTAAAAGACTATGCAACCACCAAGCCGATACTGCAGGAAATATTAAGGGGGGTTCTATAAAAGAGGAAAAATCCCAAGAATAGCATTGAACAGAAATATAGAGACAGTCTACAGAAAGAAAGACTTCAAAGGTAACTCGATGTCAATAAAAACGTATCTATCAATAATCACTCTCAATGTGAATGGCCTAAATGCACCCATAAAACGGCACAGGGTTGCAGATTGGATAAAACGACAGGACCCATCCATATGCTGTCTACAAGAGACCCATTTCGAACCTAAAGATACACGCAGACTGAAAGTGAAGGGGTGGAGAAGCATCTTTCATGCCAATGGGACTCAAAAGAAGGCTGGGGTAGCGATTCTCATATCAGATAAATTAGACTTCAAACTAAAGACTGTAGTCAGAGATACAGAAGGACACTACATAATCCTTAAAGGGACTATCCACCAAGATGATCTAACAATTGTAAATATCTATGCTCCCAATATGGGAGCAGCCAATTACTTAAGAAAACTGTTAATCAAGATAAAGAGTCATATTGATATGAATACACTAATCGTAGGTGATCTTAACACGCCTCTTTCAGAATTAGACAGATCATCGAAGCAGAAAATCAATAAAGGAACAAGAGCATTGAACGACACATTGGACCAGATGGACCTCATAGATATATACAGAACATTCCACCCTAAAACAGCAGAATACTCATTCTTCTCAAGTGCACACGGAACCTTCTCCAGAATAGACCACATACTGGGTCACAAATCAGGACTCAGCCGATACCAAAAGACTGAGATTATTCCCTGCATATTCTCAGATCACAATGCTTTGAAACTGGAGCTCAATCACAAGGAAAAGTTCCGAAGGAACTCAAACACCTGGAAGCTAAAGACCACCTTGCTTAAGAATGCTTGGATCAACCAGGAGATCAAAGAAGAACTGAAACAATTCATGGAAACCAATGAGAATGAAGACACTTCGGTCCAAAACCTATGGGATACAGCAAAGGCGGTCCTAAGGGGAAAATATATAGCCATCCAAGCCTTGCTCAAAAAAATTGAAAAATCCAGAACACACCAGCTGTCTCTACACCTTAAAGAACTGGAGGATCAACAACAAATCAAACCAACTCCACACATAAGAAGGGAAATCATCAAGATTAGAGCTGAGATCAATGAGGGAGAAACCAGAGATACAGTAGAACGTATCAATGAAACTAGAAGCTGGTTTTTTGAAAGAATCAATAAGATCGATAAGCCACTGGCTACACTAATCCAAAAGAAAAGAGAGAAATCCCAAATTCATAAAATTATGAATGAAAGGGGAGAGATCACAACTAACACCAAGGAAGTAGAAACAATCATCAGAAGTTACTACGAACAGTTATATGCCAATAAGCTTAGCAACCTAGATGAAATGGATGCATTCCTGGAAAAATATAAACTACCAAAATTGAACCAGGAAGAAATCGACAACCTGAATAGACCGATATCTAATAACGAGATTGAAGCAGTGATCAAAAATCTCCCAAAAAACAAGAGCCCAGGACCTGACGGATTCCCTGGGGAATTCTACCAAACCTTCCAAGAAGAAATAACACCTATTCTCCTGAAGCTGTTTCAAAAAATTGAAGCAGAAGGAAAACTTCCAGACTCTTTCTATGAAGCCAGCATTACCCTGATCCCCAAACCAGGCAAGGACCCTACCAAAAAGGAGAATTTCAGACCAATATCACTGATGAATATGGATGCTAAGATTCTCAACAAGATCCTAGCCAACAGGATCCAACAACACATTAAAAAGATTATCCACCATGATCAGGTGGGATTCATCCCTGGGCTACAAGGATGGTTCAACATTCGTAAATCAATCAATGTGATACAACAAATTAATAGGAGAAGAGAGAAGAACCACATGGTCCTCTCAATTGATGCAGAAAAAGCATTTGACAAAATCCAACATCCGTTCCTGATTAAAACGCTTCAAAGTATAGGGATAGAGGGAACATTCCTGAACCTCATCAAATCTATCTATGAAAGACCCACAGCAAATATCATCCTCAATGGGAAAAAGCTTGCAGCCTTCCCGTTGAGATCAGGAACAAGACAAGGATGCCCACTTTCACCACTCTTGTTCAACATAGTATTAGAAGTCCTAGCAACAGCAATCAGACAACAGAGAGAAATAAAAGGTATCCAAATTGGTAATGAAGAAGTCAAACTCTCTCTCTTCGCAGATGACATGATTCTTTATATGGAAAACCCAAAAGACTCCACCCCCAAACTACTAGAACTCATACAGCAATTCAGCAGCGTGGCAGGATACAAAGTCAATGTGCAGAAATCAGTGGCTTTCTTATACACTAACAAGGAAAATACAGAAAGGGAAATTAGAGAATCTATTCCATTTACTATAGCACCAAGAACCATAAGATACCTGGGAATAAACCTAACTAAAGAGGTAAAGGATCTATACTTGAGGAACTATAGAACACTCATGAAAGAAATTGAAGAAGACACAAAAAGATGGAAGACCATTCCATGCTCTTGGATCGGAAGAATAAACATCGTTAAAATGTCTATACTGCCTAGAGCAATCTATACTTTTAATGCCATTCCGATCAAAATTCCACCGGCATTCTTCAAAGAGCTGGAGCAAATAATCCAAAAATTTGTATGGAATCAGAAGAGACCCCGAATCGCTAAGGAAACGTTGAAAAACAAAAATAAAGCTGGCGGCATCACCTTACCTGATTTCAAGCTTTATTACAAAGCTGTGATCACCAAGACAGCATGGTACTGGCATAAAAACAGACACATAGACCAGTGGAACAGAGTAGAGAGCCCTGATATGGACCCTCAACTCTATGGTCAATTAATCTTCGACAAAACAGGAAAAAATATACAGTGGAAAAAAGACAGTCTCTTCAATAAATGGTGCTGGGAAAGCTGGACAGCTATATGTAGAAGAATGAAACTCGACCATTCTCTTACACCGTACACAAAGATCAACTCAAAATGGATAAAAGACCTCAACGTGAGACAGGAATCTATCAGAATCTTAGAGGAGAACATAGGCAGTAATCTCTTCGATATCAGCCACAGCAACTTCTTTCAAGATACGTCTCCAAAGGCAAAGGAAACAAAAGCGAAAATAGACTTCTGGGACTTCATCAAAATCAAAAGCTTCTGCACAGCAAAGGAAACAGTCAAAAAAACAAAGAGGCAACCCACGGAATGGGAGAAGATATTTGCAAATGACAGTACAGACAAAAGGTTGATATCCAGGATCTATAATGAACTCCTCAAACTCAACCCACACGAAACAGACAAACACATCAAAAAATGGGCAGAAGATATGAACAGACACTTCTCCAATCAAGAAATACAAATGGCTATCAGACACATGAAAAAATGCTCATCATCATTAGCCCTCAGGGAGATTCAAATTAAAACCACATTGAGATATCACCTTACACCAGTTAGAATGGCCAAAATTAACAAAACAGGAAACAACATGTGTTGGAGAGGATGTGGAGAAAGGGGAACCCTCTTACACTGTTGGTGGGAATGCAAGTTGGTGCAGCCTCTTTGGAGAACAGTGTGGAGATTCCTCAAGAAATTAAAAATAGAGCTTCCCTATGACCCTGCAATTGCACTCCTGGGTATTTACCCCAAAGATACAGATGTCGTGAAAAGAAGGGCCATCTGTACCCCAATGTTTATAGCAGCAATGGCCACAGTCGCCAAACTATGGAAAGAACCAAGATGCCCTTCAACGGATGAATGGATAAGGAAGATGTGGTCCATATACACTATGGAGTATTATGCCTCCATCAGAAAGGACGAATATCCAACTTTTGTAGCAACATGGACGGGACTGGAAGAGATTATTCTGAGTGAAATCAGTCAAGCAGAGAGAGTCAATTATCATATGGTTTCACTCATTTGTGGAGCATAACCAATAGCATGGAGGACAAGGGGCGTTAGAGAGTAGTAGGGAATTTGGGTAAATTGGAAGGGGAGGTGAACCATGAGAGACTATGGACTCTGAAAAACAGTCTGAGGGGTCTGAAGTGGCGGGGGGGGGTGGGAGGTTGGGGTACCAGGTGGTGGGTATTATAGAGGGCACAGCTTGCATGGAGCACTGGGTGTGGTGAAAAAATAATGAATACTGTTTTTCTGAAAATAAATAAATTGGGGGAAAAAAAAACAGTGTAAAATAACTCTTAATTTTGAAAACTTAATTAAACTTCTTACAAGATAATGCCTACTTTTAATTATCTGGAGCCATTTTAAAACCATAGACTTTATACTTGATTCCAGGGCACACATATTTGTGGACCAGACTTCAGAAGAGAGAAAGAAAAGGAGTAAATTTTTTCCTACTATCATCACTTTTATTTTAGCCACCTGATAGGATTTCTCAAGCAATGAGTAGATTAATCTCTTTGAGGCATATTTGTTAGGTTTCAGCAAATGAAATTCTTTCCTTGCAAAAGCAAGTGACTATTAAGTAGAGAGGAGAGGATTTTCCAGGCTCACGAAACATTAACGTAGATAGACACTTGCACTCTGCCTCTCCCAAGAACAGAGCTTTTGGTTGATTTGCTTTCTCACTCCCTCCGTTTCTCGTAAGTTTAAGGCCCCATTTGTTCAGGTTGTGGTGGCTGCATGGAAGGATGGAAGTGATTGGGTTTAAAAGACTTGGTCTGCTAAGTTTACTTTTTGTATGTTAGCCACTGAGGGACCACGGATCATCTTTACTGTGATTCTGACTCCAGTTCCCTTAAGTTTGTACCCAGCAGTGTGGTGGGGTTTTTGTTAGTTGTTTGGTTTTTTCCCCTCTGTGAGAATGATCTTCAACTTTTCAGTCTCAAGAGCGACTGTGAGTTGCTGACTGGCATGAACTGAATGAGTACATCTGTTTTTTTTTTGTTTGTTTGTTTTTTTGTATATGTTTTCCATTTTTAATGGTTGGGGTAATGGATTAGAGATGGTTAGAGAAATCTATTGATAGTCTTGTGCTCTTGTATTTTTCCTTCCTAGTACATGGAAAAAGAGGATGCAGTGAATATCTTACAGTTCTGGTTGGCAGCAGATAACTTCCAGTCGCAACTTGCTGCCAAAAAGGGCCAGTATGATGGACAGGAGGCATAGAATGATGCCATGATTTTATATGACAAGTGAGTTTTATTGATGTATTCAGCATCTGGCAAATATTGAGTATTTGATATGTATACATATCAAATACTCAATATACAAAAATATACTCATATACAAAAAACATATCCATAAAACTGGATGTCTTTTATCAGAAGTAAAGATATCCAGTTTTTGCTGTCAAGGAGCTCACACGGAATAGCATAAAAGCCTCTTTTCCTATGGAACATTTTAGGATTCTTAGAAAAAAATATTTCTGCTAGGGGAATGGGTGGTTTGTGTGTGGCAAGGATGATGATGGTGGTGGAGTTAGGGGAGATTTCACAGAAGAAAGATTTGAATTGAAACCTGAATAATGAATGGAATTTTGCTAGCCGGAGAAGGCAGGAAAGAACATTCTAGACAGAGGCATTGGCACAAGCAAAGTCAGAGAAATCTAGGGTGTGGCACTTCCAGGAAACTTGAGTTTGGGTAAGTAAAACTTGGGTAGGCAATCTAAGAGGAAGATGAAACTAAAGGGAATGTATTGTAAAGGGTATTAGATATCTGTGTACAGGTGTATCATATTTCTGGTGCAGATCTCTGCAGCCAAGTTATTACTCATTGAATAAGAGTGTTTCATTGGTCTTCATTGAAAATGAGAGGATGGCAAAATCTTACAGTGAACAGAACTGAGAACATCTGGTCAGTCGAGTGCTAAGCCTGTGGTCAGCCATGTCACCCTTTTTTTTTTTTTTAAAGATTTTATTTATTTATTTATTTTATTTATTTATTTGGCAGATTTTATTTATTTATTTATTTATTTATTTTGGCAGCAAGAAAGGGAACACAAGCAGGGGGAGTGGGAAAGGGAGAAGCAGGCTTCCCACCGAGCAGGGAGCCCGATGCGGGGCTCGATCCTAGGTCCCTGGGATCAGGGCCTGAGCCCAAGGCAGACACTTAACAACTGAACCACCAAGGCGCCTCCAGCTGTGTCAGTCTTTTAATTTTCATTAATTCTGTAAAGAAAAGTAATGTGCTATTTGTATCCACAAGCAACCGCTGAGAGGATAACTTGACAGTAGAGGAAAACCACGGGATGTCAGGGTTGCAAGAGAGCTGAGCGCGCATCTAGGTCAGTGGTTCCTGAGCACTGCTCTGCAGGTCCGTGCTGGGCTGTCTGCATAAGAACCAGCTGGAAGCTTGTTAAAAAAAGATTTCCATCCCTCCTCTCTAAGAGATTCTGATTCAGCATGTTTGAGGCATGACCCAGGAATCTTTATTTTTAGAAGATACCCCAGATGATGTTGATGGGTAGCCAGATTCGGGATCTAGTCTAGTTTTCCCATTTTGCAGACAAGAAAATGAAGACTCTTTTTTTCTCAAAGTCACAGGGCAAGTTAGTGGCAGAACTTGAGCTGGATTGCAGTTCTTCATGTTTTCCCAGTGTTTGTTTTAGTATAATACATTTGTGAGAAATATTACATAAGAAACATTGCTAATGGGACGCCTGGGTGGCTCAGTTGGTTAAGCAGCTGCCTTCGGCTCAGGTCATGATCCCAGGGTTCTGGGATCGAGTCCCACATCGGGCTCCTTGCTCGGCAGGGAGCCTGCTTCTCCCTCTGCCTCTGCCTGCCTCTCTGTCTGCCTGTGCTCACTCGCTCTCTCTCCCTCTGTCTCTGACAAATAAATAAATAAAATCTTTAAAAAAAAAAAAACATCGCTAATACGGATTTGGAAATAGCAAGTGTTTTCTTTTAGAAATTTGGTCTGGTGTGCCCCAAAATTCAAATCATGGAGGAATATTTGCCAACTTGTTTTTACAAGTTGGGAGACTGTTTACGAAAAGGCTAATAACAAAATAATTTTTTTAAATTTTATTTTAATGCTAAAATAGAAGAGTGACACTAGTACCAAGGTCCTGGCTGGAGTTCAGCAGCCACCCAGAGCAGAGACCCTGTTTGCTTACTGGATCCCATTTTCACATTGGGAGCCATTTTTAAATGAAGATCGCTGTATGGCATCCCACTGGTACTGTCACTTTGTCAAGTTCATTGTGCCAAATTTGACTTCACCAATCCCAGTTCTTGAGGTTTTTAAAAGATTTATTATTATTATTATTATTTTTTTAATTTGAGAGGTAGAGTACGAGCAAGCATATGAGGTGGGAAAGGGCAGATGGTGAGAGAAAGAATTGAGAATCTCAAGCAGATTCCCTGCTGAGTCTGGAGCCCAACAGTGGGCTCCATCCCATGACCCTGAGATCATGACCTGAACTGAAATCAAGAGTTGGACACTCAGCTGACTGAACCACCCCAGTCCCCATGCCCGTTTGGTTTTGCATCTTATGTATGTATCATCACAATCATACCTGATCAGTCTTTCTGTGTTTGTATCATAGATAAGATTTAGAAGTCCCTAGAATGCTTGGAAGAGAACCTGCATATATTTTTTGCTTTTAATCCTTTTTTTGGTGTCTACCTTATAATCCACTTACCAAAACAGTAGTTTTGCATTATATCTTGTGAAGTTAGAAATCTTTGAGGTATCATTGATTACTCCTTTTCCCTTCTACACCCACTCCTCATCAAGTCCTGTCATTCTATCCAAATACCTGAAATCCATCTAATTGACCCTCGGCGCTATCATAGTTTGAATTCCTGCATGTTTGACTTGTGCCTTGTAGCTACAGTGGTGTTTTCTCATTGTGTCTGATGCAGAGATCTTTTCTGCTCCCTTTCCAGAGGGAAGAACTGTGTCTTACCCTCTTTTAAGTTCATTTCTGTCTCCTGGGTGTTGAACAGAGAATAGGGGCCCATTAAATATGTGTGATTGGTTTCTTTTTCTTTTTGTAGTCTGACCCTCAGCGATCTTAAAACAAGAACTGAGGAAGATGGAAGGACAGAGAAAGGTAGCAAGTTGACCCAGATACCTTTGGGGCTGTGGGAATAAAGGTTGCAGCACGGCTTCTAGAAGCCAGCTCTCAAGTCCTAGGTCCACAGGCTGAATCAAGTAGCCTCATAGAAGAGTAGGTGCCAAAAGTTGCTTATCCTGGCTAGGCAATTTGGTTTGACTTTGGCTGTCTTTATACACAGGTATTTCTCCCTCCAGGCCACACATCCTCTTGGATTTGATGATGTTGTGCGATTAGAAATTGAATCCAATATCTGCAGGGAAGGTGGGGCACTCCCTAACTGTTTCACAACTCCATTAGGTCAGGCCTGGACAACCATGGAGAAGGTAACCAAGAACTTCAAAAATATTAAACCACAGGAAGTTTATACTGGTGAAACCCAGAAAACATAACATGGGAAAAAACCAAGTGTAACAAAACTGGAAAATTGAAGCAGTGGAGCATGGTGGTTAAGAGCAGAGGCCTTGAGTATGACTTTGTATGTATTACTTTAGCCTTGTTAGGCTGAGTGACCTCAGGCTGTTACTGAAATTCTTTAATTCCGGTTTCTGTTATCCTTTAAAATGGAGATAATTTGGATACTTACCTAAAAGTTATTTTAAGGAGGAAAATGAGGTAAGACATGCAAAGTTTTTCTTACTATTACGTCCAACACATAAAAGCATTAAAATATGTTAGTGGCTATTATTACTGCCTTTATTATTAAATTTTCAAAAATAATTAGATAGCAGTATTAGGCAAATTTGCTTAAAATGACCCAAATATTTTATCAGTATCTATCAATGAGGTTTGAACACTAGTTTCGTATATTGTAACTCGTGGGGTTTTACTAATAGCTTAATAATAAGGTATTAGAATTTGTGAATGATTTCTTTTTCTAATGAACTAGAGCAGATTTTACCAGGAATTGCACAGAGCCCAGGATAAGCCCATGAAGTTATGTTGCTTATATATGTCATGTGTATTTGGTGGAAAAGGATTAAGTAAGCACTGTTGAATAATACATGTAAAAACTGAATTTCAGAAATGTGGAAGAGTTACATATAAAAATCAAATCATTAAAAAGCTCATGGTAAACTGAATAGAGTATCAGCTATTGCCCAGAGATGAAAATTTTTTCATGATTAAAATTAAAATCTTTCTGATCGTAAAGGAAAAGTTCCAAATCTGTATCATATAAAGAATGTAAATTTTCTTAATAAAGTAAAATTAAAATACAGAGAAAAACAATGTGAAAATATTTCTTATAAAATGTGCATATGTAAAGAACTTTCACTAATTTTAAGAATTCTGTCAGGTAGATAAATGAGAAAAAGACATGGATGATTTTTTATCAGTATTTTGAGAATTTTTGTGTTAGGTATCGGCGTTTCAGCGATAGAAGAAACGTGGCTTCTGCCCTCCTGGACCTCTGTCTATAATGAAGGCACACATTAAACACAGACAACTTACAGTCATGTGCTAACTGCTCTGAAGGAAAAGTTGGTAGTAGGAAATGCCAGTAATAAACATGGGAACTTATTCAGCATCATTAATAATTTTTATTTTTTTTATTGTGTTATGTTAGTCACCATAAAATACATCATTAGTTTTTGATGCAGTGTTCCAAGATTCATTGTTTATGCACCACACCCAGTGTTCCATGTGATATGTGCCCTCCATAATACCCACCACCAGGCTTACCCATCCCACCACCCACAATTTTTAAATGTAAATAAAAATATCCATATTATCATTATGCACTTATTAACAGTGATTTGGAAAAACATATCTGGTGTTGGAAAGCCTGTGTCAAAACAGAGACCTTGATATATTGCCAGTGATATAAATTGACAGCATCCTTCTGAAGAGTAAATTGGCTATATATATCAAAGCTAAAATAGGGTGTCTGAATGGCTCAGTTGGTTAAGCAGCTGCTTTCGGCTCAGGTCATGATCCCAGTGTCCTGGGATCGAGTCCCACATCGGGCTCCCTGCTCATCTCTGCTTCTCCCCGACCCCTCTCCTCTCATGCGCTCTCTCTCATTCTCTCTCTCTCAAATAAATAAATAAAATCTTAAAAAAAAAAAAAGCTAAAACACTCACACTGTTTAACTCAATAATCAAACGCCTGATAACTTATCTTAAGGAAATCAATTCAGAAGTAAATAATAATAATAATAATAATAATATATACATAAAGACTTTATAACCAGAAAAATCTCATTTCAGATTAGATCCACTCCCTGCATGTTTTCTGGTCACTAAGAAGTCTAAATATCAAGTCTATGTAATAGTTTTATGGCAAGCTTTTGGGTGGGGGGACATCTATAAATTGTACTCGTAATTTTAGTCACAACATAAACTGTACACGAAGGGGTAATACTTGGAGCGTAGCAAGGAAAAGCAAAGCCCTGTGTGCTAGCTGGAGGGATTGTGCATAAAACTTTGTTTTCAAACAAAGTGGTTTCTTTTTTTTTAAGATTTTATTTTATTTATTTGTCAGAGAGAGAGAGAGAGTGAGCACAGACAGGCAGAGAGGCAGGCGGAGTCAAAGGGAGAAGCAGGCTCCCCGTGGAGCAAGGAGCCTGATGTGGGACTCGATCCCAGGACCCTGGGATCATGGCCTGAGCCGAAAGCAGCTGCTTAACCAACTGAGCCACCCAGGCATCCCTCAAACAAAGTTTTAATTGTATTTGAATCCACTTTTAAAATGATGCTTGTCCTCTCTTCCAGGTCTTTTTGCCTGGCTTTTTGTCCAGCAATCTTTATTATAAGTATTTGAATGATCTCATCCATTCGGTCTGAGGAGATGAATTTCTGGGAGGAAATGTTTCCCTGACTGCCCACGGCTCTGTGGGCCCTCCTGAGGACTCTCACCCCAGTGGTCCGGACAGCTCAGCTTCTCAGGTACTCCTCAGTTAGCCTCTGGCGATCGGAAGAGAGGCGTATGGATCCTTTCCTTCAAATACCAGTAACAGATATGGTTTGGAAGTTTTTGTCGTAGAAGAAACAAAGTAGAAAATAAAATTAGCCTTACTTACTATATGTCTCAATAAACATGTCATAGTGATTAACGGTGTATTATATTGGAAGATACTGTGTTGTTTCATTCAGGCCGTTACTCTGTCTGACACTCCAGCTGTGGCTTTCAGTAATCAGACAACATGTCATGCATTTATAGCCTTTGAAGAGCTCTTTGTGGAATTATTTGGGAAATTTTAGTGACTACATTTGAAATGCTTTTTCTTTTAAGATTTACTTATTCATTTGAGGAGACAGTGCATGTGAGCATGAGCAGAAGGGAGAGAAGGGAGAGGGAGAGGAGGAGAGAGAACCCCAAGGAGACTCCATACTGTACGGAGGAGACTTGATCTTCCTGAGATCCGACCTGAGCTGAAACCAAGAGTCAGACGTAACCGATTGTGCCACCCAGGAACCCCTAGAATAATTCTTCACAATTCTTAATATTGTATTTCACTGAAGAGTTTCTGGTTTCATTTTGAACTGTAGTGCCGTTGTACATTTCCTTAATCTTTTTTCGTTTTTTGGAGTGCTTTCCTGTATCAAACCTTATCTGATTCGTTCCTAAATTGGATGAAATGGGTTGTCGCCAAGAGAAGAGATCTAGAAAAATACTACGAAGTTAACTAATTGGATTAAAATCACACAGTAAGTGTAGAGCCAGAACATATTCCCTGTCTAGTGTTCTTCAGCATAACGTAGCATAACTATTTTCACATCACACTGTTGACACATACATAACACTTCAGATTTTTTGACACTGGGCCTTGGATAAATTTTCTTAGTTTCTGTGACAGTACTGCTTATCACCATCAACAAGGCTCTCCTTAGTACGTTTTCTTCCTATTTAGCTTATGTAGCTGGTGACCTGCCAAATGTGGTTGCCATTTTGTTTTTTGAGATAGGCTAGAATGTTTAGTTGTTACTTCAGCACTTAAAAGTTCTAGCTGCTGACCTTAAAATGTATTCTTACATTTTAGGTTGAAGTATAGTATATATAGAGAAAACTCAGTATATCATAACAATATGTAGCTTGAAGAATTTTCATAAAGACTTGATCAGTGTATCTAGCATTCAGACAGGAAACATGACATTATCAGTACGTCATAAACCCTATTGTGCCCTCTTCTAGTCACCCGTCCTCCCTGCTAGAATAGCTACTATCCTGATTTTTGATGGCATACGTTCGTTTTACCTATTTAGTTACGTAATTGAAATCAGTTTATATATACTCTTTTTTTAGTACAGCTTTATTGAGATATAATTTATATACCATACAGTTCACCCATTTATGTTGTATCATTTAGTGATTTTAGTATATTCATAGAGTTGCTCAACTGTCACCAAAGCCAGTTTAAAGTTTTTCATCTGAGAAACCCTTTAACTAATACCGTCCATATCCTCCAATTCTTCCAGCCCTAGGCTACTGCTAATCTATTTTCTGTCTCTATAGATTTGCCTATTCTGGACATTTCATATAATTGGAACCATATGATGTATGGTCTTTTGCGACAGCCTTCTCTCATTTAGTGTGCTGTTTTCAAGGTTCAGCCATGTTTAGCATGTATCAGCACTTTATTCCTTTTTTTCTTTGTTTTGTTGTTTGTTGTGGTAGTTTAAAAAAAGTCATTTACTAGAGAGAGAGAGAGACAGTGTGAGCTAAGGGGAGGGGCAGAGGGAGAAACAGACTCCCCGTTGAACAGGGAGCCTGTCACTGGGTCTGGTCCCAGGACCCTGACATCATGACCTGAGCCAAAATCAAGAGTCCAGCGCTCAACTGATTGAACCACCCAGGCACCCCAGAACTCTATTCCTTTTATGGCCAAATAATACTCTGTTGTACGCACATTCCACATTTTATTTATATATCAATTGATGGACATTTGGATTGTTTCTGTCTTTTGATTATTACAAGTAATGCTGCTGTACAAGTTTTTGTGTGGATATAGGTTTTCATTTCTCATATATATATATATACATATATATATGTATATATATATACCTAGAAGTAGAATTCTTAGCTGAAATGACAAGTGTTTAACTCTGTCCTAATTACCTTTGCTTGGGTAACAAGTTTTGAAATCAGGAAGGAAGTGAGTCTTCCCACTTAGTTCTTCTTTTTCAAGATTGTTTTGACTATTCGAGGTCCCTTGAGTTTTCACATGCATTTAAGGATCAGTTTGTCAACTTCTATGAAGACTCCAGCCAGAATTCTGATGGGGAAGTGCATCAGTTTCATCGATCAGTTTGGGACGAGTTGCCGTATAATGATATTAAATATTCTGACCCAGGGATGCCTGGGTGGCGCAGTTGGTTGGACGACTGCCTTCGGCTCAGGGCGTGATCCTGGAGTCCCGGGATCGAGTCCCACATCAGGCTCCCAGCTCCATGGGGTGTCTGCTTTGCTCTCTGACCTTCTCCTCGCTTGTGCTCTCTCTCACTGTCTCTCTCTCTCAAATAAATAAATAAAATCTTTAAAAAAAAATATTCTGACCCATGAACGTAGGATACCTTTCATTTATTTCAAATCTTCTTTAATTTCTTCCAGTAACATTTTGTAGTTTTCAAGTATCAGTTTTGCATTTCTTGTTTCTTTTAAATATTTTATTCTTTTTTTGTTGTTGTTTAAGATTTTATTTATTTATTTGACAGAGAGAGATCACAAGTAGGCAGAGAGGCAGGCAGAGAGAGAGGAAGAAGCAGGCTCCCCGCTGAGCAGAGAGCCCGATGTGGAGCTCGATCCCAGGACCCTGGAATGATGACCTGAGCCGAAGGCAGAGGCTTGACCCACTGAGCCACCCAGGCGCCCCTAAATATTTTATTCTTTTTGATACTATTATAAAGGGAATTTTTTCTTATATTCATATTTTCATTGTAAGCATATAGAAATATAGTTTTTTTAAAAATTGAGATAAAATTCACCTAACAAAGTTAACTATTATGAAGTGTCTAATTCGGTGACATTTAGTATATATTCAGTGTTGTGCAACCATTACTGCTATCTGGTTCCAGCCGTTTTCATCACCCCAAATGGAAACCTCGCAAATGGAACATTAAGCAGTCACTCCCCATACCCACCTGTATTTTCTTCTAAGAGTTTTAGGCCTTTGATCCATTTTGAGTTAGTTTGCATGTTGTGTGAGGTAGGGCCAACTTTATTTATTTATTTATTTATTTTTGCATGTGGATATCTAGTTGTCCAGAACCATCTGTTGATAGAACTATTCTTTTATCATTGAGCGATCTTAGCATCTTTGTCAAAAATCATTTGACCTTAAATTTATTTCTGGAACTCTCAGTTCTGCTACATTGATCTACATGTATCTTATGCCAGTACTACATTGTTTTGATTACCACAGCTTTACAAGTTTTGAAATCAGGACTGTGTGTCCTCCAACTTTGTTTTATTCAATTGTCAAATTATTGTGGCTGTTCTGGGTCCCTCAATTTCATATGAATTTTAAAATTGGGTTTTCATTGAATCTGTAGGTTCCTTTGGGCTCTGTTACCATTTTAACAGTATTAAGTCTTTTTCTAGTCCATGAACGTGGGATGTCATCCACTTATTTAAGCGGTCTTTAATTTCTTTCATCATAGTTTTGTAGGGTCTCAGTGTACATGTTTTGTATTTCCATGGGTCTTTTTTTTCTGAATATTTTATTCTTTTTGATGCCATTATAATTAGAATTATTTTCTTCATTTCATTTTCTTATTCTTCATTGGTAATGCATAGGAATAAACTTTCCGTGCTGATCTTGTACCTTGTAACTTTACTAAATTCATTTGTTAGCTCTAATAGTTTTCTTTTGGATACCTTTATTTGAGAGAAAGAGAGTGAGCGAGAGGGAGAGAACAAGCCGGGGGTTGGGAAGGGGGAGAAGCAGAGGGAGAAGCATACTTCCCCACTGAGCCGGGAGCCCAATGCAGGACCCGAACTGACCTGAAGGGGGCGCTTAGCCAACTGAGCCATCCAGGCGCCCTGGTGCCTCTTTGTAATTATTTACCCTTCTTGGTACTTAAAGAGAACTCCCTTCCCCCACACTGTAGGGTGTGTTCTATAATAACTGTCTGTTCAGTTTTTATTTTAATTTAACCTATACCTTAGTCATGTATATTAAGCACATTCCCATCTTTTGTTATTTTAAGCAATGCTACAGTGAATAATCATATATTAGTCATTCTGTGGAGCTAAGTCGGCTGTAATTGAATTTTTAGAGGTGGAATATCTAGGAAAACCCGTGGCGCCAGTATTTCCTAGAAATACCAATTCTGACTTTTTTGTGGGATGAGGAGTGGGAGATGACATGCTGGACGGGAACTTACTATATACTCATCTAGCTGGTCATTTTAGAAAGTTTTCTTTAGCTTTTCCTTTGTTACGTAGCCTCACTGAAAGTCAGAAGGATTCATGTTTATTTGTAAAAGTTAGCTGAACTATGTCTGGGTGGATACGAGTCCTGCATACTTGGGAAGGTAATCCCTGTGAAGATAGCACATTTGTTGGAACATAGATCATTAAGAAGACAAACAGATTTGGCAATAAATAGTGTATGTTGTACATTGTAATATTGTACTTTCCTCCCATAGTTGTATTTTGAGGTGTAATTTCATAATCATTGCTGTTCAACATCTCCATAATGATGAAGTTGAGTGAGAATTACATGTATTTCAAATACCGAAGATTTTATACAACTCTGTCATAATCCAAACTTAGGACTGTTTGATTCCTGAGTAACTATTAATTTTATAATTTCTCTTGTAGTCCAGTATGAAAAAAGCCAGTGTTAAAATTCTGAAAAATTTTGATGAAGCGATAATTGTGGATGCTGCGAGTCTGGACCCAGAATCTCTGTATCAGCGGACATATGCAGGGTAAAGTTTAACTGGTATCAAGAATTTTTGCAAGTCTACTGAATTTTGCATCTTCTATTTTTTTATTTAAAATTTAAAAATTGTTTATAATCTACTGTTAACATTTTTACATAGAGTATCCAGTAGACCACAGTTAAGAGTGGAGGCTCAGGAGTGACTTCCTCGGTTTTAATCTTGGCTGTGCCACTTATTGGCAAATGGTGGACAGTAAGCCTTTTGGATTAATTAGCAAAGGTTGTATTTATTAGGGAATGGTTGGTTCATTTACTTACAGCCTTAATTAAGACAGTCTGTTGGGGTGCCTGGGTGGCTCAGTCAGTTGAGCGGCTGCCTTGGCTCAGGTCCTGATCCCAGGGTCCTGGGATCGAGCCCTGCAGCTGGCTCCCTACTCAGTAGGGAGCTTGCTTCTCCCTCTCCCCCTGCCTGTTGCTGTCCCTGCTTGTGCTCTCTCTTTCATTCTCTCTCTCTCTCTCTGTCAAATAAATAAAATCTAAAAAAAAATAAATAAGTCTGTCCATTGCAAGATGGTTTGCTTCTATAAGTATTTTGGTGTGTAAAATAAATTAATTTTAACAGATAATGTATAAAATGGGTCAGAAATAGAGAAGTAATGACTTTTCCACATCTTTAAAGATAGTTTTCAGTGTTTGTTTTAGCGTTATGATTTTGGCATCTTCCTGAAATTTTTCTCAAAGGAGACAAATTTGTATCTGTTGGTGTATTGCAATCACATTTGAAAGGAGGACTTACTAGGAACAGTAGCCCTAAAGCAAGACCCACTGTGCCCAAAGTGAAATAATACCTTGGCATCACAGAGTTTCTTTTTCTTTTTTTACCTTTTAATTACAAATACATTAATCCCTTATAAAAGTTAAATTGATAAAGCTAATGTCCCCTGTGGTCACACTCCACTACTCATTCTCTCCTTTTCCTACTCAGGATAATCACTGTTAACATTATAGTATGTATTTTTGTTTACTTATTTCTAGTAATTGACATCACACTCTGTTCGGTATTGCATGCTTTCATTCACAGCGAGTTTTGGAGATTTTTCTTTGTTAGTTTATACAGATTTACCTCATTTTAACTATGTTTTAGTATTCTACATATAATATTAATTACGGCTCATAACTGTGGCCACTCTTCGGCCCTTTTGGTATTGATGAGTATTTAAGTTGTTTGCAATTTTTCACTGTTATACACAGAATAGCAGAAGACTTCCTTTTACTGACTTCCTTATACCATGAAGCAGATTTTAAATTTTAATAGATCTTACTGACTTACCTTTAAAAATATGTATATTTTGCATTCTTACCACCCATTAATAAAAATACTAATTTTCCTCACATCTTTATTGACATTAAATAACATCAGATGTTTGACTTTTTACCAATCTGGACTACTGCTCCTGAGATAAAGCTTCTTTTGTTGGTTGTTCAGGTTTTTCTCCTGTGAACTGACCGTTCATCTCCTTTTTATATTTTTCTCCTGGATGATTTCTTAGTGACTTGTTGGAATTCTGTATGTTTTTTAGCTTTCATTATTGATTAGTAATATCTGTTAAATAAGATCTTTCACTGTGTTCTTTGCCTTTTAACTTTGTTTTATATTGTTGTAAATTTATAGGATATATAATTACTTTAGCTTTATAATACACATTTTGATCTAGGGCAGCTTCCTACCTTTTTATCTCTTTTACAGAATTATCTTGGCTCTTATAACTTTTCTCTTATATATATATTTTAGAATTGTGAGCTATCTCTTCACGCATCATGTTTCATAAAGCTTTCTGGGATTTTGAATAAAATTACATTGAATTCAAGATTAATTTTGCTTTCTTTGGGGAACAGTTCTTTTTTTTTTTTATTTGAACTTTATTTTTTTTGGGGGAACAGTTCTATTTGAAATAAGCCTTGCTCTGAATAACATGAGCTATCTATAATGTTTTTAAAATTTTTCTTTCCAGGGCGCCTGGGTGGCTCAGTGGGTTAAGCCGCTGCCTTCGGCTCAGGTCATGATCTCAGGGTCCTGGGATCGAGTCCCGCATCGGGCTCTCTGCTCAGCAGGGAGCCTGCTTCCCTCTCTCTCTCTGCCTGCCTCTCCATCTACTTGTGATTTCTCTCTGTCAAATAAATACATAAAATCTTAAAAAAAAAATAAAATTTTTCTTTCCTTAATTTAAAATTAATTGTTAGAAATCACGTTCTTCTTTTTGTACTTATATAGGAAGATGACATTTGGAAGAGTAAGTGACTTGGGGCAATTCATCCGAGAATCTGAGCCTGAACCTGATGTAAAGAAATCAAAAGGTTTGTGGTGTTTTATACTCTGTTAAGCCTTCACTCACATTAGTCATTGACTGTAAGTGAAGGATCATTTAAGATACAAACAGTTTATCTTATGAAATAACTGCCTTATCTCTCACTTGTGTTTATATCACAACTGAGTCCAAGGGCTGTGTGTAGTTGCATCTCCTTGAATGAAAGTTCATGTACTGGGGTGCCTGGGTAGCTCATTGGGTTAAAGCCTCTGCCTTCTGTTCAGGTCATTATCTTAGGGTCCTGGGATCGAGCCAGGCATGGGGCTCTCTGCTCAGCAGGGAGCCTGCTTCCCCCTCCCCACCCCCCGCTTTCTCAGCCTGCCTCTGTGCCTGCTTGTGATCTCTGTCAAATCAATAAACAAAATCTTTAAAAAATTTATATAAAAAGAAAGTTCGTGTTCATATCTTCATAAAGATAGACAAGAAGCTTTTTCCATGATCCCAGGGTCCTGGGATCTAGTCCCACATCAGGCTCTCTGCTCAGCGGGAAGCCTGCTTTCCCCCCTCTCTCTGCCTGCCTCTCTGCCTACTTTTGATCTGTGTCTGTCAAATAAATAAAATAAAATCTTAAAAAAAAAAAAAGAAAAAGAAAGTTCATGAACTTGCTTCACCATGACAGAAGGCACATCTTTATGAAAGAATATTTGTCACCTTTCTATTTAAGGATGGTGAATACCCAGTCAAGGTTGGACTTAATATTTATTTTGACATCCTTTAGTTCATTAAATTTCCTCTTATTTGCTGAAAGTTGTTATAAAATATTTGTGGAAAATATTAATAGGTTGAAATTCAAATCCTTTGTTTAATCAGCAGGAGAGTGCTCAGTCAATTGTTAAACCTGGAAGTCTTTTTTGACAAGAACATTATTTGTGACTGATCTCAACTTCCAAACAATTTGTCTTACACAAGAAGATTTTGGAAACCAGTGTGGATCCATTCACTTGGGATCTAGAAATTTTTCAGCGTGATTGGATTGACAGTATTGTCTTGAGTAAAAGATACTAACTTTTGTAAGAAGAAAATGTTCCAGGAGTGCCTGGGTAGCTCAGTTGGTTAAATGTCTGCCTTTGGCTCAGGTCATGATCTCAGGGTCCTGGCATCAAGCCTCACATTAGGTTCCCTGCTTAGTGGGGACTCTGCTTCTACCTCCCCTGCATTTGTGTGCACACACACTCACTGCCTCTCTCTTTCTCTCAAATAAATAAATAAAATCTTTAAAAATTTTTTAAAAAGTATTCTGTTTTGATAGTGTGTTTAAAATTGAGAGCTATTGTTAATCTTCCTATTAAATTTAATAGGACTACATTCCTATTATGTGTATTTTTAATTTTTTTTAAATAAACTTTATGTGGGCTCAAACTCACTACCCCAAGATCAAGAGTTGCGTGCTCCTCTACTGACAGAGGCAGCCAGGCACCCCATATTATGTTTAATTTTTGATGCATCTGTTATTTGAATGAATTACACCACTTTATGTTGAGGAGCAGTCTACTTTTGGGTCAGATCTACGTTGACAGAGTAAGCAAAAAATGCAACAATTGTTGAAATAATTCAGACCAGAAAAAGGGCCTGTTACCTGTTTCACCTTTTAGTGTATTTAAATAATTGATTTTATTTCCTGTTTTGCCAAAGAAGTCTGAAGTACATGGTCAGGAAAAGTTTAAAGACTGAAAGAAGTCTTCACAGCTCAGTCAGTAAATAATTTTTGAGTGACTCTGTGCACTCATATTCAGGGGGCGCGTTGGAAGATACCGATCCTGCCGTTAAACTCAGAGTCTAGCTGCGTCTTTGGTTAGGTCAAACCTGAACTGGAGGAAGAGGTTACTGGGCACCTTGAAGCAGAGGGAGTGCTGGACAAGTTCTGCAGGGGACTTGCTGGGAAGGGCTCTGTGCTGTCCTCAGATAGCTTCTGTCAGTGAGGATAATGGCATCTCCAGGATTAAGAGAATTTCTTAGCTCATTCATTTTTTTGAAAAGCTGGGCTTACTCCTCTGACACGTCACGAACAAGTGCTCCTGCTCTGGAGTACGGGTGTTGGGTGCTTCCAGGGATAGATACATATATACACATACATACAAATCAAGAGGTGTAGTTATCAGCTAAAGATAAGAAGCTTTTTCCTCCACACTCTATCTCTGCTCATTCTGCTTATTGAGTCTCTTCATATTACGCATTTACTTATTCGTTCTAAAATAGGAGTGCGTGCTCTATGCATCTGTCATTACAGATTCTGAGAAGCAAAGGAAATCTCCAGCCCTTGTAGAACTCACATTATAGTGGAAGAGACAGTAAACAGATACATACTGTGTGTGTGTACACACATGTATAAACGTAAGAATAATGGGGAGTTCTGTTTTAAAAGTGGTTGTCAAGGGTGCCTGGGTGGCTCATTTGACTGAGCGTCCGACTCTTAATTTTGACTCAGGACATGATCTCAGGGTTGGGAGATTCTCTCTCCTTCCCCCGCCTCCTGCTTATGTTCTCGCTCCCTAGAATAAATAAACACATTAAAATCTTTAAAAGAAAAAAATAAAAGGGGTTGTCTGGAGAAGCTCTTGGGTGGCTCATTTAAACATCTGACTCTTGATCTCAGCTCAGGTCTCGATCTCAGGGTTGTGAGCTCAAGCCCGCATTGGGCTTCACGCTGGGCCTGAAGCCTACTTAGAAAAAAGAAAGAAAGAAAAGGAAAGAAGGAAGGAAGAAATAAAATGGTTGTCAGGAAAGGTCTCAATTGAGGAAGTCGCATTTCGAGTAGAGACTTGAGCAAAATGGGGGAGTAAGCCCTGGCAAGACTGCAGGAAGGGGTTCTTGGCAGAAGGACCAAGACTTGTGCAGCAGCAAGACCAGCGCGGAGGAAGGGGGATGAGCTGAGGAGGCGGTAGGCTTCGGACGGTTCTCGCAGACCATGGTAGGAAGTTCGAAGTGTTGGAAGTTGGAGAAAGGGCGTCCCAGGATGTGACTCATGTTTTAAAGGTGTGGTTTTGGCTGCTGTTTGGAAAGTAGAATGGAGGGGTTTGAGAGGAGAGGCAGGGAAACAAGGTTCGTGGTCTAAGGAGAGGAGGAGGATGGTGGTCGTGATTTAGGTTGTGGGAGAACCGTCAGATTTGGGTTGTGCTTGAAGGTAGAGGCAGCAGGGTTCTGTATCCACCAGCAAGCTGGTCCATCTAGTTACTCGCATTATTAATGTAACTGAGATGTTCCCACATGAAGTAATTAATAGTAATTTCTGCAGTTTGAGTAAATGCATCCATAGATCCCAATGCTTCCTTCAGCTGTCCAGACATGTCTTTAAATGTATTTTTGTGGTAAGTAAATGACCTAAAGTAGGAGCCAGCAGGTTCCATTCATTTACTCAGAAGACTGGAGACGATGCTATGTGCTAAGCATACAAATAAGAACATAAACTTGGAGTTTATTTTAATCTAGCTTAGTCCCTCTTTTGTGACCCTGACTCGGCACAAGCCTGTCATGCTAATTCTGTCAGATGCCCTACCTTCTGGATTTTTCTGGTCGTGCTATTTAGCTCACTCCTTTCTCACCTGTGTTTCTCCTGAGCTGGAATTTGTACCTAAAGTCTTGATTTGAATATGATATTTTTAGAAGAATATATGTAATATATTTCCTGGAAGGATACACAAAGCATGTAATGTAGTGGAAGGATGAGAAGAGGGAGATGCCTTCTTTCTGTTATACCCTTTTCCTCTGCTTTTTGAATTTTCTTACCCTATCTACTTGACTGCTTAATTACCCACCCACCTCTTCTCCCGTTGCTTTGGCTCACCTCTTTGCTGTGATCTTTGAATATTCCCAGCCTGCCTCTACAACTTTGCCTTGAGCCACTCTCTGCTTCATGGACTAGGATCTAACTAGAATCTCCTTTATTCTTTTTTGAGGTCCCTTCTCTATTAGGGCCTTTCCATTTGCCATTCTCCCTGCCATGGCTTTCGTGAGCTCTTTCTCATGGCAAGTATTCGCTCTTCAGAGAGGACCTGAGTGGCTCAGTTGTTCAGCATCTGCCTTTGGCTCAGGTCATGATCCCAGGCTCCTGGGATCGAGCCCCACATCGGGCTCCCTGCTTAGCAGGAAGCCTGCTTCTCCTCCCACTGCCCCTGCTTGTGTTTCCTTTCTCGCTGTTGTCTCTGTCAAGTACATAAATAAAATCTTAAAAAACAAACAGACCAAGAGGACTTCCCAGGCCACATGATCTCAGCTTATCTGTACCACTAACATACCACCTCTTTATTTTCTTACCAGTGTCTGATACTATCTTAACTCATTTATTTGCCTACTTGTTATACTCTATTTCTCTTTCATGAGTATAATATCACCTCTCTGAGAGCAGGGATTTTGTCTGTCTTATTTGGCACTGTATTGCCTGATTCTAAAATTATACCTACCGCAGATAGGCACTAATTAAATATTTGTTGTTTTAATTATTCTAAAGGAATTTCTTCAGAGATTATCTAGGTGGTAAGATTATGGATCATATTTTTTAATTTAAGAAAAGTATTGTTTTTTAAACCAACACACTCAGTTTTCTTTTCCAGATGAGTTTATTATTCTGAGGATACTGATAGAACCCTACTCCCAAGTATTCTCAGACCCCAAGGAATCTCCTTAGCAGTGCATACTACCTCCTTATTCTGCAAATGAAGCAGTTGAGGATCCAGGAAATTATAACCTGTAGGAATCACAGAGCAGATTAACAGCAATCTAGGGGCTTTGGCTCAGAATAGTGTTGTGACAGTTCAGCTCGGCTTCCTCTCCTTTGGCTGACAGCCCAAAGTCCGGCCCCACACTGCGGCACTAACTTCAGGGTCATTTACTGACGATTAGGTGTTTATATATTTGCACACAAACACAAATTTCCATTTTTGCATTGTTTAGATTTTGGGGTATTACTCCACACACTCCAGAATGGCTTGGAGGAGAAAAAAAAAAACCAAAACAAAATGAAACCAAGTGTTGGTGAGGTTGGGAAGCACCTGGAACTCTCTTCTGGTGGAAGTATGAACTGGTAAGATGCTTTGTAAAACTGTCAGGATCTACTAAATGGAATATCTGCACCCTGTGATTTAGCCAGCCCACTCCTAATTCTGTATTCAAGAGAAATGAGTATGTAAGTTCATCAAAGGGACATTCACAGCAGCTTGATTTACAACAGCCCCAACAGAACAATCCAAATGACAGTCAACAGAAGGGGCAAATTAAATAATGGTTTAGCATACAATGGAAATTACACAGTAAAAGAAGAAGAAGGAGGAGGAGGAGAAATACTGATACACTAATAAATGCATGGATCCCACAGGCATGCTAAGTCAAAGAAACTAGACACAAAAGAGTATAACCATATTTGGGTAAAACCAAATGACGGCGATAGAAGTCAAAATACTGGTTACCTCTGGAGGAGTTACTGACAAGAAGGAACCCTCCAGGGGTGCAGAATGTTCTTTTTCTCTCTTTTCTTTCTTTCTTTTCTTTTCTTTTTTAGATTTATTTATTTATTTGGGGGGGCCAAGATCAGAAGAAGGGGAAGAGGGAGAGGGAGAGAGAGAGGATCTCAAGCAGAGTCCCCAATGAGCCCAGAGCCTGATGTGGGCTTGACCTCATGACCTTGAGATCCTGACCTCAGCTGAAATCAAGTCTCAGTCTCAACCGACTGAGACACCCAGGCGCCCCTGGAATATTCTATACTTGTCTTGGTGGTGGTTATACAGATAAACACATGTAAAAAAAAATTCAGTGAGCTGTACAGTTAAGACCGAGATTAACCGGCTCCACATACTTTGTTGTAACTATGTTTGGCCTCAACAAAAAAGAAAAGGATGGTGAGGGATGGGTTGTAATTTGGGTGAAGCCCTGGTTCCCTTGCAAATGCTAGTCTACTTTTTTCCTTTTCCCCTCATTGTTCTTTTAGAAATTTTTTTATTGTGGTAAACTACACCTAACATAAAATTTGCCATTTTATTCTATTTTTTTAAAAGAATATTTTATTTGACAGAGAGACACAGCGAGAGAGAGGGAACACAAGATGGGCGAGTGGGAGAGGGAGTCGCAGTCTCCTGCTGAGCAAGGAGCCCCATACTGGACTTGATCCCAGGACTCTGGGATCATGACCTGAACCGAAGGCAGATGCTTAGCAACTGAGCCACCCAGGGGCCCCAAATTTGCCATTTTAAGTGTATAGTTCAGTGGTATTAAATACATTCACATCGGGGCGCCTGGGTGGCCCAGTAGGTTAAAGCCTCTGCTTTCAGCGCAGGTCATGATCCCAGGGTCCTGGAATAAAGCCCCACATCAGGTTCTCCACTCAGCGGGGAGCCTGCCCCCCCCCCCGCCTCTCTGCCTACTTGTGATCGCTGTGAAATAAATAAATAAAATCTTTAAAAAAAACAACATTCACATGGTTGTGCAACCATCACCACTATCCACCTCCCTCATCCTACTGT
Source organism: Neogale vison (assembly GCF_020171115.1). Taxonomy (NCBI): domain Eukaryota; kingdom Metazoa; phylum Chordata; class Mammalia; order Carnivora; family Mustelidae; genus Neogale; species Neogale vison. The sequence continues at coordinate 64,469,556 of NC_058095.1, forward strand.
GAGACTTTACTCATGAAATAGCAACTCCCCATAGCATACTTTCTAAAAGAAGGAAGATGGCAAAAGTCTTCATAGTAGCTTAGAAATATTGGTCAATGTCTTTAGACATTTAAAAACAAAGAGTGAATATTAAATGGGTGATTTGCATGCACTTCCAGTCACTAGAAGTGAGCAGAACCATATTTTCTGGTGCATAGCACAGAGCCCTAGTTTAACAACAGGACTAAACAGCACTTGGGTTGTGGCGGAAGTCACTGGATTGCCCTGCCTCCAGGTGCCCCATCATGGTTTCTCTATGTCCTGTCTCAGAGTAACAAGGGTTCCTGCTCCCAATTTCTCCAGCCTCTCAAATTATCTGCCAGGTCACCAGTGAAATATGTGTTTAGTACTAAAGGACAATAGTTCTGGATGTTAGCAACTTTTTCTCAATAGAGAAAAACAAACAAAAAAACTCCAAAACAAAATTAGAAAAACAAAAACAAAACAAAACAAAACTTTACTCGCTTTGCCTAGAAGCATGCCCAGATGCCTCCCTGGGTCCCCAGAGAAAATCAGTTCTGATTACTTTATTTTTTTTAAGTAAAGATTTTTATTTATTTATTTGACAGAGAGATACAGAGAGAGCACAAGTAGGGGAAGCAGCAGGGAGAGGAAGAAGCAGATTCCCCGCTGAGCAGGGAGCCCAATGCCAGGTTCAATCCTGGGACCCTGGGATCACGACCTGAGTGGAAGGCAGCTGCCCAACCGACTGAGCCACCCAAGCATCCAAAGCTCTGATTTTAGATTTTGAAAATTCCCTGTACACCACCTCAAATGAAAAAGAGAAATCGTTGCGGTTAAGGGAAATTTTTAAGGCAGCAATGCAAATGATAAGCACTTGGTTCCGCTCACCTCTCTGATTCTGGCACAGGAGTAAAATCTGTTAAGTCTGATGCAGAGTTTGGAATAATTAAACTCCACAGCCAAAGGCGGGAAAGCAAAGGCTCCGTCTGCAAACCAGAATGGGGGGAATCCAAAAATAAGAGTACAACTCCCCGGGAACCCCACCGCTCGCACCCGCTCCCGCTTCCCCTACTCAGCACCTCCCACCCTCCCCTAACTGAAACTGCCTTCTGCAGTCCCACCCACAGCCTCCACCCACCTCCAGGCTCCGCCCCCTGGGGGTGGGGCCCATGGGGGCGACCTTGCTCCTCCCACCCGCCTTTCCCTAAAAGCACAGTCTTTGGTGAGAAGACAGGCAGAAGCCACAAGAGGACGGAAGTCAGCAAGCTGTGAAGACGGGCCCCTTTGTGGTCCCACTCTGTTATATAGAGATGTGACCTGCCCCTTCCAGGCAGAAGGACACCACAGATGTGCTACCGGCCAGCAGCAGGCTATCTCCTTCCCATGCAGCATGGGAGTCTGGGAAGCTGCAACACATTTAGAGGGGGGCACCTTTCACAAGGAATCCCATCTGAGAAAGATTTACTGCTCAGAGGCTCCCTCAGAAGGCAGCACACACACACTAAAAGCTGGTCCTTTTCCTCTGCAGCAAACTCTTCCTCTGTCACGCTGTTTTGACCGTGACATCAACGTCAGGCACACAGACCTATGGAGGATCAGTGATTCTTCTGTCTCTCTTCACGCCTGTGCTTTGGGCTTCGTTGGCCGGTCACTGAACGCGTTGAGATTTCTGGTTTGTTCCAGAAGATCACTGGGCAGGTTTGCACTTCGGGTGTTACTTTGATATGTTTAATAAGCATTTTCAAGAATGCGGTTCACTGATATTTAAGCTGCCGAGCACCTGCACAGGAAAGCTTACAAAGGGGAAAAAGTTTAAATAGCTCACAGATTAATGTAGCTAAGAAATTCCTCTCGATTCCACAAAGATGGGGCAGGAGCGGAATCTGAAGCTTTCTAAAATCACACCTATCCTAATCCCATCTTCAAAGGCAGAAACCGTGTTTTGGTCAGAGCACCAGCTCTCAACCTTGGGGGAACGAGGATCCTCAGAGGGCTTGTTAAAATGCAGACAGCTGCCTACACCCCAGCCTCCAATCTGCCTCCCCTCCCCCGCCATCCCCAAGTTTCAGATTTCCAGGGTCTGGAGTGAGGCCCGGGAATCTGCATTTCTAACAAGTTCCTGGTTGGTGCTGCTGCTGCTGCTGACCTGGGGACCACACTCTGAGAACCAGTGGCTTAGCACAACACTGTTGGTGGAAATGTAACACCAGCCATGCATGGCTAGGGGCCCTATTAACAAAGTGAGATGAAAGGTAAAATTAATGTTAAGAATATATTTTCTTAGGGGCGTCTGGGTGGCTCAGTTGTTAAGTGTCTGCCTTCAGCTCTGGTCATGATCCCAGGGTCTTGGGATCGACCCCACATTGGGCTCCCTGCTCACTGGTGAACCTGCTTCTCCCTCTCCCACTCCCCATGCTTGTGTTTCCTCTCTCACTGTGTATCTCTGTCAAATAAATAAAATCTTAAAAAAAAAAGAATATTTTCTTAACACATTCAAAATATTATCAGTTAGTGTAAAATATATTAATAAGGCATTTTATATATTTTTTTGGTACTGACTCCTCACACTCGGGTGTGTATTTCACACTTAAAGCACTCTTAATTCTGACATTTCAGGGGTTCAACTGCCACAGGTGGCCGGTAGCTAGTGTTTGAGGCAGCACAGGTGGGGAGCACTCCTGGAGAATGGTTACGTAAGCCTGGCTGGGTCTCCAAGCCTCACGCAGAACATGCTTAAACCACAAGTCCCTGCTTTCCAAGGGCGGGGAGCCCCAGCCACCCTACCCACAGGGTCAGAGGCAGTATATGACTCATGCCTAGCCAAGCAGAGACTTTTCCGAGTTTTTTGCTTGTTGTTTGATTTTTTTTAAATAACAATGTTTTTTTCTTTTCTCTTTTTTTAAATATTTTATTTTATTTATTTGACAGACAGGCAGAGAGGCAGGCAGAGAGAGAGAGGGCGAAGCAGGCTCCCCACTGAGCGGAAAGCCCGATGTGTGGCTCGATCTTAGGACCATGAGATCATGACCTGAGCCGAAGGCAGAGGCTTTAACCCACTGAGCCACACAGGCGCTCCCCACTGAGCCACCCAGGTGCCCCTGATTTTTTTTTAAAGATTTTATTTATTTATTTGACAGACAGAGATCACAAGTAGGCAGAGAGGCAGAGAGAGAGAGGAGGAAGCAGGCTCCTTGCTGAGTGGAAAGCCCAATGCAGGGCTCAATCCCAGGACCCTGAGATCATGACCTGAGCCCAATGCAGAGGCTTTAACTCACTGAGCCATACAGGTGGCCCTGATTTTTTTTTTTTTTTAAGACAGAACAGAAGGAACGGAAAGGAACTAATCGGAAGTAAGCAAAGCAGTCAGGTCTTCCAAGGGATGTCGGGGGCATGGGCATGCTGGCAGCCATGCTTTGTAACACAAGGCGAAGGAGACCAGAGGTTAGCAGGATACAGGAGCAGTGGGGCAGAGGTGAGCAGAGATGAGTGACAGAGAAAGAGTTCTGGTGTGTTCCAGTCCCTGGTCCTGGCCTTTCTGAGCTGCAGACTTGTCCCTTTGTTCTACCCTCAGTGACAAGGGAACCTCAGATAAGCTCAACCCATTTCTTTTCTGTTGAAGGTTCTTAAGCCATTGCTTTGCTATTTGCAATGAAGGGGGTCCTGACTCATAGACATGGACCTTACTAATCGCCAGAATGAAGTGGCTTGTCTGCATCTGAGCACCCCAGGGCTTTCTGTTCCCATGCTGAGCTTGAGCAGCCCATGGAAGACCCACAGCGACATCCTCCGGGCCATCTGGGCTCCTCGCCCCTCATTCCTCGTTTTCCTATTTGTGACTAGTTCAAATATATCCATGCCATATGTATCCACTTACTATAAAGCAAATATGGTAAAGATGGCAACTGTAGCATCCAGGTGGCCGGTGGTGTATGGGTGTCACAGTCATTCAACGTCTCTGGGTACTTGCCATTTCCACAGTAAACTACGGGGGGAAGCAAATCCTTTACACGCGGCGAGAGGCAGGAAGAGGAAACTGGTCAAAACGCAGAAACATGCCGAGGGCCAGAGAGGCACAGACTCGGTACGGTTCCTTCTGCTACCCCTTCCCTTGAATGCTTTCTCTTGTATAGTGTAAGACCTGGAGACCCCAAGCATCAAGACGGCAACATAGATATTTGCTTTTCTCCTGACAGTTTCCCCATGGGACAAGTTTCCAAAAACATTTACCTGTCAGGGGCAGAAGCAGCCAACATTTCATTGTCCTTAGGAAACCCGCCTGACCTTCAAACCTTTTTTATTAAACACTGCTTTCAAAAACATTTTGACAGATTCCAGAAGCTCTAATGGTCTGAAACATACATATTAATTTAAAATCTCTATTAAAAATGTCTCCTTGGGGCACCCAGGTGGCTCAGTTGGTTAAGCATCTGCCTTTGGCTCATGTCATGATCGTGAGGTCCTGGTAAAGAGCCCCATGTCAGGCTCTCTGCTCTGCAGGGAGCCTGCTTCTCCCTCTCTGCAGCTCCCCCTCCTCATGCTCTATGTCAAATAAGTAAAATTTAAAAAAAATAAAAGTCTCTCAAATGTGCTACAGGTGAAAGAAAATAAAAATAAAAACCATGGAAATAATGGGCAAGTCCAGCATAATGGAATGTAAACAAAATCGTATGTAGGGCACTTTGTGCACATTTACTCCTCAAGGTAAATAAGGTATTACCTTCATCTCAGAGCTCAGGACAGTACGTAGCTTGCCTGAGTCACAGAGCCAGAAAGTGGAGAGCAAGGAGGGTGCATGGGGGCCCATGGGGCACTTTCCACTGAGTGACCAGGGATGACCTCCAACAAGGTGACATTTGAGTATAGACTTAAAGAAGAAATGGCAGAGGAGCAGGGGTGAGGGGAGGAGGAATGCTCCAGGCAGAGGAGCCGCAAACAGGCTGCTGCAGGGTTGCGTCTAGCTCATAGAGGGGCAATGCCACTGGGCACCAGGAGAGCGTGTGTCTGGAGCTCAGGGGGAGCAGGGCAGGGGGGACGGCAAGGACATCTGAGAGGCGATGGGATCTCCGGGAGTCACCGGCTTTATCAAGGACTTTGCTTTTCACCCTGAGTGAAATGGGGAGCCCTGAGGGGCTTCTCAGTGGAGGTGTGATGGCACAAATGTGCTGAGAGGACCACTCTGGCTTCTGCTGAGAACAGAAGGTGGGGTGCAAAGACAAAAAAGGATGGGGATGCTTCAGGAAGGCTGTGCAAGGAAGGTGGCGGCAAGAGCCTGGGGATCCCAAGGGAGGCAGGTGGTGGCCGTTGGCTGAAGCTGACATCGATTTGGAAGGCAGAAGTGATGGCGTTTTGCTGATGGCCTGTGGCATGTGAGAAAAGCAGGGCCCAAGGCTGTGGCGCTCGCCTGAGCTGCTGAGAAGATGAAATGACTCAAAGGGGAAGATTCAGGGGGGCGTGAGATGGAAAGGAAGGACGTCTGTTTTGGACTTGTTACATTCTAGCTGCCTTTGATTGATCTTTATTTTTATTTTTTAAAGACTATTTTAGAAAGAGAGAGAGAGCACACCCATGAGTGGGGGAGGGACAGAGGGAGAGAGAATCTCAAGCAGACTCTGTGCTGAGCACAGAGCCCAACAGCGGGCTTGATCTCACGACCCCAAGATCACGATCTGAGCCGAAACCAAGAGTCAGACGCTTAACCGACTGAGCCCCTCAGGTGCCCCTCTGGGTACCTTTTAGACATCTAAGTGGGGATGTCACAAAGGCAGCTGGAGGGCTCCTGGGTGGAGATGCAAATTCGTATGTCATTCCCATGACATACCGTCGACCCTTGAACAAGAGCACAGAGGTGCCAAGACCCACACAGTCAAAAGCCCAGGTATGACTACGGACTCCCCCAAAACTTGATTCATAGCCTACTACTGACCAGAAGCCTTACAGGTAACATAAACAGTCGATTAACACCTTGTTTGTATGTGACATGTAGTACATACCATGTTCCTATAGGAAAGTGAACTAGAGAGAAGAAAATGATAGGAAAATCAGGAGAGAAAATACCCTTACAGGACTGTTCTATAAAGATCGGCACCTAAGTGAACTTGCAGCTCAAACCCATGTTCAAGTGTCCTTCCCTGTATTAAAATTCACAGCAACAGCCGCTAACACTAGAACAACTGTTCTCGACGCAGCCAGTGCTGACCCTCACTCAGGGAGCAAGTTGGAAATTGGGGGAGGGCATGTTTAGTTACCCCCCTTGATCGGAGGTGCTGCTTATATTTAATGGGTGGGAGGATGGGGAACCCAGACGCCCTCCAACGCATGTGGCAAGGTTGCACAAACGTGGTCCCATATCCCACAGAGTTCTCACACATTCTACAGACATTCACAGAGGGGGAGCACCTTTTCATCATTATCTGAGCCTCGAGCATCCCTTGGTTTTAGAGAGAAAAATAACGTACTTCGTACACAGCTGCCCCATCCTCGGTGCTCTAAGGAGCACCACAGGTCTGTCAGTGGTCACGCTCAAGCACATTCAAATGCAAACACAGATTACTTAATTAACCATGAATTGCCTCTTCTTTTTCTCTTATAGTTAGGGTGTTATATTGATTTTTCAAGAGTAGGCTTGTCGGCAGGATATACGATTTCTGAATCGCATCTCAAGACGGTAAGGGTGGCTTTGGGGCTGACACAGTAGCTAGATAAGAGATGAGACCCCCTCCCCCCAAATCTGTATCCTGGGCCCACCTGACATTAGAAACCTGGAGGATAAGTGGGAGCCAGCAGCGGAGACCCTGAGGGGCCACCGGGGAGGGAGGAGGAAACTGAGAGAACGTTTTCCCACATGGAGGGTGTAATCAATCAAGTTAATGCTACTGATGGGCAAGTGAGATGAGATGGAGAATTGACAACTCCATGATCAGGTCGGAGGAGACATCCCTGGTGGTCCTGACCCCCATCAGCTAGGGTGCCGGGGGCAAAACTCTAACGGGGGAGTCCACATCAATCAGGGCAGGGGAATCTTAGTTTCTCTGTTAAACAAGTTGCACATTTCCTTTCTCAAGACCGGAGCCCCTTTGCTCCCCTCCACCCTTTGCTCCGCTCCTTCGGGTCTGGATGGGCTGGTTCTCATGGGACCCTCCAGGGAACCTCTTTCCTGACCCTGACAGGCCGCTAGTCTTGCTTACCGCCCTCTTCAGTCCTCCCTCCCGGGGCTCCCCAGGGGCGCCCAGCAGCCACGTGGGGGCATTTGGGTCTGTACCTTGCTGAGCCGGGACTCAAACGCCAGCGAGGTAGAAGATTTCGAACTCTTCATGCCAGAGGGCGCCGCCGGGAGGGGCCGCGCCCTGTCTGTCCCATGGCTGCCCGCTTTGAGGACCGGATTCCAGGGCTTGGCTGCGCTCCTCATGTTTGTTCTGGTGAGTCCGTCTTCCTGCGCGAGACGGGAAAGAGAAACATGTGTCCACAACTTGAACATGCAGAGCCACATCTCGGAGCCCTCCCCGATCTCCATGTTCCCACGGTTATCAGATCGAGGGTTTCTCCTTGGGCGGACAGTGAGTATTATCTCCGGAGCTGACATCTTTGAGGGAAGCCTTCTTTGCACAGGTCCATGATGGCTTTTAACCATCTAGTGAAACGTACACATGATTTCATCGATGCTCTCACATTGCTTTTCAGCAAAATGTCAGCTCCTTGTTCAGCGTCTTACTGTATCAGTATACGGTAGAATACATACTATTATTATGCTCTGCTCTTATACTTTAGGTCCGTGGACTAAATACCTATCCCCTTAAAATGAAGCCGCTTGAGTCAAGACATTCTGTGTCCTTAACACTTGCAGCTTCGGGGTTGACAAGGACACAACCCACGGAATTATCAAATAGATCTAAATGAATTACTTGAAAATTGGATTTCCCGGAAGCACAGCCTTTTCCTTTCCAGCAAAACAGCAAAAATGGGGACCATTTGAAAGTGAACGGAGCGTATTTGATTGGCCCGATCTGACACTGTACATAGAGTTCCCCCCGGTCTAAACTGTTGTATGAAAGAAATTCGTGCTAAGGACCAGGCCGCAGTTAAAAACCCCGGGGGGAGAGTGTCTGCAGACGGAGGTGTTAAAGACCGCCCAGGGCTTGCCATCAGCCGTCAGGCTCTCATTAGAGCCCTCTTAGAGCCCATTTCCTTCCTTCCTTTCTTTTTTTTTTTAAGATCCTATTTATTTATTTGACAGAGAGATGGAGAGAGAGAGCACAGGTAGGCAGAGCAGTAGGGAGAGGGAGAAGCAGGCTCCCCGCTGAGCAAGGAGCCCCATGCCGGACTCGATCCCAGGACCACCTGAGCCAAAGGCAGCTGCTTAACCAACTGGCGCCCCCAGAGCCCGTTCCTTCTATCAGTTGAGAATTCTGCCTCGGAGCAAGTAACTCATCAGTCTACGAAAACCGGCTAAACATTTTCCAGGTGCACTGTCCAGAAGATGTGCAACCGCACAGGAGGGAAATGGTATCTCCAGCCCTGCCCCAGCCTTCGTGTATTGCAATGACTAAGGTGTGGCACAGAATACCAAAACCCCAGGTAATGCAGCATCCCCTCAAAGAAACAAATGGGAAAAATGCACTTTAAAAAACACCAGTAGGGGACAGACAGCTGATTCCAGTGGTCACGCTCCTAGAACCTGGAGGTCTCATGAACTGTCCTCGAGGGAGGGATCCTAGCTAGTGCCAAGCAGCTCTGGGCCCCCTCTCCCGCACCTCCCAGCATCCAAGCAGACCGCACTAGTCACCTATTGGAAAAACAATAGGCCACCAGTGCAGCCTAGCTCAGGCTGTGACCTCTCCCTGGTCCCGGCTGGAAGACACCATTTCCATTGACAGTGCTTCTCAGCAGGGACCAGCCAGCACCTCTTCCTGCTTCCAGCAAGTCGCTGGGGATGGCAGGTGTCCAAGAATCCACCGGGAGCCCATCGCTGCTGTGCCCGCAGCTGTGCAAACGTGGCTACAGGTGAGGATATGTATTTATAAAGACTTTGCCCTGCATTCTCTCCAGTGTCTCTGAGAAAACGTCTCCGTGATTTCAGTTTTATGATTTAGTGCTGAGCCTGATTAGTCTCAGTTTGGTGCCGGGCATCGTGATTTTTTTTTCCATTCTGTTGTACTTCTCGTCTATTTTATTGATGTTTAGCAGCAATTATTTTTCTTTGCTTTCTTGACCCGCGAGTCTTAATGCTGGTTTCCATGGCAACGTTGAGAGCATGCCTAGGTTGACAACGACACAGTAACTCATTTTACTGGGATTCCCACAACAGAAACGAGCTGACATAGCCTGAATAATTCTTGAAGAGCATGACTGATTCCTTTTATCAGTTACTACAGAATCAGCGTGTAACACGTCAGCCCGTCTTTAGGAAGATGAATCAAAAATTCTGTTTCATCAAGGCATCCCTGTATGTTATGATTACAGCTCATTCAAGAGGACTATGCCAGGGCTTACTTTATAAAGACATAAGGTGATTCTGCCCTAGACCAAGGTGATTCTTGGTCAAAACACTCAAGATCTAAACTTCTCTCTTACTCTCTGGCAACAAATCTGGCCATCTTCTGGACAGTGCACCTGGAAAATGTTTAGCCGGTTTTCGTAGACTGATGAGTTACTTGCTCCGAGGCAGAATTCTCAGGGTTTCTTCCCTTGCATCATCCCTCCTTTCTTTATCCCTCCTAGAACCTTCTGAACCCAATCAAATTATTTCCAAATGGAGGTAGCCGAAGACCATGTCTCATTGGGACCCCTCCTGTTGGCCATGCTATCCTTTCTTGGCTACCTTCACTCCTTTTTCCCCATCACTTTTCCCAGACAAAGCCTTCTATTTTGGACCCGTCCACCAGTCAGATTCTTCCCTTCAAATGCCACCTTCTCTCCGAATTCAAAATATACAGAAATGAGATAACTGATGTCCTACTCATGGGTACCCGGAAGAGAACCCTATAGGTAGGGAGAGTACCTGGGATGGGACCCCTGGAGCTGTACTGGGTTCTTTAGGATCAGTGCAGCTGCCCAGGGACGGAGGAGACGATGAGAGCTAGAGTATGAGAAAAACGCTCCAGTCAGACCCAATGCTAGCTTTGGGTCCTGCTCCCCCTTCTCATGGCTTAGGATGTCACTAAACTTCACCCCAGCCCTCACCTCCAGCCTGGACCACTGTCTTCTAGCATTCTCCAAGTTGTCTGGAAACTGCCTTTTCCCCCTTGCTGTGCTCATACCCGGCTCTGGGCTCTTCTGGAACAGACTGGAAAGATTTATGCTCAGAGCCATCCATCGGCAGTGCTTGGCCAGTGTGGGTCCTGCCCTCTGCCCACCGGCACGAAGGCCTCCTGCTGGAAGCAGAGCATGTACCCATAGGCCCCACTCCCAGATTTCTGCAGACTTTCATGCACCCCACTTTTTGACACAGGGAACCGGTTTGTTCCGGAAATGTGCTGTGTGTAAGGGCAACCACTCTGTGTCACTCTGATCCTGGCGAGGCTCTGCCAAGTGCTCTTCATGGGCAAACCCTGGAAGGCAAGTTAATGATCACCCCCACTTTGCACACAGGGAAACTCTGGCTCAGGAGGGTTAAGTGACTTGCCCAAATCAACAGAATTTATGACAGAGCCAGGATTCAAATCCAGCTGTCATTGGCCCTTACACACCAGGGATGGATAGGGCCTCCATGAATCATCTTTGCTCCCACAGGAGAGCAGGAAAGTTTCTGGATCCAATGCTCCTGGTCCAAACCCAGCATCACTGTTTGCTGCGTGAACATGAGCATGCTTTCCCAACACCCTGATTCTCCACATCTTCCCCCAATAAAGTGCAGGTAGCACAGATGTAAAGAAAACATGGATACTGAGGGCCAGGCATGTAAAAGGCACTCAGCTGACAGGAGCTGCTTTCCCCACACAAACTGTCCATTGTGTTCAGGAGAGGGCGGTCCCGCTTTATTATCTTAACAGTACACAGCAACGGACCCATTAAACCAATTTCGGGGGCAGGAGCCAGACACACCAGATTCAAGGAAAGGGTTCCTCCTGTACACAAAGCAGCCTGTTTTCTTGCAGAAACATGGAAGAGGCAGAGTAGAGAGGAAAATGAACGCTGAGAGCTGACCCATCCTGAGAATCGGCCCCAACCTTAATACAGCCTAGCTGCTGAGAACACAGGTGTGAATTCTGGGTGAAGAGTAACCTCCTTATGGATATGAGTTAGTAACATTAAATAAATAGATGGGCTCTGGCCAAGTACAGGGAAGTTTTTTTGTTGTTTTTAAGATTTCCATTGTTAATTCCCTGATTTCTGCAAACCCTTCTAACCCATCTCAAAGGATCAAGCTGATGAAGGCATTATAATTAGATCTAGGAGCCCACTCCCGCAGGGGTGGGAAGAGAGCCTTCCCGGGGTCTTTTCTTTAAGTTTTCCAAACATTTTATGCTCTTACCAAGCTTCTTTCCTTTACAGAAGAGAGTGAGACTTATACTTAAACCGTAACTCATAAATTATATGGCATTAAGTAGAAAAGAAACAGGAGAGAGGAGGGAGGGGCAGAGGGAGGGAAATGGTTAACAGCTATTTTAGAAATACGATTAGGTGTCTGGTCCTGGGGGAACATCAGAGCCCATGCACAGGCCTCCCGCTCCCTCGAAACACGTTCCCCAGCTCCTTTATTGCTGCTCTCGGAACCTGTGCTGGAACGGTTGTTTGAGGGCCTCAGACCTATGACCTTTTTAAGGCAAGAGAACACAAGGGCGATGGGGAACCCATTCTCGCCGATCGTGAAATAACAAGCGTCTGGGAGTGGGAGGGCCACTGAGGTCCTGACTACAAGCACAATAAGCTCCAGGAAGTGGAAAGCTAAGGCATTCAAGTCTGAGAACTAACAAAATATGAATGTTCACATAGCTCAATCACCAGGGGACTCGGCAGGAAACAGAACAAGTGAACAGGCTGAAAATATCTAGCTTGAGCCTTTCAGAGCATGTGCTGACTTTGCTCTTGACCTCGTCCACAGGAGGTCGCAAACTGGGGTGGGGGGTTCTGCCACCCAGGGCCTTTGGCAGCGTATGGAGACAGTGCTGGTTGTCACAACTTGGGGTGTGCTACTGGGTAGACCTGGAGATGCTGCTGAACATCCTACAAGCCAAAGGGCAGCCCTGACAATGAAGAAGGGTCTGGCCTATAATGTCAGTAGTCAAGGCTGAGAGACAGTTCTAGAGGAAGAAGAGTCCTTGGGTGCTGGTTCTTAGTCGGGCAACTGGTTCATTTCCCATCCAACACGGAACCGTTCATGCCGAGAATCTGTTTTGGGAGCAGCTGAGGGAATCCCAAACTTCATCTGGAGGCCACAGGAAACTCTTCCAAATTTATTATTTCCTGCGGTCTGGAGATGAGAACTCATCCCATTTGCCTTAGATCCCTTCCCAGTAAATAAGGAAAAGAATAGATTTCCATGCGGCCTCAGAAGAAAAATGGCAAACTATAATTTATCTCATCAGCAGAAGTCATTTAAAGGAAACAAGTACCAGGAAATGATAAAACAAAATCTAAACAGAAAAGAACACCTGTACATCGCTAACCACACCATCTCAAACCTGAAAAAAACAATCCATGTCAAAAATGGAGGAAGAACTTGTAGCAATGATGAGAAGTTGCCACAAGGCAGAGCTCCATAGCATCTAGGGTGTGATCTGGGATAAGGAACTGAGGAGTTGGGTCACTGAATATGAAATCAGACCCGAGAAAGAAGCTATAATCTGGGAGCTCTATTGAGATAGGCAAGAGCTCAGAATCACTGCCCCAGGCCATCCTGCTGTCTCCAAAGCTAAACCAAGAAGGCAACATCCCTAGCAGTGGATGGCCACTAATTAGTAATTATTTCCTTACCTATAATGTGGCTTCACATCAAAGCATTTAAAGTGCATGAGCCAAGGCAGGAGAAAAGGAGATGGAAATAAAATACTTCCAAGAGCTCTTTCTGTAGAAATAGTTTTAAAAGAGCTGTCGAAGGGTAACTAAGAATAAAAACTGTAATGCAGTGCCAGGACCATTCAGTAGGGAAGGGCAGGCAGTCTTTTCAACAAATGGTGCTGGGAAAACTGGCTATCCACATTCAAAAGAATGAATTTGGAGCCTTAGCTTGCGCCATAAACAAAAGTTAGCTCAAAAGCGGATCAAAGACCTAAATGCAAGCATTAAAATTGTAAAACGCTTAGAAGAAAACAAAGGGGAAAACCTTTGTGACATCGATTTGACAATGGGTTGTTTGATATGACACCGAAAGCACAGGAACCAAAGAAGAAAATAGATAAATTGGACTATGTCAAAATTAAAAACCTTTGTGCATCAAAGGACAAAATCAACAGAGAAAAAAAAAACACACAAAAAAATTCATGGAATGGGAGAAGATACCTGCAAATCATTTATCTGGTAAGGGGGTCTGCTGTGGACTGAACGATGTCCCCCACACCCCCATATTCATATGCTGAAACCCTAGCCCCCAGTGTTATTGTATGTGGAGACAGGGCTTTTAGGAGACAAATTAAAATTAAATGAGGTCATAAATGAGGGCGGGATCCTAATTTGACAGGATTGGTGGCCTTGGAATCAAAGAGAGATCTTAGGAGGACCAAGTGAGAAGGCAGCCATCTATGAGCCCGGAAAGAGCCCTCAGAAAGAAATCAATCAGCCAGCACCCTGGTCTTGGACTTCCCAGCCCCCAGAACTCTGAGAAATAAACATCTGTTGTTTAAGCCACTGAGTCTCTGCTTTTGGCTATGGCAGCCTGAGCAGACGAAGAAAGGGTTAATACCCAGGATGTATAAAGAACTCCCAACAACTCAACGAAAGCAAACGTGATTTGAAACGGACAAAGAACTTGAATAGACATTTCTCCAAAGAAGATACGCACATGGGCAGCAAGGAATGAAAAGGAGCTCCACAGGACTAATCGTTAGGGAAGTGGAAATGACAACCACAATGAGATACGCACATCCAACCCACCAGGATGGCTATTCTACACAACAATAACAACCACAACAAAATGACAAGTGTTGGTGAGGATGTAGAGAAACTGGAACGCTGGTGTACTATTGCTGCGAATATAAAATGGTGCACCCACTCTGGAAAACAGTATGGGAGTTCCTCAAAAAAAAAAAAAAAAAAAAACCTCCAAAATAGGGTTATCACAGGTGGTAAGCCCACTTCTAGATATAGTCCCAAATAATGGAAAGCAGAATCTCAAAAAGATTCTTTCCCTCTATGGTCTTAGCAGCATTAGTCACCACAGCCAAAGACAGATGTAACTCAAGCATCTACTGATGGATGAACGAATAAACAAAATGTGGCATATGCATCCAGTGGGACAGGAGTCAGCCCTAAAAAGAAAGGAAATGAGATACGTGCCACGACATGAATGAACCCTGAGGACATGATGCTAAGTGAAATGAACCAGCTAGAAAAAAACAAATGCCATACGTGGGATTCCGCTTATATAAAACAGTCAAGTTCGTTGAGACAGAAAGTAAAATGGTGGCTGCCAGAGGCTGGGGGGAGGATGGCATGGAAGTTACTGTCTCATAGGTCTAGAATTCCAGTTTTATAAGGGGACTACAGATCTGTGGTGGAACGGTGCACACCATTACGTGTGCACTTAATGCCATGGAATTGTCCGCTTAAAAATGGTTGCAATGGTAAATTTCATATTATGTGTGTTTTACCACCATTTTAAAATTTTAAAAATTTAATTTTTAAAAAGATTTTATTTATTTATTTGACAGAGATCACAAGTAGGCAGAGAGGCAGGCAGGAGGGGGGGGGGACCAGGCTCCCTGCCAAGCAGAGAGCCTGATTTGGGGCTTGATCCCAGGACCCTGGGATCATGACCTGAGCCGAAGGCAGAGGCTTTAACCCACTGAGCCACCCAGATGCCCCATTTACCACCATTTTTTTTTAATGTGGTAAGAAAATAGACAATAAGAGTGTAGGAGGAAACTGGAGACTTTCCAATCCCTTTAAGTGGAAGCTTCATGGGCCATGTCATTTATTTGGTCCCAGGTTCTGGGCCCTGGCTGGGACACCAGCTGGGATGATGAGGAGGGCTCAGAAAAGAACTGTTTTCAAGGCTGTGGGCAGGCTTTGGTGGAGCAACAAGAGGAGGTTAGGACCGTTATCACCCCGAGGCCTGCAGGACTCAAGGGAGGAAGTAGATGGGACCCAGGGAGACTGAAAGACAGAAACTGTGGCCTTCAGTAGAGAAATGCAGCCACGCCACGGAGACTCGCTGAGGAGGGGGCTGGGAGAAGAAGTGCCTCCTGTTCATCCTTTAGCGCTCTCTCCAGTCTGCAGCTCTCTGCTCTCATTGGAGGAGAGAGACCCAGACGAGATATGTGGGGCCAACAGAGGAAGCTCAGGACACCGGTTGTGCCCCCTTGGCCTGGCCAACTTCAATGCTGCCTTCTGAAGTGAGGTCAAGTATCTCCCCTCTAGAAACTTCTCCCAGTCCAGGGGGCCTCACCAAGGCTCTGAGACTTGTCTGCTGACTTACCTGCTAAGAGGCTGACCTGTGAGCCCTTCCCAGGGGGCAACCTCCTTGCCTTTGCCCAAGCATGGCCAAACTGCAGCACAGTGTTACAGCATAGACCCTGACTAGCCGGCTTTCCCCCCGACTTCCCCTTTTTATTATCAGCACAAACTTTGGCTTGCTCTCCCTGACCCAAAACCTCAGTGACATTGTGGGCTCTTCCCTGGGGCTCATGTTTCTCTAGCCGGCAGCTGCCCAGGCTGGGAGATGGGACTCCTGCCCCATTTCCTGAGAGAAGCCTGCCTTTTTCTTCAATGCAGACTTCCCTAGGGAAAGTTTCTCGTCCCTGGATTCCTGAGAGACTTCCCAAAGTTCTGCTGGGATCATCACTTCCTGCTCAAAACCCTTCGTCTTAACTTATTTTTAAGCTAACATTTATCAACACCGACTATGTGCCAGGCATGACATTCAGCGATCGCTAGAGATGACTTTCTCTAGTGCTGATGGCCCCATGGCAGCTGTTGTCACCCACGCTGTACAGTCGGTGATGAGTGAGGCCGTGAAGTCTGCTAACTTCCCCAGTGTGGACCCAGGCAGTGCCCCTTCTGGCTGGGCACCCAAGCCTGGGTTCATGGCTCCTCCTTCTTCCAATTTAAGGGACAACCCAACAGGGCTTGGCCAAGCCCCCCTTCCACTTACCCTGATCTTCTCCACTTGGCCAGAGGGCTCATGGTTCTCATCTTGGGGCATTCACCTCGAGACTTCCCTCTATGAATGTTCGATCCCCTTTCTAAACTTCCAGAAAACTCTGCGGCTCCCTTTCGGCACTTCCATACCCTATCCATGATCTGCTCCCACCTGAGCCATCCTGGTCTCTCACCTGGAGGCTGCAAGAGTACCCCCCACCCAGGCTCTTGGCCACCAGGCCTGGCCCAACTCAGTCACAAAGCTCTGCCCTGCTCCGACCCACAGATGGCTTCGAGCTCCTTGAACATGACCAGGGAGTTCCCAAAAAAGAGCTCTGAACTCTCTGCTCCCTCCACTTGGCTGGTTTTCCCAACTCTTCACATGGTAGGCTCCCTTCCACTCAGTTGGTCTGTGCTCAAGAGCACTGCCTCTTAGGAGGTTTTCGTTCCATTCTCTTGAGTAGCTCTCCCACTACATGCCGTACCCCTCCCCACCCCATCCATTTCTTCCAAGCCTTCCTCACCAAACTAGGACTATCACGGTCATTGATCATCTGCCTTCCTCTGCCACTATGGAAGCTCAGTGCCAAGGGGGTTTTACCATCCTTGTTCATCACGGGGTCTGCGGCCTTTACACTGGGGGGCATGTAGCTGGTGCTCAACAAACACTCACTAAAGGACACTTAGCTTCTGACTTTCTTTTTTTTTTTTAAAGATTTTATTTATTTATTTGACAGAGAGAAATCACAAGTAGATGGAGAGGCAGGCAGAGAGAGAGAGGGAAGCAGGCTCCCCGCTCAGCAGAGAGCCCGACGCGGGACTCGATCCCAGGACCCCGAGATCATGACCTGAGCCGAAGGCAGCGGCTTAACACACTGAGCCACCCAGGTGCCCCAGGCTTCTGACTTTCATTAAAGAAATGGGTGCTGCATCTCCCTGCCTGTCCCTCGTTGGGTAGCCCAAGGCCTAGCAAATGGGTATCATTCACTGAGTACATGCTGAATTAATGGGCAAATGCAAGACAGAATTATAAAGCAATGACATGCTTTTTCCATATACACGCGTTTTTAAACTGGTGGGAAAGAAATCCAATCCCAAAATTGCTTTCAGGTTGAGAACACCACTGACACGGCTATAATGCCTCCTAGCATCATTACCTTGAAAATATCATTCACGTTGATGTGTAAGCATGAACATTATAAAAATTCATCTCAATCACTTAGAACATGCTGGAGAAATAATTCCTACAATTATTCAATACCAAATATCTAAAATCACCTATCCCTTCATCTCATTTCCTGGACTTATTCCTGAAAGTTAGCCTTTTAAAATTTTTGGTATGCGTCCTAGTTTTACAGTAATAGAGAAACAATCCTTTCCATTTTTATGGTTTAAGATTTCAGATGTCTTAACTGAAACATAAAAATAAATGAAATTATATTAGATGCCTTCGTGGTAGCTGGAGGTAACCACAGACTTAGGGACCCAATCATTTAAAGGATCAAGTCTAGGTATCTAGTCTCTTATCCAACCTCTTTTTGTATCTTTGTTCCTGAGTGGGGCCCCTAAGGCAGGTGGGACAAGGGGTGAGGCCCCATGATGTCAGGGACACAGCTCCCAAGGCAACAGGCAGGCCAGCTCTGACTCATTCTGTTCTACTTCCTCTAGGAACAATGCAAGGACCTCAGGGCACACTGCCCCACCCACCCAGCAGAATCCTGTGCCCTCCACCAACACACCTCAGTGCACCTTCCCTACCATGATCTGGGAGGGGGGAGGGCACAAAGCCACTACATATATTACAAATGCGACTCAGCAAGAGAAACCACAGAGGGTCATGTGTCCCCTTGCTAAGAAAGTGGCTTACCCATCCAAGAGTTGTGGTAGAGGCACCCCACCCACACCCCACTTCTGATTCAGGGGCAAGAGCACTCGGGGCAGTAGTTCCTCCTCCACATCACCGTCCACCATGGTGGGAGCAAGCTCTCCAGCCAGCAAGGTCTGTGAGTGAGGCAACAGGACTTCCTCAAGGGGTTCGTTCCCCCTTCAGGACTTGAATCGTGACCACTGAATTTCTCTTCCTCTTGGAAGTTGTGTGCTCGCCTCTCCTCATTTCTCTCCACTCATCTGCATCTCCTGTCAGAGACGGGGTGCCCTCAGGAGATCAAGGGAGGGGAGTCTCCTGATGAGGGCCCAAGCCGCCGCGTGTGTTTGTGTTTGGCGGGGAGACAACTGAGCCAAAAACCAAAGTAAATTTTGAACTTGGCCAAGTAAATACTATATATAGAGGGGGGAAATAAGACTGGATCTGGTATCTCTCTGGTTTCTCGCTCAACGATGGTGGTCTTCTCCTCTGACGTGGTCAGAGTCTTCATGGCTGCTAACAGACCCAAAAAGGACACCCAACAGGTAGAAGTGCATCTTCTAGGATGATGACTTTATTCTGAGAAGGTAGCCCTATGTCATGAGAGCTTACAGAGTTCAGAAGAGCAAGGTCTCCACTGGACCCCAACCACGCAGAAGGCTGGGGCCCAGCAGGGGTGGCTTGTCAGGAGGCCGGTGAGGGAGGGCCCCCTGGCAGTCCCTGACACCCCTCTAGGGATGAGGGAGGCAGGCAGGAATTGGACCATTAAAGCAACACGGAAATTCTGAGGTCTGCCACTGTATGGAGTATTTGGGGGATGTAGTGAATTTTTGGCTGTCTGGCACCTTCCAACTACAAAAAAACCCCAAAAAACCTAAAAAACAAAAAAATCCCAAAAAACAAAAAACCCATGGTGGTGGCAGGGACCAGTGGTATCAGCAGAGGGGTAACGGTGTGTCCCCAGGAGCTGTGGCAAGGTACCCATAGCATGGCAGGCAGCGAGGGAGGTCTTGCGGGCAGCCGGCATCCCGGGGAAAGTGCTCTGGCCCTGGGGTGGAGGAGGGAGAAGGGAGAGGCTGGGCAGCAGCTGAACCTCATAGAAGTCTGGGTGCCCTCCTGGGGCCACTGGCAAGAAATGAGGGAAAGACAGAAATTTTCTGGAGCTTGCACAGGTTCCGAAGGGGCAAGGAGCTAACTCTTGCCTGCACTGTCACCCCGGTTACCCCCGAGTCCTGGTAGACACCCTCTCTGAGTAACAGGCAGTGTCTGTCCCTTCGCAGAGGCTGTGCGAGGCTGTCACTCAGCTGGATTTCCTTATTGTTACTGGATTAAGTTAAATCACTGAAGGCAGCTGATTGCTTGCTTTCGCATTCCTGAAATATTCTTTTCGAACCCACGGCTTCAGCCATCTTCCCATAATGCCAGCTGGCTAATGAAAGCCACTGCTGTGTTTGAAGGGTTAATTTATTCAGGCCTGGAATATGCTCTCTTTTTCCCCAGCACGACACGCTTCTGGTATTGTGTTTGAAATAAGTACAATGGCCGTGAATATGAGGGATCATGCTACCGCCTGCTCCTGGGATCACCCTGTCATTACGTGTCCCTTGCACGGTTCCCAGGAGGAAGTCTACATGGGACATCACTGCAGCCAAGGCCCCCGGCTCTGTCCCTAGGGTGAGAGCTGGAGACAGTTAGGGAAGGTCACCACAGCTGCCCCCGAAGGAAGGGCTTTGTGCTACAGTTGTGTCTGAGTGACGTTCAGGGAAGAAAGACGATCCCCATCCCTCAAAAAGCATAGCATGAGCCAAATGGTAACGTCGCTCCCGGCCTTCTCTTTGTTTCAGGGTAAGGCACACTTTGTGCTCTGCCCACACCTTCCAGGTGCCTAGTGCTCAGACCCAGCGTGGCGATGGCTGCTGGATATGGATTGTCCGTTCTCCAGGCCTCCCCAAGGCCACTCCACGCCCAGACCAGTGGGCTGCCTGCCCCGGATCCCACTCTCAGCCCAACTCTGACTGTCCTTGTAAAACCCAGCTTCCGGCCCCTTGTCCAGCGAATAGTCCTGCTTCCCCAGCACAGTGAGTGTCCACAGAGCCCCTTATGTGAGCTTCACATTCTGTTGACTTTCTCCCCCATGCCCAGCTCCCCAGCCTAGATGACACTCAAGCAAAAGACTAGTTCTTGGGCCTCTGTGATCCCCCGGATCTGGGCCCAGGGTTTGGTCCATAACTGCTGGTTAAAGATGAACCATGACCTAAATATGAAACCCAAGCAGAACTAGAAAAGTACTAGAGGAAAAGAGGAGAGAATCTTTGTGATGTTGGGTTCAGCAAAGATTTCCTAGATACAACACTAAAAGCATGATCCATAAGACAAATGAAAAAAAAAAACCTGATAAGTTAGACTTCACCACAATTTAAAACTTCAGCTCTTCCAAAGACATTATCAAGAAGATGAAAAGATGAGCCCAGATTAGAAGAAAAGCATCTGCAGAACACACACACACACACACACACACACACACACAAAATGAAGGACTTGATTCCTGAATTTATGGAAAACTTGCCCAACTCAACAGTAACAAAACACAGAACTCAACAAAAACATGGGCAAAGATTTCAACATTTTTCCAAAGAAGCTATTTTTGGAATGGAAAAAGAGCACATGAAAAGATGCTCAACACCATTAGTCATTAAGTAAATGCAAAATGAAACCACAAGGAGATACTACTACACACCTAGAAGAATGGCTAGAAAGTAAATAATGCAATAAAAACTGTATCAAGTGCTAGCAAGGAGCACTTGGAGCAACTGGAACTCTCATTCATTGCTGGCAGAAATGCAAAATGGTACAGATTCTTTGCAAAACAGTGTAGTCATTTCTTATAAAATTAAATCTGCACTTAGACAATTCAGTGGTCCCACTCCTCAGCATTTATCTAAGAGAAATAAAGACTTGTGTTCACACAAACATTTGTAATATGAATGTTCAAAATGGCCTGGTTCATAATAGTGAGAATTTGAAATAACCTGCCTGTCCTTCAGAGGTGAGTGGGTAAGCTGTGGTATGTCCATGTACTGAACGACATGCACAAAGGGAAAAAAAAAGGAAGAATTATAAATTCATTATGCTAAGTGAAAGAAGCCAAGCTTAAAAGGTTACTACTGTATGATTCCATTCATGTGACATTCTGGAAAAGGCATCTCTACAGGGATAGAAAACAGAGCAGTGGTTATCATGGCCTGAGAACTCACACTATATCCTCTTCAGGGGGCTGTTCATCTAGATCCTTTATTACACCTTTCATAAGGAACTGGTAAAAGTCCATAAATGTTTTTCTGAGTTCTGTGAGCCACTCTAGCAAATTAACTGAACCTGAGGAGGGGGTTGTGGGAACCTCCAAGCTGGACTTGAGATTGGCCTGAACTGGGAGTGAGGGAGGGATGGGGGCAGACTTTTGGGACTGAGGTCTTAACCTGCACGATAGCATCATGTGATGCTATCTCCAGGAAAAGAGTATCAGAATTAATTATTCGGTGTATTAGAAAGCACACATCAGAGTGGCTGACGATAAAGCAGTAGAAGGAAATTTTGAGGGTGAGAGAAGGGTTGTAAGTCCTGATTGTGGCAGTGGCTACACGTGTATTTGTTAAAGCTCAAGTGAGCTGCTTGAATGTAAGCTAAGGCTCCCCTTGTGCTGGGCCATGCCTACCTTGCCAACCTTCTGCTATCCCAGCTCCAGTCAAGGTGGCTTTCCAGGCCCCCAGCAGCATGCACCTTGCCCACCTCCAAGGCTTTCTTCTTGTTTTCTTCCTGTTCCCTCTGCCAGGTCTGCTTTTCCTACCCTCAACCCCCTTAGGCACAAATCTTACCCATCCTTCAAGACCCAGATCAGATGTTACCTTTTCCTGTAACCGTATTTGACAACTGCCTCCTGACACGCACAAAAAGATGGAAATTATTTCATGTGCCTCTAAATTCCAAGCACTTTATGCGTGTGCCTCTTACATTATCAATGCTGTTTATGTATGATCGTGTGTGTCAATATCACTAATCTCCAACTAATTTTAAGTGCCAAGTTTGAATCGCTTTTGCAATTATGCACGGTGTCTAGATTGATGCCTTTTGGTGAATTAGTGAAAACAATCAATGGCGAGGGTGACCTGTGGCAGGTAAAGTTGATGTGATCAGCACCCAGGAAGGATAATATCCAGAACAATACCCAGGCCTCTCAGTGATGAGCCAATAGGACTGGTGAGGTTGTAACTCCATGGGTACTATTTGCACGAGAGTCACAAGGCTGATCAAAATTACCTTCAACGCTGGTTAAAAGCACACATGCATGGGGTCCTGACTCAACCCACCAAAGTTGAGTCCTGCTTTTCAATCTTTAATGAGCTCCCAGTGTGACTCTGATCAGTCAAGCCTGGAACTTAACCTTCCTAAATGTTCAGAAGGCCAAAGACTCACCTACAGGTAGATGATTAAAAAATGCAGCTCTTGAAGTTCTGGTCCCATAAACATAGAGGTACCACTGCCACACACACATACAGATGTGAAGAGATCATCAAACTAATACATCCCATACCTATCAATAAAAAGGAAGGAATGACACACACACAGAACGACGAGGAGGAATCTCAAAAGCGTTGTCTTGAGTGAAAGAACTGGACACCAAGCACTACATAGTGTGTGGTTCCATGGATGTGAAATGCTAGAAACACCGAAAATAACGTAGGGTGATAGAAAGCTGGTCGGCGTTTGCTGGGTGCCATGGGGTGGGGGGGGGGGGGGGGGCTGGAACCTGGACTTCCTGTAAAGGGCCACAAAGGGAATTTTGCAAGTGACGGGAAGGCTCCATATCTTGATTGTAGTGGCGGTACCATGGATGTGCTCATTTAGCCCAAGTCATCAAATCGCACATTCAAAACGGGATCATTGGCCGAGACTCAGAACCCAGGGACCCAGTGACGGCCCTCTCACTGTCCTTGGTCAGTCACCAAGTTCTGCCCCTTAGATTGCCAAAGCTCTCCCGGATCTTCTTCTGCCTCTTAGTTCCACACTTTGCATCTTCATGGGGATCGGAGGAATTACTCCTGGTATCCCTACCTAGAGTCAGGCCACCGTCTGCCACCACGATGCTAGCAGGCTTTCTAAACCACAGCCTGCTCAAGTCCCTCCCCTTCCACCACCACCCCTTTCAGGAGAGAGCCCCAGTGCCACATGCCAGGCTTCCTGCACCCCCGTGCCCACCCCCGGCCCCACCTCGCCCACTCTCTCGCACGCCCACTGCAGACACCTGCTCCCACAATGGACGGCTTGTAGCTCCTTGGAAGCACCGCGGCCCCCTGCAACTCCCAGCCTTCCCACGCACTGTCCTTTCCGGGTGCGACACTCACCCCACTCCCTCAGCCTCTTGACTCCCATTCACCATGCTGGGCTCAACGGAAGCGTCCCCTGACCTAGTAAGTTCCATTGGCTCGGCTCCAGCGCTGGGTCGGATGCCCCCTCCTTAAGCCTCAGCATCTGTCACACTGTGTCACACTGTCACAGCTGATCTAATTGTCTGTCTGTCCACTAAGGATGCAGGCTGGGCACCATGTTCTCAGCTCTGGATTGCCAGCATCGAGCAGATCTCTGGCCCACAGAAGGAGCTTAGGAAGTGTTTCCAGGTGTTTCTAGTGAATGACCGACTGCTCCAGTGAATGAATGAATGAATGAATGAATACCAAAGGACAGAGTGTTAGAAGTCTGCCAAAGGGCTATGATGTGTGAGAACAGGGGAAATGAAAGGGCTATGAATGCTTGAGGACAAAGTGGTATTGGAGCCAGACTCTTGTTAGGAACTAAATGTGCCTCCCCAATCCTGTGTTGAAGTCCTCACCCCCAGGACCTCACTCTGACTGTATCTGGAGACAGGACCTGTGAAGTGGTGACTGAGGCAAAAGGAGGTCACTGGGGTGAGCCCTCTGGCCAGAGAGTGGTGTCCTTTCAAGAGGAGAAAACTGGGACACAGACACACACTGAGGGAAGACCGCTTGAGGACACAGGGCAAACAGGGCCGTCCACAAGCCAAGGAGAGAGGCCTCAGAAGGAACCAACTTGGCCGCCACCTATATCTCAGGCTTCTAGCCTCCAGAACTATGAGGAAATTATCCTCTGTGTTAAAGCCCCCAACTCTGGGACTCTCTGTGGCAGAAAGAGCATTCCAGGGACAAACAGAGTCTAAGGCAGGGAGGAGGACACAATCACGGGGTCGATGTTCTAGAGTGGTTTGGTTTGGCTGCAGGGGATAAGTGGTGTGGCAAGTAGAGCAAAACAGCCCTGGAAATAGGGTTGGCAGCAGACTGTGGAGGTCCCAAAAGCCAGGTTAAGGGGTTTAGCCTTTCCTCTGTAGCCCAGTGTGCCTCTTCCATGTGTGACGGGGTCTGTGCCTGAAGGAGACAACGGGCTGGCGGGACCACGCATTCCCGAGGCAGTCCCTGTGGGGTTGGAAGCCAAGACCATTGTGTGTCCCAACTGGAGCACGTGAGCCACGGGGCCGCTGTGGTGGCTTTTGGGGACAGCAACCATTTGTTAATTTTAAAGTTCTATTTGTATTTTAACACATGAAACTCGGGACTGAACTGTGGCTCTTTCGTGGAAAGGGCACTGATCAGGGCAACAAGTAAGGGGATTCTGCCAACTACAATGGCCATATGCATTGGCTGTATGGTCAAGATAGGCCCCAAATCCGCTCAGATCTTCTTCTGACTTTTTTGCTCACCCCTATCTGTAGTGCTCCATTTAAAACAGCGACCATGTCCCATCACTTGTCTGCTTAAAGTCCTCCAGTGGGCCCCCCTATCCCTTGGAGTCTAATCCACAGCCCCTGCCTGCAGTCCCCACTACCCCAGCCTTCTCTCCTGCTACTCCCCTTCATTCCCTGCCAGTCACTGCATTGGGAATAGCAAAGCCAGGCCCCAAGGGATTAGTGAATTCACTCCTTCACACAGTCAAACGGCTGGGGACTCTTTCATTCATTTGTTCCCCTCAGCAAACCCTCTTGGAGCACCTGCTGCCTCTCAGGGAGGCACGCCACACCGGGATGAGCAAACACAGACATAATTCCTGCTCACCGGGAGGTTCATGGTCTAGAGCAGGGGATGACCATATGGCTCCCAAAATAGAAGATTTCCACTGTGAAAGCTACTGTAGAGAGTCACAGTGTGCTCTCAGAGCTTATTGTGGGAGGGGGGTATGGCCAAGCCAGGGGGGACAGCCTGAGAAGGCTCCATGAGGAAAGATAAGGGGCACTAGCTAGGGGCAAAGGGGCATAGGACATCCACAGGCAGCAGGAACAGTCAGGCAACGGAAAGAGATGCCGTAGCAGGAGGTGGGGAGCAAGTGGTGAGGGACCCGAGGGAATGAGAGCAAGCAGGAGCCTCAAGACACCAGGCTGGACAGCAGGGCCTCGAGGAGGGCCTGGTGGTGGCCATGGAGATCCCCACCCAGGTGCTCAGCAGCCCAAACCTATTCACACAAGCCGCTGAGCACATCCCACTGCAGGTGGGCTCCTTCAGGCAGCGAGGGCTCCAGGTAGCACTGGGGAAGCCAGGACTCCCAAAACCCTTTACTTAAGCTCATCGGTGAGCCCGAGGACAGGTCCCCCCAGGCAGTGGGTACACTAGCGAGCAGTTCTCCAGCCCCCAGGCTCAATGAAGACTTTTATTCACAATCCAGACCATCCCCCTAGGATCTTGACCTATATCTCCTGTAAAAATCCTCCCCATCCGCTCTGCTGACTCTCCCTAGGGTGAGACGAG
The DNA here is from genome assembly GCF_020171115.1 of Neogale vison. Classification (NCBI taxonomy): domain Eukaryota; kingdom Metazoa; phylum Chordata; class Mammalia; order Carnivora; family Mustelidae; genus Neogale; species Neogale vison. The sequence goes on from NC_058095.1 coordinate 64,495,458, forward strand.
TTAGGCTCTCCTCATTAGGAGGTGGCCCCTTGTCGCAGCTCCAGGTGTGCCTCCAAGGGCTGTCTCGAAGGGTGACCCTCTGTCTCCCTGGCTGTCACGTGTCCCCAGCTCACCTCACCCTTGGAAGTGTACAATAAATCACTGCTCTCCAGTCTCCTTCTCCCACCTGTTTCTTGCAGTGCCCTTGTCCTGAAATCTACTGGCCCACAAAGTCATCATAGACAAGAGTCCTTTTCTACTAGCTAAATATCTAAACCTAATACACGCTTCTTCCATGAACGGCATCCCTTTGTGATCAAAGCGACCTTGTCACCAGGTGACAGAGTTCTGCCTTCGTTACCGGTAAATTTTCATTTTAGTTTGTAGAGTTGGCTTTATTTTGTTTTCGCGATTTCTCATTTACTCAAGGGAGTCAACAAGTTTCCTTTTAAAATATGTTAGTGATGTCAGTTTTAGGAAATTTGATAAGTAAGCCATGGCAGTTGGCTATGGCAAAAATGATGAGAAAATGGAATTTGAAGGACTACAGTCTGAGGAATGGTGGTCCCAGTAAAAGGAGAAAGGGAACGGCAGGAGGAATGGAGAGAAGGAGGCAATGGGAGAGCTGAAGTGATGGAACCAGCACGGGCTTCCAAACGGCTGGATGTGGGAGGGGGGTGGGGGGGCAGTCCCCACCTGTGTTTTTCTTAGAATAGCCTCCCTCTGCTTGCCCCCACCTGAGCATCCCTCTAAATGGGCTCTCAGCTATTACTCTCCTTATCTGGTAGCTTCCTAGCAATGCTCATGACTGGGTATGAGTAATTGGTTACAGAGAAACAGGAAAACAGAGAGGGAAACTGCTTAGAGGTCAGAGCTCAGCAATGAAGCCTCTCAGGTTGAGTTTTCTCAACAAGTTCCTTGTTTCTTTTCCTAAAACATAAGTTAAAACCTGTAAAGAATATGAAAACACTGCCACCCAAATGCTCACGCTTCCTAAAATTTGTCTTGTACTTTCCCAGTTGTAGGCCTCTACACCTGGGGTTCTGCTCCCTAAAATTTTCTTGCCTATGGGCGTGGAACGATGCCTGTCTGTCTTCTATCTATCTTACACAAATAATACACAAGTACAGACTTACAGAAAAATTCAAACATAGAAATATACATAGCAAAAGGTGAGAGACCTTGCCCTTACTTCTACTTCCCATAGTAAACAGCTTGATATTATACACCCACTACTTTTTAAAGATGAATTTTTATATACATACACATTTTAAAAATAGGCAGTTTAAGTTTCTTATTTTTTTGAGAGAACAAGAGCACACAAGCAAGTGGTGGGGGGACAGAGGTGAGGGAGAGAGAATCTTAAGCAAGCTCCGGGCCCAGGGCCAAGCCCGATGATGGGTTTGATCTCACAACCCTGAGATCATGACCTGAGCTGAAATCAAGAGTCGGATTCGTAACTGACCGGCACCCAGGTGCCTTGAGAGTTCAGGTTTCTTAATATAAATAATGAAATTTTAAATGTAAATATGATCACACTTGTATATGCTTACTTGAAAATGTACAGAATTGTTCTGAGATACATTAAAGGTTATTTTACAGTATGGTAGATTTTGTAAAATTGCCATACAAAAAGCTTTATTAATTCTTGTTCCTTACACTTGTGACTGCCAATGCCCATCTTCTATATGTTCTCTTTCACACCGGATAACCTATTTTCAATTTTTGCCTATCTGTTGCAAGGGCAATATTTCATTAGTATTCAAATTTGCATTTCCATGGTACTTACTGACATTGAACATGATAGAACATGATATGTTTATTGATCAGCTATATTTCTTCTCCTACGAATTACTTATTTATAAAAATAAATATACCTTGCCTATTTACAAACTGTCCTTGCCTGGTTTTTCTTTATGTATTTGTCTTTTGCTAATTGATTCATGGGAATTCTTTATTTATAATGGGTAGTAATCCTCTGTGGTGTGTGTTTTGCATGTGTATCTTTGTTACTTGCCTATCTTTCAATGTACCAAGTTTCTTAACACATATAGAGTCAAATGTGCTTTCTCCATCTCCCAAGACTGTGTGAAAGTTTGTCTTAACCCAAATAGGAAAAGAAGGACACATTTGATTCTACATAAGAAAATATATGATCTATATTTCTTAATACATATTATATAAAATACATACTGTACATTTGTGTGCATAAAATACATACATGTATGCATCAAATATTCTCTACACATATGTATATACATCAAATACTGTTTCCATTTTTATTTTTATTTATTTATTTGTTTGGTTTTTTAAAGATTTTATTTATTTATTTGACAGAGAGAGATCACAAGCAGATAGAGAGGCAGGCAGAGAGGAAGATAGAGGGAAGCAGGCTCCCTGATGAGCAGAGAGCCTGATGTGGGACTCAATCCCAGGACCCCGAGATCATGACCCGAGCCGAAGGCAGCGGCTTAACCCACTGAGCCACCCAGGCACCCTCCATTTTTATTTTTTAAAGATTTTATTTATTTATTTGACAGGCAGAGATTACAAGTAGGCTGAGAGGCAGGCAGAGAGAGAGAAGGAGGAAGCAGGCTCCCTGCTGAGCAGAGAGCCTGATGCGGGGCTCGATCCCAGGACCCTGGGATCATGACCTGAGCTGAAGGCAGAGGCTTTAACCCACTGAGCCACCCAGGCATCCCAGTGTTTGTTTGTTTTTTTTTTAATTTAGCTTTTGTTTCCTCACCCTAGCAACCCACATAGTGGACATTATCTATTACTATCCCCATTTTACAAATAATAAAACCAATGGACGGGGTGCCTGGGTGGCTCAGCGGGTTAAGCCGCTGCCTTCAGCTCAGGTCATGAACTCTGAGTCCTGGGATCGAGCCCCGCATCGGGCTCTCTGCTCAGCCGGGAGCCTGCTTCCTCCTCCTCTCTCTCTCTCTCTGTCTCTGTCTCTCTCTCTCTCTCTGCCTGCTTGTGATCTCTCTCAAATAAATAAATAAAATCTTTAAAAAAAAATAAAAAAATAAAACCAAGGGACACATAAGTTAGGACTTAGCAGATTGCCTCCTGAGTCCACACTCATAGTCAGTACTTCATGTTGACTTCATATCACAAAAGCAACAAAAATTAATAAAATGTGGGGCGCCTAGGAGGCTCAATGGGTTAAGCCTCTGCCTTCGGCTCAGGTCATAGTCTCAGGGTCCTGGGACTGAGCTCTGCATCGGGCTCTCTGCTCAACAAGGAGCCTGCTCCCCGCCCCCCTTCTCTACCCCAATATTCATAACAACAATGGCCACGGTCGCCAAACTGTGGGAAGAACAAAGATGCCCTTCAACGGACAAATGGATAAGGAAGATGTGGTCCATATACACTATGGAGTATTATGCCTCCATCAGAATGGATGAATACCCAACTTTTGTGTCAACATGGACAGGACTGGAAGAGATTATGCTGAGAGAAATAAGTTAAGTTTCACTTATTTGTGGAGCATAAGAAATAACATGGAGGACATGGGGAGATGGAGAGGAGAAGCCAGTTTAGGGAAATCGGAGGGGGAGATGAACCATGAGAGACTATAGTCTCTGAAAAGAAACCTGAGGGTTTTGAAGGGACGGGGGGTGGGAGGTTGGGGGAGCCTGGTGGTGGGTATTAGGGAGGGCACGTATTGCATGAGCACTGGGTGTGGAGCATAAACAATGAAATGTGTTACACTGAAAAGAAATTAAATGATTTAGGGCACCTGGGTGGCTCAGTGGGTTAATCCTCTGCCTTTGCTCAGGTCATGACCTCAGGGTCCTGGGACCCAGCCCTGCATCTGACTCTCTGCTCAGCAAGGAGCCTGTTTTCCCCTCTCTCTGCCTACGTCTCTGCCTACTTCTGATCTCTATCAAAGAAATAAATAAAATCTTTTTTTAAAAACCCTAAATATTCCTGCTGTTCATTAGTACCCCATGCATCTCCATTTTATTTTACTTATTAATTTAAATTTTATATATAAATATTTATTTATTTATTTGACAGAAAGAGACAGTGAGAGAGAGGGCACAAGCAGAGAGGGAGCACAAGCAGGGGAAGTGGGAGAGGGAGAAGTAGGCTTCCTGCTGTGCAGAGAGCCCCAGGCAGGGCTTTATTCCAAGACCCTGGCATCAGGACCCCAGCAAGAAGCAGATGCTTCACAATGGAGCCACCCAGGTGCCCCACTACATTACCTATTAAATAAGTTTTATTAAGCAACACTTTTTTGGGTCTGCCTTCTATGTGTTAACGCTAACACATTGTGTTTTCCTTTGCTCTTTTGTGATCACTGAGGACGTTAGGAATCTTCATGTGTTTATTGGCTGATTTTTTTTCTCTTTGTGATATTTCTGTTCAAGTATTTTCATTGTTTTTAAGTTACCTACCTTTCTTTATTGATTCATAGTTATTCTACATATTTTTGTATACAGGTAATTAGTTTGTATATCGATATAGTGTTTCACAGTTTTAGTCTTGTCATTTGGTGGGCAAGATTTTTTTTTTTTTACCTTTTAATGAGTAGAGTACAACTTGCCAACCTTTCTTACGCTTCATGTTTTTGGTGTCTTGTTGAACTAATCTTTGTCCCCTCCCCCAGATCGTAAAAATATTTTCCTATTTTACCTTCTAGAAAATTTGTGATGTCATCTTTCGAATTTAGGCTACATCAGTCTGGAATTGAGCTTTAGGCTATTTTCTTCCATGTGGATATTCAACTAGTTTAGCACTGATTTGTCAAAGTCTGCTCTTTTTTGTTTGTCTGTTTTCTCTGGTCACTTCAATACTCTTTTTGTAATAAATCCAGTCCCATCAGATTCTCCTCTTACTCTCTTTATCCCTCACTGTTGCTCTTGCTGGGTAATAACTAGTTCTTTTCATTTCCATGGAAATTTAAGAATTGGCTTATCCATGTACACAGGCACTTGCTAGATAGGAAACTGGGATTGCATTGGATCTCTCAATCAAGGTGGAGTAACTTATATCTTAGGACCTTGATTAATTCACCTACTGGTTCTAATATTTGTTCATTCTTTTAGAATACCTTTCTATACAAATTTCACTCATTTTATCCAGTTCTTATAACTTTAATTATTCCTCCATAACTTATTATACTGGCTAGGATGTCCACTTCTAGGTTTGTAGATTAGTTGTTCAATTTTAGGTGTTCAATATTACAAAATTGTATTTCTGCATTGTTGAACTTATTATGTTTCTCTTAGAAACAGCACATCACTATGTGTGCATGTATGTATTAATGAAATCTAACAAATTTAATCTTTTAATTAGAGTATATAACCCATTTACAGTTCATGAAGTTACTAAGCCCCTAAATTTTTGTCCGTTGTGTTGCAATTTTTTTGCTTCATCACTTTTTGTATCCCTTTTAAAAAACACATATATTTTTCCTTTTTATCTTTAAAATGCTGATAAATGCTATCAGCCTCCAAATCTCTGCTCACTAAAAGTACATACAAACTGAGAAAAAATAAATGTAGACTTACAAAAATAACCATTTAGCTTTTATAGATCCTTCTTTTCAAACACTAGAGAACTTACTTTAACAAATAGAAACAAATTCAGAAGGAAGGAGTAGGATGAAAGTTACCTTCATTAGCACATAAACAGATATTAAATACCAAAGAAACTATAAACTCCAAAAATATGAAAACTGTTTTTCAAAAGATGGCATATGACTTTCGGTAACAATAGCTTTCATGGAGATTTAGGAGGTCGAGGTGGTAGAATTGTTCAGTAGGAACCAAAAGCATGCAAATAACCTTGGAATGAAAGGAAGGAAGACTGAGATTCTAAACAAAAAAATTTTCCCAGCACCTGGGAGTGTGACTTTATTTGGAAATAGGGTCCCTGTGGATGTAACTAGCTAGGATAAGGTCATATTTGAGTAGGGTGGGCCCCTAATTCAATAGAACTTGTGTTCTTATAAGAAGGGAAATTGGGATACACAGATATGCACTGAGGGAGAAGGCCATATGAAGAAGCCCAAATCCAGAGAAATACTTCAAACTGGGAGAGAGGCCTGGAACAGATCCTTCCTTAATACCTTCAAAAGGAGCATGGCCTACCAACATTGAGGCATCTAAAACTGTGACACTGTCCATTTCTGTTGTTTAAGCCACTAGGTTTGTGGTATCTTGTTATAGCAGCCCTGGAAAACTAATACAAACCTTGTTAGAGGAAAAGAAACCAACCATAAGCACATGGGGAATTGAAAAAATATATATATAGATATATATATAAAATAAATAAATATATAAATAAATATATTTATTTATATATATAAACAAAAATACATATATATAAATATATAAACAAAAATATATATGTGTGTGTATATATATAAATATATATATTTTTATATATATATATTATATAATATAATTATATAATTCTGTCTGTTAAATATATATATTATAAATATATATTATATATATATATTAATTCACCTACTGGTTATATATATATATATAAATATATATATATATATTTAACAGACAGAAATCACAAGTAGGCATATATATACACATATATGTATATATATGTGTGTGTATATATATATGTATATATATGTGTGGAAAAAAATATATATATATATTTGTGGTATCTCGTTATAGCAGCCCTGGAAAACTAATACAAACCTTGTTAGAGGAAAAGAAACCAACCATAAGCACATGGGGAATTGGAAAAAATATATATATGTGTGTGGAAAATATATATATATATATATGTGTGTGTGTATAAATATATATATGTTTTTCAATGTTTATTATATCTTTATATATATATTTATATATATAAGTATATATATATAAACATTGAAAAACATTAAAACATTGAAAAAGAACACACATTTGTGAACCCTGTGAAAAGGAAATCAAGCAAACAAACAAACAAAAACTGAGCCCCAGATTCACTCAGCTTTTCATCTGGAGGAGTTCTGGATGGTGGGGGTAGGGATGAGATTCCAAGGAAAAAATGGGAGTCTCCCTGGTGTGAGGAAAGAGAGATTGGAATTCAGGAAAGCTGGAGTGATGAAAAGGCCATGGGTTCCAGAAAGAAGGAAGTCAAGTAGAAAACAAGCTCTTGGAAATACACACTGGAGTCCTCTTGAGTCCTTGCTCAATAGGAAGCAGCATGTGTCTAATAAAATGCCCCAGGTTCTAACAAAGAGTAAAGGCAACTGAACCAGATGGTTGACAAGACTCATACAAGGCTAGAGGTCATTGGAGTTCCAACCAGCCAGAGGGAAGAGTTATTTTGGCTAAGTCAGAATATTCAGTAGAAACCTGGTAAGGATCACGAGTTAGTAGCGGGACTCAATGAACCCTAAAATAAAGGTTACTGTACAGATTCCCTCAACAAGTTGAAGAACAATTTTAGAAACAGTTAGAATTACCTACTAATATCTCACTGCACGTGTGACAGCCAATAATAGAAGGAAGATAGCATCCAACAAGTGACTCAGTTCATTTAAAGGAAGGTAGTTCAAAAGGGAGGATGGAACAGATGGGAAAAATAAAATACAACTAGCAAGGTAGTAGACTTCAACTTAAACATTTCAAAAATTACCTTAAGAATTAACTATTAATATTCTATTTAAATAAAAGACCTAAATATGTCAGAGAAAAATAAACTTTAAATAGAATGCAGAGGATAATATAGATTTTGTGAAAAGAAAAATTATGAAAAGGGCTATACCGTAAACATACGAATCATCAAAGGCTGAATTTAATAGGTATTGACAATAGCCAATAGAAAGACAACCAACATAATGAAAAGAGAAAGATGACAATTCATAACAACAAAGGGTCAGTTTATAAAGACATGGCCATCATAAAGGTGTCTGCATCCGGTTAGAGAGCTTCAAAATACAAGAAGCAAAAACATCCTGAAAAAAATAAATTGACAAATCCACAATTCAATTTGGAGAATTCAACACTCATCTGTCAATAATTAATAGAAGAAGCAGATAGAAAAATGCAAGTAAATAGACCTAAAAATCCATTCAACCTGCTTGACCTGTTTGGCACTGGAACACAAGGCCCAACAAATGCAGAATACCCAAGGACGCAGGAAATACTCATTGAGATCAACCACATTCAAGCCCATTTTAAAACAAGGCTCAATAATTTTTTATTTTTTTAAGATTTTATTTATTTATTTGACAGAAATCACAAGTAGGCAGAAAGGCAGGCAGAGAGAGGAGAGGAGCAGGCTCCCCGCTGAGCAGAGAGCCAGATGTGGGGCTCGATCCCAGGACCCTAGGATCATGACCTGAGCTGAAGGCAGAGGCTTTAACCCACTGAGCCATGCAGGCGCCCCTCAAGAATTTTTTAAAAAGCAGCTGAGGGGCACCTGGGCGGTACCCTCAATGAAGTGCCCAACTCTTGGTTCTGGCTCAGGTCCTGATCCCAGGCTCTTGCGGTTGAGCCCTGAGGCAAGCTCTGGGCTTGGTGCAGAGTCCACTAGGACTCTCTCTTCGCCCCGCCCTTCCCGCCTCCCCCACTCATGGGTGCTCTTTCTCCCCAACAAACAAATCTTTAACAAAAATGAACAATAGCTGAGAGTGGGAGGGGTGGGGAGAGAAGCGGCGGGAGGGAAGGGGGAGCGGGAGGAGCCGGAGATACTGCCTTCTCCACAGGCAGGGCTTGTTCAGCCGCAGCGGCCGCCGCCGGACAGAGAAGCAGAGCGCCTGAGTTTAGGCGCGCGTCCGCGGGGAGACCTGGGCCCAGAGAGCCGCGCTAGCAGCGAGTAGCGCCTCCAGAGGCCTCTGAGCGCGCTCGCTTGGGGGCCGCAGGGCTGCAGACCGGTCCACGGAGGAGGCGAGGGCAGCTCTCAGGCGCCCCCCGGCGGATAGGCGGGATGTGCATGGAGATCCCCGCGGGACTGACGGAGCTGCTGCAGGACTTCACAGTGGACAAGGCGAGGCACCAGCCTGCAGACCTGCTAGAGTTCGCTCTGCCACACTTCACGCGCCTGCAGCAGCAGAAAGAGGGCAAAGGCACCCTGTCCTTTGGCCATGAGGGCGGGACCTTGGGGGGAAGGCACCGCCGCGGTGGCGGCACCCCTAGTAAGGGGGTCACTTCGCGGAGTAGCCAGGAGGCGGGGAAATTTAGTTTTCTTTTCGCAAGGAGGATTTTACCAAACAGCTCATACCTAGTCTTCAGAAAGTCAGAATTCAGGTGCCACCAATGCCGCTTCTTACGCCTTGGCGCCTTAGGAATCGGTTGGGGGAGGGAGCTGAAGACAGTGGTTGAGAGGGAGGAAGGCTAATTTCCGGACAAGGGCCCCAGTGGCGCCTCTCCCATGCTGACCGCCAGGGGGCGTGCCCACCGGCGCGAGACAAAGCCTTGGACACGTGACCACCAGCCGGCCCTCCCGCTTTACTGCGCTGGCCCTGGTGGCGGTTAAAATGGGGCGGGGCTTGGGTGACAACCAAGGTAGGGAGCGCTTGGAGGAGAAAGCAGTGGCCACTGGAGGCTGGGGAGGTGACCGAGGGGTCCAGGTGGCAGGAGGGCCATGCCTTTGAGGCCCTTGGAGGGCGCACTCTGTGAGTCGGGGTTGGGGTCCTGGTGTGGGAGGGCCTGGTGCCCCGGAGGGGATTGGGGAAGCTTGGGGGCCAGGTCAGCCTCAGAGAGACCTAAGCTGGAGGAAGGACCTGTGCCTCTGTGTCCCCCTTCCCTCCCCCACAGACCCCTGCACTTTCCTCCCCTCCCCTGGGCCCCACATCAAGATGTGCTGGCAAAGTTTGCAGTTGGAGCAGGCCCCCTACTCAAGGCCCTGGGCCTTGAGTGCTTTTTCCACCTGGAGGAACTGAGCATTAGAGAGGTCTGCCTCTTTCCAGCGGTGTGAGCCCATTAAGTTATTTCAACTCCCAGAGCCTCAAACTCCAGTTTTTCCAAAGAAATGAATGAGAGACTATGTTAGAAGGCTGTTAAACTGTAAACGATTGCTGCTTTTCTCAAGCCCTCTGTGGCAGCTGCACTGAACGTTTTACATAGGTCATCTCAACCCCAGAAATTAGGGTTCTCACTTTTATCCTGCCTGTGAGCAAATAGGCACTCTGAGGGAACAGCGACTTGCCCAAGGTCTCAGAGCAAGTGAGTGGTGGAACCAGGATTGAGTGCTAGGAGAGGCCGACTGCAAAGCCCACGCTTTTAACCACTAAGTCGCTGCTTCTGTCCTTATTTACATTATTAGAATTATTGTAAATGCCTGGGTTATCATTTCGCTTGCCTGTGGGAATATGAATGTATACAAAGTGAGTTACAGAGCTCTAAAATTGTTCCTGGAAAGATGAGAGGCCCTGACATCAATATGCTTCCGATTAGGTATAGGTTTTCCCAGAAGTATGAAATTCTTTTTATTCCTGTGGAAAGGAACCAGAGCTGGTATTGCACAGTTCATTGATAGGTTCATGTACTAGGAAATTAAAATGGGAAGCAGAGTGAACTGCCGATGGTTATGGTCAATATTTCTCTAAAGGAAACTCCACAAAGAATGTCAGGTGCAGGGGAGATACTTACACAGTCAGTCATGTCAGGAACTTCCCTAGTAAGTAGTAATTTTAAGTCATTCATCTATTCTTTCATTCATTCATTCATTCATTCATTCAGAATCATGGAATACTCACCATTTGCCAGGCTATGGGGATAATACAAATAAGACACAGTCCATTCTCTTAAGGAGCTCTAGGGTGTGTAGGGAGGCTGACTGATACCTGAGCACCATAAAACAATATCCTAAGTGCAGTGATTGAGAGATGCATGGGAGATATTTAAAAAACAAAAATCAAGGACACTTAGTGCAGGATGGTCAGGGAAGGCCTCCTGGAGAAGGTGTGCAGGGGAGCTGACAGAAAGAGTTCCTAGGGGTTATTTGGAATGCAATTGTCTTAGAACACAGTCAGCGTGATTATAATAATATAGGCTCTCCCTGCGAAGGAGAACTCAGCTGTGGTCCAAGGAGAAGGGTGACTGTGGCTCGCCCATCCTTGGAGATGACCAGGGCCACTTAGAAGAATGGTTTTGCCGTGTGGTTCTGCTCATAGGTCAAGAATAAACCTGGCACATGCATGATTCATGTTATTTAAGTATAAAATGCCCCAGGCTCCTTTTTATTTTTTTTAATTATTATTATTTGTTAATATTTATTTATTTGACAGAGAGTGAGAGAGAGCACAAGCAGGGAGAGAACAGGAGAGGGAGAACAGACGCCCCACTGAGGAGGCAACCCAATGTGGGGCTCCATCCTAGATCCCAGAATCATGACCTGAGCCAAAGGCAAATACTTAACTCCCAGACACCCCCCAGGCACCTTTTTGAAATAGTTGATAGTTCCAGTGTGAGAGGAACACTAAGTCTGGCTGAGTAGGAACAGAAAGAAAAGTAAAGGAGGGAATGAAGCAGCTATACATTGTATTTGGAATCACAATCTTCTTTTCTTTCTTTTTTAAGAGAACCCTTGGAGAGTGAAAGGATGCATTAGAATCAGAGCATTTGGAAACAAATGAGCCTTTAAGAGACTTGAGCTCAAAAGGAAAATGTCTTGATTTGGATCAAAGCGGTTCCAAGGAACCAGAGATTAGTTTCCCTGAAACACAGCCCTCAAGCAGGCTTGGGGAGAAAATCGATCAGATCCTCAGGATGAACTGGGATAGGAAAGGAGAGAGGAAAAGAAGATGATCAGACTTAAGTGAGTGGCAAGAGGAAGAATTCCAGTCCAAAGCAGAAATTCCGGAGAAATCACTGGTGTCTACCAGCGAGGACATATTGTTTTGAAGGGATGACCGCGCCAACGTGTATCCTTTGATAAGGGAGTGTAACATGGTTTTTAGTGTCCTCTAGTGCTTTAAAAGCATTGTGAAATAAGGGGATTTTATGCATATGGAAGAAAAAATACCACCCAAAATATCCTTTTGAACTAGTAATAAGACTCGTATGTTTTAAAGTTCAGTTCAGCGCTCTGGAGGGACATGTGTGACAGAAGTGCTGCCTCTGGGCCTGACATCTGGGTCCGACAGTGTTGCTCCCCAGGCAGGAAATTCCAGACCTGGTTTTTCTGTTACATAGGGTGCCCTTTCTTGTGGGAGACTCAAGGACAATCTCTCCCTCTCCTCCCCATTCCCCTTCTTTCTCACTTCCTCCTCCTGCTCCTCCATTTCTTTCCCCTTTCCCTCCTCTCCTCACCTCTTCTGCTTTAGATGGCTTGATGCTTCTCCACAAGCTCCTAAAACCATTACGGGCTCCTAAAACTGCGCATTCGGAGATGGACCAGAAAGCAAAAGGTATGGAAAAAGTGAAAGGCACTGAGAAAGGCACTAGGGTGTCGACTGGCATCTGCCTTTGCCGCACAAATATCACCATTTACCAAGAGAATAAGAGGAGGAGAGTTTTTCCCTTCCTCCTGCATGTGCCACTGAAAATTGCTTCCTAGGATTCACCTCTATTTTTCCCTGTAGATTCTGCCTTTGGAAGATTTGTAAGTGATCAGATGCACATAAAGTGTTTAATGTAGTTCCTGACACACAGTGAGCACTGGACGGGTGCTCACATCTGGATGATGATAGTGGTGGTGGCGGCAAGGATGGTAGTGATGATGAGGATGATGGCAAATACCTAGTGGGAGATGCAGAAAAATGACAGTCTCGTTTCTGTAGACTGGGTTTACTTTGAGCAGTGGCGTTCAAGGTCAAAACTTGGGCTTGTCCAGTCTGAAAGATAGAACAAGTTTCAGAGACCGTGAAGACTTTTGGCTTGTTTAGCCAGCTAGCACGACATCCGGGGATATCGCTAATGAGAGCAAGTGTCCTGCATGCCAGGGGTTTGGGTCCCCTCATAGCCTTGGGCTCACTGCAAAACTCAACTCTTCTAGACCACCTCCCTCCACAAATTTGTTTAGCTCCTTGAGGACACCTTCCTTCTGTTCCCCTTCCTGTATTGGTTTTCTCTCTCTCTCTCTCTATCTCTCTTTATTTTATTTTATTTATTTGACACAGAGAAAGAGATCACAAGTAAGCAAAGTGGCAGGCAGGGAGAGAGGGGGAAGCAGGCTCCCTGCTGAGCGGAGAGCCTGGTGTGGGGCTCTAGGACCCTGGCATCAGGGCAGGCTTAGCCCACTGAGCCACCCAGGTGCTCCCCCTTTTTTTCTTCCTGTTAAAAATAATATGTGCTTTTTTTTTTCCCAAAGATTTTATTTATTTATTTGAGAGAGAGACAGTGAGAAAGAGCATGGGCAAGGAGAAGGTCAGAGGGAGAAGCAGACTCCCCATGGAGCTGGGAGCCCGATGCGGGACTCGATCCCAGGACTCCAGGATCACGACCTGAGCCGAAGGCAGTCGTCCAACCAACTGAGCCACCCAGGCGTCCCAATATGTGCTTTTTTTAAAAAAAATTAAAACAGAGGCACCAGGGTGGCTCAGTTGGTTAAGTGTCTGAGTTTTGATTTCAGTTGGGGTTGTGATTGTGATCTCAGGGTTGTGAGCTCAAACCCCGCATGGGGCTCTGCACTGGGCATAAGGCCTGCTTGGGATTCTCTCTGCCTCTCTCCCTCTGGCCCTCCCCCCTCTAAAAATAAATAAGTTAAAATAAAAAAAAATCCGGCAGATTCCACTTCTCGTACAGACCATGCCAAAACCATTTCCTGAAAGTGACTGTCATTCCAGTTTTGTATAACTGTATATCTTTACAGACCTTTTCCTGGGGATCTATGGACATGTGTGTGCGCACACAAACCACACACGCTAGGTTTTGTTTTCTTTACCAGTAAGATCTTCTGCATGACCACTTAGTATGTCTCGGAGGGTTTTCTGTATCAGGGCGTGTAGAACCACTTCCTCATTTTAAATTCAACTGGTGCCCTGTTATGGATGGCCGTTTTCATTACTTCTGATTTGTTCTCACCAAAGGGGCTTCAACAAGTGTGTTCCTGCCTCTCTCTGCCTGAAGTATCCCCCTTTTCCTTTGGGGTCCCCTGCCTTACACCAGAGGCCTGGAGTAATTCAGAGTGCTCCTGGTAAGTAGGCATAACCCTGGATACTGACTTCCACCGAGAAAACAAGGTGTCTTGCATTTATGAGAAGGACTCTTTGATGATTGTCAAGTGCAGTGAAATCTGCTTTGGACCATAGCGTTTTATGTTCACGTTTGGAAGGTTGCTGTAAGAGCCAGCTACTCCATGACCATTCACCATGAACAGTAGCACTAGTGCCCAGCATCAGCTGATAGTGCGTGCTTTCAGTGAGTGTGAGCGCTGCTGGAGGAAGGAGGTCCCGTTAATACTGAGTGAGTCAGTTGCTAACTAATCACTTAGCCATCACTTTAGAAGCTACCACATTCAATTAATTGGCCTCGGTTAATTTTTTAAATGGAATGCTTTTATTTTAAGTCATCTCTACACCCAGTGAAGGGCTGGAACACTCTGAGATCAAGAGGCATAGGCTTTACTGACTGAGCCAGCCACATGCCCCTAAAGTCTATTTTTTGGAGCAATTTAGATTGATAGCAAACGAAATGAAAAGTACAGGGTTCCCATATACTCCCTTGTGCCCCCCACCAGGTTCCCCTTTTGTTAATATCTTTATTAGTGGGAGACATTTGTTAGAGGTGATGAGCCCATGTTGACTGTTATTATTAACTAACGTCCATATTTTTCTTTAGGGTTCACAATTGGGGGTGTGACATTCTCTGGGCATTGACTAAGGTATGATGAGGTATATCCACCATTGTAGTGTCCTACAGACTTGTGTCACTGCCTTCACATCCCTCGTGCCCCACTCTCCATCCCTGCCTTCACCCCCTCCCTCCCCGGCCACCATTTTCTCCCCCCCCCCCGTCTTCATAGTTTTGCTTTTCCAGAATATCATGTAGTTGGAATCATACAACATGAAGTCCTTTTTAAAAAGATTTTATTTATTTATTTGTCAGAGAGAGAGAGAGAAAGAGAAAACACGTGTCGGGGAAGGGGCAGAGAGAGAGAGAGAGAAGCAGACTCCTGGCTGAGCAGGGGGCCCAATGCAAGGCTCCATCCTAGGACTCTGAGAACGTGACCTGAGCCGAAGGGAGACACTTAACCAACTGAGCTACCCAGGTGTCCCCACTGTGAAGTCTCCTAAGGTTGGCTCCTTTCACTTAGCAAAATGTATTTAAGATTTCTCCATGTCTTTTCCTGGCTTGCTAGTTAATTACTTTTTATTTCTGAATAATACTCTTTTGTATGAATCCACAGCTTTTATAAACTGTTTTAATCACTTGTGTGATTTTTATAAAAGACTTTGCACACAAAAATATGCTTAAGTAAACTACTATTGAGTTAAAAGTAATAGATTTATAATACCTCAAATTTTTCATTTCAGAAAATTTTTATCTTGGATTTATTCCTGGGAATATGGAATTTTAATCATGCTTAGGGAATTTTGTCTTTTTGTGCTTTATTCTTCCAGGGGAAATGGTATATGAGGACCAAATACAAATATTCCCAGCTGAATAATTGCCTTTCTTATGAAGTTCCTCAGTGACTGTACTGTGACTTCCCCCTTCCATCTATTTTCATGAAGTAAATTGAATTTCACAATTTTAAGTGCTCACTATGTGTCAGGTATTGAGCAGCCTAGGTTCTGGGGATTAGGAGGATAGGACGTTCTTTCTGTTTACTGTTGACTTTCTGTTCTTTTTAAAGCAAGGTATAATTCATATACCATTAAATTTACCTTTCTAAAATTTACAATTGTGGTAAAATACACATAAGGTAAAATTTAGCATCTTCAAAAATAAAGATTTCATTTATATATTTGACAGAGAGAGAGGCAGAGAGAGAGGAAACACAAGCAAGGGGAGTGGGAGAGGGAGAAGCAGGCTTCCCAAGGAGAAGGGAGCCTGGCAGGGGGTTCAATCCCAGGATCCTGGGGTCATGACCTGAGCTGAAGGCAGACACCCAATGACTGAGCCACCCAGGTTCCCCTCATCTTTTTTTTAAATATTTATTTATTTATTTATTTGAAAGAGAGGGGGATTGGGGAAGGGCAGAGAAGAGTCTTAAGCAGACTATTCATGGAGCCCGATGTGGGGATGGATGCCACAACCCTGGGATCACGACCTGAGCCAAAGCCAAGAGTCAGTTGCTGATCCAATTGTGCCACCAGGCACCCCTAAAATTTACCATCTTCTCCATTTTGAAGTGTACAGCATCGTAGTAGGTACATTCACACTGTGGTGCAACCGACACCTGGAACTCATCTCCTGAAAAGGAAACTCCCTACCCATTGAAGAACTCCCCGTTTCCCAGCCCTGCTCCTGGCAACCACCATTCCACTCTCTGTCTCTACGGAACTGATTCTTCTTGGGACCATGTCCGTGGAATCCTACCATATTTGTCTTTCTGTGACTGGTGGATTTCACTTCCATGATGTCCCCAAGGCCCATCCATGTCATAGAGCATCGGGTCTCCTTCCTGTGGAAGCCTGAGCAACACTCACATGTTGTTCATCCCTTCATCTGTCATAGGACACTTGGCTTCCCTTTACCTTCTGTTTTCTGTGAAGTATGCTGCTCTAAACATGGGCATGTGAATGTCTCCTTGAGAGCCTGCTTCCAGTTCTTTGAGGTAGGTAACCGGAAGTGTCATTGCTGCATAATATGCTAATTCTGCTTTCAGTGTTTGGAGAGCTCTCCCTGGGGCTTTCCAAAGCAGCTGCATGATTTCACATTCCTATCACGAGTGCCCAGTGGTTCCAATTTCTTCACATCGTCATAAAATTGACCCCTTTAAAGCATACCATCCATTGCTTTTTAGCATGTTCACAAGGTTGTGCAGCTGTCACCACTCTCTAATTCCAGAACATTTTCATCCCCCACAAAAGAAATCCATATCTCCTAGCCATCACTCCCCAATCACCTTCCCCAGGCCCCCAGCACCACTGGGCTCCTTTCCATATCTATGGGTCGGACTGACCCTGCACTGTGTGTGGCCCCTTTCACTCAGCGTCATGGATTCGAGGGTCCTCCGCACCCTAGCATGCCACTGAGGATGTTCTTGAAAGGATTTCCCTCACTTTGAACTGATGATGTGAAATCCTTCCCCTCCAGAGACTGCGCCAGGGGTGCCTGGCATCACAGTTCTGGGCTCCGTACACTCAGGGTCTTGCCTTTTGTCTTCCAGACCATGACTTGGTCTTTCGGATGGAACAGTTCTCTTCCTGTTTACTACATTCAAGATGAAAACCAGCGAGTTCTTCCGTACCTCTGTGCTGACACTGCGTTCATCTACGATGTCTTCAAGAATACTCAGCATCATCTTCAGGTATGCAAGTTTTTGTTGTGCTTTTTAAGATGTATTTAATTAATTAATTAATTTATTTAAGAGAGCAAGCAAGAGAGAGCAATAGGGAGAAACAGACTCCCCTGCTCAGCGGGGAGCCTGACCTAGGGCTCGATCCCAGGATCCTGAGATCAAAGACTTAGCTGAAGGCAGACGCTTAACTGACTGAGCTGCCCAAGAGTCCCCAGACATATATTTTAATAAGGACCCTCCTTAAGTCAATGCCTAGGTCAAAAACATCACAGAGGGCTTCCCAAAAGTCTAGTCCATACTCAGGGATCCATGCCATGTAGGTGCAGAATTTTCTCTCTAGGTGTTGGAAACACACAAGCCCACAAGCAGCCCTTCTTGGAGCTTAGTTGAATGTGCAGCACTGAGCCCAGTGCTGATGGGAGGGAGGGGGGGAGTTTGTGTCTGCAGAGCGAGGAAGGAGCAGCAGGCAGAGGGACTGAGAAATAGGGACCATGTCAGGCAGCTGTCCAGCCTCCTGCAGAGTCATGTGGCTGGGAGTGGCCTTGATTATCCATCCATCCATCCATTCATTCCTTCATTCATTTATTCCATAGTTATTTATCAGAACCTCTTTGTTTCAGATTCTGGGCCTGTAGTCATGAACAAAACATGGAGCTTATAGTCTCATAAATACCCAATTACAAATTACAACAAACACTCCAAAGGAAATGTGGACTGCTGCAGGAGAGAGATGAGGAGTGAGAGATGGCCCTCCAGTTGGTTGTGCTGGCAAACATGCCCTTTGTGCCGAGATCTGACTGACTGAGGAGAACCAACCATGGGCAGTTTGGGGAGGAGCAGTCCAGACCCAGGGAGCTCCAGGTTTGCAGGCCTGCCCATGGGGTCCAGAAAGAAGGCTGGTATGACTGACACGGAATGAGCAAGGGAAGAGGAAGGAGGGAGGAAATGGGCTATTTCCTGGCAGGCAGCACTAGCATCTTGTTTCCAGAAGGTTCCTGAGTTACTGGGAAAGGATTGTGAGGGGATGGGAATGAAAGCAGGGAGACCAGCAGAGAGGCTTTTACTCCAGATCTGCTCAGTGACCTGGATGGACACTGTTTAAGGGAGAGGAGGCCAGCAGGGCTTCAAGGGGGCTGGAGGTGGGGCAGAACCCCAACATTTATTCCCCACCTGGGTTCACAGTTGGGCACATGCCTAGATTTGTAGGGAGCCCTTGTCCTTGTGGAGAGTGTGGCTTACCCTTCAGGGGTTTTGAGGGAAAGAAAATCGGAAAACCACTGATTATGGAGAAATGCCAGGGAAAGGCCATAGGAGTGGGATTTTCAGCCTGATGAACCAGGAAGGGAAGCTTAGTTCTCTCTGTGGGGCTCCAGCCCCTCTGGCCATCCTGAATGTTTCAGAGCATTTTCTCTGCATTTCTGCAGGGCCATGCTAATGTGATCTCCTGCCTCTGCATCAGGGAAGACAGACGGTGGATTGCCACTGCCGACAAAGGGCCCGACTGCCTGATAATCACATGGGACTCCTTCACAGGGTAGGTGTGGTGCAAGCCTCTTTTTCCCTGCTCTGTGTAGCATATCTGCAACAAATGAGAAATGCTGGTCTGGGCATGCAGAAGCCAGCGGTGGGATGCCGGGTGAGGGTGAAGCAGCCTGGGGTGACATTACCTTCATGAATTTCCCCCATTACAATTCTTGGCCCTTTAGGCCAAGAAGGTTGGTTTGGCGATGTCCCAGAGTAGATGAGGGAGGTTAACTCTAACCCAGCTTGGAGGCCCAGAGAAGTGAAGTCATTTTCCCCATCTACAAAAAAAAAAAAAAAAAAAAAAGAGGCTAATCATACCCACTGTTTTAGTTTCCTTGGGCTGCTCTAAGAAATTACCACACCCTGACGTGCCTGAAGGGCTGAGCAGGTTAAAGCCTCTGCCTTTGGTTCAGGTCCTGACCCCAGAGTCCTGAGATCTAGCCCTGCATCTGTCTTTCTGCTCAGCAGGAATCCTGCTTTTCTCTCTCTCTCTCTCTCTCTGCCTGCTTCTCTGCTTACTTGTGTGATCTCTGTCCATCAAATAAATAATTAATATCTTTAAAAAAATTACCACATGCTGAGGGGCTTAAAATAACAGAAAGTTATTCCCTCACAGTTCACGAGGCTGGAAGTCTGAAATTAGGGTGCCCTAAAGAGTGTTTCCTTCTGGGGCTCTGAGGGGGAACCTGCTCCAGGCCTCTCTCCCAGCTGCTGGCGGTGGCTGGCAGCCCTTGATGTTCCTTGGCTGGTAGACTAATCACTCTAGTCTCTGCTGCTGTCTTCACATGGCGTTGTCCTCTGTGTGTCTCATTGTGTGTGCCCTTCTATCAGTTCAGCAGTCCTTGGTTTTAGGATCCATCCTAATCCACCCTCATCTGAACTAATACGTCTCAAGGACCCTGTGAGCATTATATGCTCACATCCTGAGGCTCTGGGTGGACCTGACTTCTGAGGAGGCCCTCAACACACTGCATTTACCTTACGGGACTGTCATGAAGACGAGTAGCAAACAGTACATGGCCCATGATAGATGTTCATGTGTGTTTTCTTTCTTCATTCCTGGTCCTAGAGGCAGAGTGCAGTGCTAGATTAATTCATAAGATTGTAAGGCCCTGGTTGAGTTGTAGGGGTGGTGACATAGGGGTGGATGAGTCCAGTTGGGGATGAGTAGTAAGAAGTTGTTTAAAGCTCTTGGGTATTCTGGAAAGTTAGGTTGAATGTTCTAAGATACAGGTCCCCCCGGTGACTGGTGATGTCCTAGGGCCCTGTTACTTAATCCTGGTCCTCATCTTACTAGATGTCTCAGTGGCATTTGACACTTGTCATTTCCTTGGCTTCTCTGATACCACGTCCCCTTGGTTTTCATCTGCCTTCTCAGACTCTGCTTCCTCTGGCCCAAGATGGTGAGGAGGATACAGTTGGTCCTTTTCTCCAGCCAGGAGGGAGCAGACCTGGGGTGGTAACCACACCATCTTCATCTCCCTAACCACCTCATAATTCCTCTTTTCATGGATGAGGAAGCTGCTGGAGAACATTCTACCTGGATGTCCCATGGATATCTCCTGCTAAAATGTCCCCAAGCCCTGTTACATCACCTCCCAGAGGCCTTCTAAAGCCCACTCTGCTGGCCCTGCCCTCCCACTCCCACCTGGCCAGCCTCCTCCTCTGCAGCTTCACTCTGCAACCCAACCTCCAGGATGGTGATTTAGAATACACATAACATGACATTGGCCATCTTCATATTTTTAGAAAAGATTTATCATTTATTTAAGACCAAGAGAGTGTGAGTGGGGGGAGGGCAGAGGGAGAGGGAGGCAGAATCCTCAAGCAGCCTCCTCGCTGAGTGCGGAACCCAACATGGGGCTTGATCCCAGGACCCTCAGATCATGACCTGCACTGAAACCAAGAGCCAGAGGCTGTACCAACTGAGACACCCAGGTGCCCCATTGTAAAAATATATATATTTTTTAATTTAAAGATTTTATTATCTGCTGGAGGCAGAGGCTTTAACCCACTAAGTCACCCAGGCGCCCCAAATTATGATTTTTAAATGTCTAATTTGGTGGCATTAATTACATTCACAATGCTGTGTGACAATCGGCACTATTTCCGGAACATTTTCATCACCCTAAACAGAAACTCTATGACAGTGAGCTCCCCATTCTCCTTCCTCTGTGCCCCTCATCAACTTTCTTTCTCTATAGGTTTGCCTGTCATCATTTTATGTCCGTGAATCATATGTAGCTTTTTATGTCTTGTTTTTCTCTCAGCATAATGTTTTCAGAGTTCTCCCATGCTGTGGCATCAGTCAGTGCTTCCTTTGTTTTCAAGATTCTATCACATGGATATACTGATTCTGCTTATCTACTCATCTGTTGATTTTTAATAATCTTTTAATTGAAAGCTAAGGTCTCCTTTGACCACCATCTCCAATCTTTGCCCTCTTCCTGGAGGTAGTAAATTTGGTGTGTTTCCTTCCAAAACATTTGCTATTGTCCTAAATACAGATCCATGGACATCAGCGTGCAGCATCGTGTGGTTGTTTTCCACAGCATTTTGAGTGTGATCTTTTCACAAAAGCAAAATCTGTTTCTGTTACTCCCCTGCTGAACACCCTTCAGAGGCTGCCTCTTGCCGATGCAGCCTGAGATAGAGGGAAAAACGCATTTTGCATCCTAGTCATGGGAACTTGTCCCCCAGAAAGTGGAATTCCCCTTCTGTGTGCCTGGCTGTCACCTGTGGCTGTCACATGCTTCCAGCTGCAAGTAGTGGAATATCTGAGTTACACATGAAGAAAAGTTGTTCTATCCTGTGATAGAGTCCACAGGAGGAAGGGTGGGCGCCTCACATGTGTCTCTTCTCTGAAACTGTTGCTGGTAGCTCCCTTCCCCAGGCGCAGCTGGCTCCCTAAAAAGGCTTTATTCTTTGCTTTTTTTTTCTTTGCTTTGCTTTTTTCTAAGATTTTATTTACTTATTTGACAAAGTAGAGAGCACAGGTAGGCAGAGAGGAAGGCAGAAAGAGAGAGGCGGAAAGAGACTCCCTGCTGAGCAGGGAGCCTGATGTGGGGCTCAATCTCAGGACACTGGGGTCACTACCCGAGCTGAAGACTTAACTGACTGAGCCACCCAGGCGCCCCGATTTGATTTTTCTCTTGCCTATAAAGCTGTCTCCCCGACTAGACTAGGGGTGACTCTGGCAGTGATTTTTTTTTTCTTTTTAATTGCAAAGTAAAGTGAATCTTTGGTTAATGATTCAATATGTCAATGCAAGTTTTATGACATAGTAAATGATGAATTTGGGACCCAGAAAAAAATCAGTTGGTTTTAGAATTAATATTCACTTTATTAAAGTTATAAACTAAGAACCATAGTTTTCCCTTAAGTTTTTTTTAATTCAACTTATAAGTCGTATTCCTTTTATAAATCTAGCAGATTTTTATAATTGCCTTTAAGGAGGTTTTGATTAATGTTTGGCCCAAATCACAGATTTGATTACTAATTCCTTTTAAAAATTTTTAAACTGCACTTAGAAATTGAATATATTTGGTTTTATCTCTAAGTTCTTTAGTAGTCTGATTAAAAAATAAACCCTTTACCCATACTTAGAGAATTAATGTAAATCTAATAAATTAGACACAACTATGGCAAATCTTAAGTTCTCTTAAATAATCTAATACTGTTTATAAACCAGTGTGATTTGAGTGTAAAATTACAAGTCTGAATCAATGACGGGCTTTAAATTAGAGTCACAAACTCAATCCATCAGAGGCTCTGATATGTTAAATTCTTTTAAACATCACCCATTCCTAAGCAAAATAAACAGATTCTCTTCCCACCAATATGTTTACAGAACAGGCCCAGGTGACATCACTGGCTCTCTGTTTTAATTCTGGAAAGCCACAGGGATAAGATGCTTTTCCCCACTAAGGACATCATGGTGTCATTCACAGCAATGTTAGGACTGCCTTCTCTCAAATGATTTTGGGGGCTAGTTCCCAGGGGGATGAAGCCTTCTCCGGTGACAGAGAACCAGCCAGGTCCTCAGCTGGGACACAGACTTGGTCCCAGCCAGTTGGGGCCATGGAGTGACCTACAAGGCCTGCTGGTATTTCCTGTAACAAGAGCTCTGTAATGAAGAACAATGGGAAACCACCAGCCCGTGGTCCTGGATCAAGAGTCCTACCACCGGCCTTTGCTCCCCTGACCCCCGTGCTGCTGCTCACTCACATCACTCACATCCTTGCTTCTGTTGTGTTCCTCTGGATCACTTAGATATTTAAGTATCTCATTTAATTCTGCATGTGACAAGGTTTTTCCTGCTTCTTAGGGTTCTACAGTCTTGCCAGTGACATAGTATAGTAGTGAATGAGGGAAGGAAAATTGAGTCCTTCCTTACCCAGACCCATCTCCAGAGTCACCCTTGTTTAGTTTAGAATCTGTTCCTTTAGACTCTTCCATGCACAGAAATGTGTGCACTCTCTCTCCCTCATGCAGGATGAAGCTAACTACACTGTTCAGCAACTTGCTTTTTTCACAAAATTTTGGTCACCTTCCCACATCGGCCTCATTCTTTTTTTTTTTTTTTTTTAGTTATTTTTCAGAAAAAGGGAGAGAGAGAGCATAAGTTTTCAGAGTGACAGGCAGAGGGAGAGGAAAAAGCACGCTCTCCACTGAGCAGGGAGCCTGATACAGGACTTGATCCCAGGACCTGAGCTGCAGGCAGCCCCTTAACCAACTGAGCCACCCAAGTGCCCCTGCCTCAATCTTTTTGCAAGTAGCCTAGTTTTTCATTATATGGTTATGTCATAATGTTTTTTAACAGTTCCCACATCCGTGGATATTTGTATTTTTGAGATTTTTTTGCCATTAAAGCAGTGCATGATGAACATTATTTTTATATTTATCTCTGTTTAATTTTGCTATTCTTTTTCTGGGAAGAAAGCTGTAGAAGAGCAATTGTTGAATCCTAGGGTGTGTGCATTTAAAATTTTGACAGATGCAGCTAAGTTGCTGTCTAGAAAGACTGTGCTTATTTTCATTCCCACTTAGGTGGGAGAGCGCTTGTTTTCCTGAGAGCTGGGGTATTGTCCTAGGCATCTTTTTTTCTTATTTCCGTCCTTCGTGCCTGGCACAGAATCAGCGTTCAATAGTGGATGACAGTTGACTTCATGAAGAGAACAAACAGCATGTTTGCATAATGCTGAGTTAGTTTTATTATTTTTTAAAATTAGGTAAAATTCACATAAGGTAAAATAGGCCGTTGTGAAGCCTGCGATTCAGTGGCATTGAGCGTGTTTATAATGTTGTGCCATCGCCGCTAGTATCCGGTTCCAACTGCTGTTTTAAAGTCATCTCTATGCCCAACGTAGGGCTGGAACCCACAAACCCGAGGTCAGGAGTCACATGCTCCACCAGCTGAGCCTGCTGGGTGCCCCTAGTTCCAAAACCCCACAAGGAAAACCTAAAGCCCTCAGTCATCCCTCCCATTCCCCCTGACAGCCACTGACATGCTAGTCCATCCCTTTGGATTTTCTAATTCTGGAAACTTCAATCAATGAGCTCGAACAATGTGTGGTCTTTGTGTCAGACTTCTCCACTTCATGTGATGTTCTGGGGGGTCCACCCCTGATACAGCAGGGGTCTATGCTTCCTTCCTCTGTATGGCTGCATTGCAGTCTGTTGTATGGATGGACCACATTTGTTTCCTCCATAGCTTTTGAAGCGAGTCCCTCTGGGGAGCAAGGCAGACCTCCACAATTGGGTGTTCCCTGGTCCTGTTTTGCACCATTCCTGTGCACACAATATTGACAGCTGCCCAGAAGGCAATGGCATCGGGGCCATAGCCATCACCTGGGTTGCCAAATATCTGGGAACCATCTCTGATGCTGAAATCCAGATATGGGGCACGTGGAGGCGGCCTCAGTGGGCTGGCTGGCCTGTCAAGTGGGTCCTGGTGAGCAGTTCATGTGGTGATGTGATGCTCTCAGGGAAGGACTGGATCCCACGGCCCCTCATTGGGGGTTCTCTTTCTGGGGTTTAGCTCATGGTGCCATGTTCCCGAGCCAAAGTTACATGGCTACCATGAGAGGTGTCGGGTTTATCAACAGTCTTCAGGAACCTTCTCATTCTGCTCCATCTACTGTCATTCACAGGAAGTTTGCATCTGGAGGCGGACCTTAGCCATGGAAATGCCAACATGTACCCGCAATCTCCTCAAAGAGTATGGTGTTCAGGTGAGCTCAGTTTGAGTTTGCAAAGCTAGTCTACAGTCACACCAAGCCCAGGTCCAAACCTACTTTTGGTTTTGCTGGCATTCAGTTATGGTACACTAGCACTTGTAAAAAACAAAACAAAACAAAACAAAAAACACCATGGCCGTATCCTTGATCTCATTTTACTCTTCTTGATAGTGAGCAATATTTTCTTGAGCATATATTATGTGCCAGGTTCTGCTAAGTTTGTTACAGCAAGCATCTGACACAGTCAATGCAAACGTGCTGGGAAGGAGTTCTTTAGTAACACAATGGACTGCTACTGTTAAGTACTAGGTAATTTGTCTGAAGTCATGGGCCAGTGGCCTTTCCTGTTCTAGACATGCTCTTAACTGCTCCTGAGACCCAGAAATTATTAGTCTCAGTTTGCTTGGAGCGACTTGCCAAGGACAACCACCGAGTCTACTCTTCCGTTCTGTATCGTCTTACTCATCGTTGCACCCTTTGCTCACCACACGGCTGCTTGGTCCCTACGATGTGCCAGACACTGTGCAAAGTGTTCACCTGGGTGCAGGACCCAGAACCCAGTCAGAGGTCCTGGGTGACTGGGCTCAGCTGGGTACATGCCATACTGCAGCTTCATGTCCACGTCTCTCCTTCTTGTCCCCCACCTTCCCTCTAGGTCTCCGCAAAAAATTTCCTCACAGCTTTTATAAGCTGAGCTGATACAGTAGCCGCTGGCCATAGTGAGTTTTTCTGTTGATGGAAGAAACCACTCTGGGACTTTTTAGAGCTTGCATTGAATCTGTAGATTGCTTTGGGCAGTTGTCCTCTTAACAATCCATGAGCACAGTGGCACTTGTGTGGCTCAGTGGGTTAAAGCCTCTGAGCTTCTGCTCAGGCCATGATCCTAGGGTCCTGGGATTGAGCCCTGCATCAGGCTCTCTGCTCAGTAGGGAGCCTGCTTCCCCCCACCTCCCACCTGCCTCTCTGCCTACTTGTAATCTCTGTCTGTCAAATAAATAAATAAAATCTTTAAAGCAAGTAAACAAACAAACAAAAGAATCCACGGGCACAGGCTGTCTTTCCATTCTCTTACATCTTCTTGAGTTTCCTTCAGCAGTATCCTTTGCAGCAAACAAACCCTCCACTGAAAGTTTGTTCGTAGGTCTTTTTATGCTATCATAAGTGGATTGGTGTTCTTCATTCCCTTCGTGGATTTTCATTGCTAGTCTATAGAAACACATCTGCTATGTGTAGGATTTTGTGTCATGAAACTTTGCTGAATACAAGTGGCTACTTGGATTTAAGTCAGTTAGAGTGAGATAAAACTAGAGATTCAGGGGCGCCTGGGTGGCTCCATGGGTTAAGCTGCTGCCTTTGGCTCAGGTCATGATTCCAGGGTCCTGGGATCGGGCCCCACATCAGGCTCTCTGCTCAGCAGGGAACCTGCTTCCCCACTTTCTCTGCCTGCCTCTCTGACCACTATGTGATCTCTGTCTGTCAATTAAATAAATAAAATCTTTAAAACAAAACAAAAACAAACAAAGAAAACTGCAGATTCATTTCCTTGGCCTCACTACATTTCAAGTACTCCCCAGCCACCAGTGGCCAGTGGCTGCCTAGTTTGGCAGAACAGATGAACCATTATTTTGGCGGCAGAGGAATGTGCTGTGGACAGCGCTGCAAGGCCCCAAGACTGGAAGGATTCTGCCATATTCTACCTGCTCTACATTCCTGCCCACCCCGCTGGACTAAGCCCTTCGATTTGGGCTTGAGTCACAAAGGGTGAGCAAGCTCTCAGCACAGCCCAGCTTTGTAGTAGGCTGGCTGTTTCATTAGAGTGAACTGTCTCACACCTTCTCTTCATCCCTCCCCATCCCTTCCTCTTCCTCTTGGCTGATGACCTCTCTCATTTTGCGTTGAGAGAATGGGGGCCATCATATACAAACACTGGCCTGTTCTCCCTCTCAGCCTACAACCTGCTTCATCCTCACCAGTGTCTCTTGCTCCTCTGTGTGTAAGAGTGGCCAGTGCCCGAGATGCCTCTCCTCTGGGGCACCCGAGGCCCTCTCCTGCAATGATCCACTCTCCCTCCCTCTGTGGCTATACTCCGAGCAGACACACATGTGTTTGATTCCCCTGTCTTTGGGGGACACCACTGATGGTGCATCTCCCTCCAGCTCTGGCTCTCTGCACCTCTTCACAGTTACATGTTTCTGAGGTGCTGTCTGTGCCTGCTTTCTGACTTCATCATGTCTCATTTACACTTTTTTGCCCAAAATATTTGATCTCTTTATATTTTCATTGCTAAAGGAGGCATACATCCAAAATGTGTACATTTTAAGGCATGAAACAAAAGGTACATGTGTGTTTACTGCCCATTGAAGAAAGAAAATAACCCAAACCCTAGAAATCCCTTTGTCCTCCTTCCACAATCCCATCTCCAAGTTAACTAGGGTTAACTAGTTAACTAGTGTCCCAGATTTTGTGTTACACATTCCCATGCTTTCCTGTATACTTTTGTCTAGCAAGTGTCTCTCAGTACTTTCCTTTTTTTTTTTTTTCCCTGAGTGAGAAAGAGAGAATTTGAGCAGGGAGGGGCGGAAGGAGGGAGAGAGAGACTCTCATGCAGACTCCAGGCTGAGTGCAGAGCCTGATGTGGAGCTCGAACTCAGGAGTCTGAGATTCTGACCTGAGTCAAAATCAAGAGTCAGATGCTTAACCAACTGAGACACCCAGGTTTCCGCCACCACTTTTTTAAAGTAGGCTCCACAGCCAGCATGGGGCTGGAACTCAGGACCCTGAGATCAGGAGCTATGGGCTCTACTGGCTGAGTCAGCCGGGTGCCCCTCCCTCAGCACTATCCTATTTTGTTTTACTTGTTTTGATTGGTGCAT
The DNA here is from genome assembly GCF_020171115.1 of Neogale vison. Lineage (NCBI taxonomy): Eukaryota > Metazoa > Chordata > Mammalia > Carnivora > Mustelidae > Neogale > Neogale vison. The sequence goes on from NC_058095.1 coordinate 64,523,401, forward strand.
ATCGGGAATCATAATTGATTCATTTTGTCTGCCTTGTTTCTGAGATTCATCCATTTTGATTACTGAGCTATAATTCACTATTTTCACACCTATCTAGCCTTTTCTACTTTGAATATAATATAACTCATTTATCTATCCTACTGATGATGAAAATTTTGGTTCTTCTGATCTGTCTTCCACCTACCCACAGCTCTACCAAATCTGTGCTTATCACAGTCACTGGTATTTCCAAGTGAAGCAAGAACTATTACATTGGCACGAGCACCGTTCCCAGTGAGTGCTGAAGACACCTTCCTTGTGCTCACAACCTTCCCTGAGCTACTCTGTGGCCTTATCCTCTTTGACTGCACACCTTCTAAATGCTGGCTGTCCTCAGGGTTGAGTTGTGGGAGCTCCTCTTATGGAGACACCTTCTTCCTGGGTGTTCTCATCCATTCCCATGACTTTTAAGTCCTGTGCACTCCCAAGATGCACCCGAAATCCTTCCTCCCCTCTCCATTTCCATGGCCACCAAAGCTCCCTGCATGACTACAATATCCTTCCAGCTGAGCTGTGTTCACTCTTGTTCCAGTCTTTCCTGCCATCCTGCAGCAGCCAGAGCAACAGTTCTTAAGTGAGCTGGACAGATCATACCACTCTCTTACTTCAAGTCTTTGAGTGGCTTCCCTTTGTGAGGGGGATAACCCTAAGCTTCCCCTCCACCCATCTTCCAGCATCTACCCTCCTGTTTATTAATGTCTGTCCATTTGTATTCCCTGGAATTTTACAGAAATGGACTCTTTTTGTGGAGGATGCTGACTTCTTTTATTCAATTTAATTTTTTTATTTGATTTAATTTTTGAGATTCATCTATGAATGCAAAAATAGTTTATTTCTCTTTATTCCTCTTTATGTGTCCTTTAAAATGTGAATGCTGAGTAGTCATCAAATGGATATGTCACAATTTTCTGATTCACCTGTTAAAAGACATTTGCTCTGTTTCCTGTTTGTGGCTGTTGAAAACAAAGGTGCATGAACTTTCATGCACAAGTCTTTGTAGGATATATGCTTTTGTTTCTCTTAGTAATTATCTTTGTTTCTGAAGGCTATTTGCCCTAACTTTAGGGCTGTAGGGTGGTAGTTATTTCCATATGTTGAAGATATTATTGTCTTCAGACATAATATCATTTCTGTTGAGAAGTCAACTATCAATCTTATTGTTCCCCCATCTGAAAATTATGTATGTCTTTCCCCTCCTGCCCCATTCTGGCCGCTTTTAAGGTTTTCTGCTAATTGTTAGCAGTTTTTAAGGATGTGTCTCTATGTATATGAATATGTTGTTGATTTTTTAAAAAATCCAAAATTGGTGCCTAGCTGGCTCAGTCAGTGTAGTATGTGATTCTTGATCTTAACTTGTGAGTTCAAGCTCCATGTTGGCAAAGAGATTACTCACAAAAAAAGGATAAATAAATAAAAATGAAAATCTAAAAAACAAAAAAACGTATCTTCTGGAGTTCTTTGAACTTGGAATATTGTATCTTTCTTCAGTTTTGCAAAATTCTCTCCCACTACTTTTAACATCACTTTTATCACTTTTTTTTCTTTCCTCTCCTTTTGGTACTCCAATTATACAGACATTAGACCTGTCTTGTGCTCTATCTCTCTTATTGTCTTTATTGTCTGTTCTTTTGTGTCTTTATCCTTCAGTGTGGACATTTTCTCCTACAATTTATCTTCCCATTGTACTGACCAATTATTTCTTTGGCTATATTTTATTTTCTGTTAAATTATCTTTTGAAGTTTTTTAAGTCAGTTTTTTTTGTTTGGTTGTTTTGTTTTAGATCTAGAATTTCCACTTGATTCTTTTTAAAAATAGTGTTACTGCTGAGATTGCCCATCTTGCCCTCTACTCTCTGGCACTCCATGACCACAGTTATTGTCAAGTCTGTGTATGTTGATGTTATGCCTGCATCTCCTGGGGTCTCTTGCTGATGATTGCTTCCCTCTCAATTGTCAGTTATTTGAAAATGTCTCTTTCATATGCCTGGTTGTGTTTCATTGGATGCTCAGTGTCATGCTTTAAGAAGTCTAGGAATAATTTGATACTCAGGATGGTACCTTCCTCCAAGGAAGACTCACTTTTGCTTCTTGCTGGCATCTGGCAAAGTTAACGAGATTAACTGATTAATTGCATCACAAATCACAGTGATTTGAGGCTGATTTCCAGCCTTTTTGAGGACTTGTCCATGCATTTACCTCCAACAGTTCTGCCCCCTTCCCGGCCACCCTATTCCCCCCGCCCCTGCCAAGGCTAATGAGCTGTCCTGAAATTACTTCTCAAATATTAGGACTGGTCCTTCACATTCCTGGAGCAGGCATGGAGTAGGTGATGGTGTGGAGGTGGCAGGAAGGGAATGTAAGTCATGTTTCTAGAAGTTGTCTCCCAGGGCTGCCCCCTGCATCGCTTCACCTCAGGCCGCAGCCACCCCCTCCCATATACATAACCCCACAGGACACGTGCCTCAGTCTCCCCAGTGAGCTCTGTGGTGGTGTAGCTGTTGTTCAGCTTCTGCACTTTGTGGTTTCCTCACTTGCATAGTTACCCCAGGGTTGATTTATGGGAAGGGAGCCCGGAGCCCATGCTCTTCACCATGTTTGCAGGAATCAGAAACTCTTTCCAGTATTTTCATTCACTCCAAGTTACCTTGTGGCTTTGTCAAATTTAGAAATGTGTATGCAGCAGTTTTTGTTCAAAAGGACACAGATTAAATGTTATCAGTGAATATTGTGCTACTTTTGCTTGTTCCAATTTACAGATGATGAATTACAATAAATAAGACTAAATAAGAAAGGGAACATATTTGAGGCCATTAATTTTAATGTTCAGGGTTTCAATTCTGTTCCTATCACTTGCAAAATGCTGTTGTCTTTTCTGTTTTATATTCCTACTCATCTATTTAATATAATATAAATATTATTTATTTTTAACATTTAGCTTAGCCTGAGTGAAACAGAAAATTTGTCATAATGTAATATATTTCCATACTTTATATTTCAGAACTATTTTACTTTTAATCCAACAAATAATAAAGAACTGGTGAGCAACAGTAGAACACAGTAATATATTATTTGTGGGTAAGTAGAAATATTTTGATTTGTCTTAAATGTAGGGACAAGTATATGTTCATTCCCCAAGTACAGATGTTTTGGTAATGTAACCATACAGTATTTACTTAGGAAGCAATAAATATGTGTTAAAATGTTTTGATTTAATTATAGCATTTACTTTAGTCTCATTGGAAACTAGTGTATTAAGTCAGTAGCAGATAATTTTTTAAATTTATTTTTTATTTATTTTCAGCATAACAGTATTCATTATTTTTTCACCACACCCAGTGCTCCATGCACTCCATGCTCTCTGTAATACCCACCACCTGGTACCCCAACCTCCCACCCACCCGCCAATTTAAACCCCTCAGATTGTTTTTTAAAGTCCATAGTCTCTCAGGGTTCACCTCCCCTTCCAATTTCCCCCAACTGCCTTCTCTTCTCTAACTCCCCATGTCCTCCATGCTATTTGTTATGCTCCACAAATAAGTGAAACCATATGATAATTGACTCTCTCTGCTTGACTGATTTCACTCAGCATAGTCTCTTCCAGTCCCGTCCATGTTGCTACAAAAGTTGGGTATTCATCCTTTCTGATGGAGGCATAATACTGCATAGTGTATATGGACCACATCTTCCTTATCCATTCATCCGTTGAAGGGCATCTTGGTTCTTTCTACAGTTAATTTAAATTTCATTTAATTTTTTAAAGTAATGAGGCAAATATTTATTTGAATGTATTTAACATGTTTAAAAAATACAGCATTTTTTCAAGACCTTGGTTTTTACCCCCTTTTAGAAAGGAATTAGCAAACAGATCAGCACTGTATATACTGACACAGGGCAGAATCATGAGATTAAAAAAACATCAAACTTAAACATAAAATTACCACATGACCCAGCAATTCCTAAATCCAAAGGAATTTAAAACAGGCATTCAGACAAATACAAACATAAAAACATTCATAGCAGCAGTATAATTGTCAGTAGCCAAAAGGTAGAAGCAAACCACATGTCCCGCAGCTAAGGAATGCATAAACAAAATGTGGTCCTTCCATACAATGGACTATGATTCGGCCATAAAAAGGAACGAGGCACTGACACCCACTACGACATGGATGAACCTCTTATACATCATGGTAAAGGAAAGAAGCCATACACAAAAAACCATGTGCTGTATGAGTCCATCGATGTGAAATGTCTGGAAGAGGAGAATCCATTGAGACAAAGTACAGAATGGTGGTTGTTGGACCTAAGGGAGGGGCATGCATGATAACTTAATGGAGGGGGTCTTCCTTTTGGGGTGATGAAAATGTCCTGAACTAGACAGAGGGGATGGTGCCCAGCGTTGTTAGTGTACTAAGTGTCCCCGAATTGTACACTTTAAAATGACTAATGGTCGGAATGCCTGGCTGGCTCTGTCAGTGGGGCACGTGGCTCTTGATCTTGGAGTTGTTTGGTGTAGAGATTACATCAAAATAAAATCGTTATTTATTTATTTATTTATTTATTTATTTATTAAGATTTTATTTATGTATTTGACAGAGATCACAAGTAGTCACAAGAGGCGGAGGGGGAAGCAGGCTCCTTGCTGAGCAGGGAGCCCAATGTGGGGCTCAAACCCAGGACCCTGAAGGCAGAGGCTTAACCCACTGAGCCACCAGGGCACCCCTCAAAATAAAATCTTTATAATTAATTGAATTTATATTTTAAAAATATTTAAAGCATAAAATCTATTAAAAATAATAAAATGATTAATGGTTAATTTTATGTTATGTGAACTTTACCTCAATTGAAAATGCAAAACAGAAACAAAAACACTGATTCAGTCACCAATTTCCAGTGCTAGTTGTAACTTCTGGTACTTATTGTAGCTTTAATGCCTTAGAAATATAGCATTCAGATTTTCATTTACTACCATTTAAAGTCAAAATCATTTGTGGCATTTTTTAAAAACACATTTGCTTTTCTTTCCGAATGCTTTCAGATGTTCCTTGAGGCAGGTTCTCTTATCTGAGGAGGTTGCAAAGCTCTGACCCTGTTTAGATGCATTCCTTTTGATTTTGTGGTTATAATAGTTCTTTGTTTTAGAAACCAGGTCTTTTTGTAGTACTGATTATTTTTTCTGTACCCCTCAGTATGAAGAGGAAGATATACTTGCTCACAGTGCCCACGTTTAACAGAAAAAGTGAGTAATGCTTCCTGCATTTTTATATGTCAGATGTTGTAGAGAGTAAATATGTGTAAGCTTAGTCACTTCAGGCTACTCTTTGTTTGTCTTCATAGTACACCATGGGCAAATCATTGGACATTTTTACTTGGGTCCTTTACTGTATTGAATTGTCAGCTGAAAATAATGGAACCATTGTTCAAAATAAAATATTATGTAAAACTAATTTGACTATCCTGAGAAAATATCCCCCAAAAAGTGATGCCTGTACTAATATATGTGTGCATATGACAAAGAATGAAAAGTTAGTTCGGAGTGATATAATAAAGAGTTGAATGTGAGTGGCTCATTTTTAGGCTACCCAGTTCTCAGAATAATAAAACATGATCTTACATATTTAGACGTTTCAGAGCCAGTACAAAGGTGGTGCATCAGATGCATCAGGCAAGTTATCTTGCCTGCCTGCTCACCTGGAGCCATTGTCGCATCTGAGGTGGACCTCGGGTCCCGTTTCCTGCCACAATTTCTGCATTTGACACCCATGTAAGCTGCCCTCAGTGAGCACCTGATGGTGTTTCTTCTGCTTCCTTTCTTCAATCTTGGTAGGATTTATAGAAATTTAGTTTTAAGAGGGCATGCAAAAAAAATTTTTGAGATGGATGAATACAAAGATGATTCTGTCCAAACCTCTTTTTCACAAGTCAAAGTTATCAAACAATAAAGTCAATTCTCATTATGTGTGGCAGTTAAGTTTCACAAAGTCTCTGCAGACCTCAGCGAGTACAAAATCATTGCTCCTAGGAGAAGTATAGGATTAGATTCCTGCCAGCCTTGGGTCATAGCAGTTTCCCCCACAGATAGATACATAACCTTGTCTTATGTGTGTTTTCTTTTGAAGACACCGTATTTAATACATAATGTTAATGCATTAGCGCTGACTCACAGACAACAGCTCTGAAACGCATACCTGAATGACGTTTATCTAATTCAGGTATATTCTCTGGAAGGTACGTCATTAGACTGCCTTTCAGTACCATGTTTGCATTAGTTTAAATACTGCTCTCACCAAGTAAAAACACCTCAAAAACATGACCCACGCGGTGGTAAGCAGACCCTGGAAAGACACTTGTTTACAGTTTGAAAGCTGGAATAAGAAGGCAGCGCATGTCTTCACTGGACTCAGCTAGGAACGTGTGCACAGGGAGAGTCAGATTTTTGCCACTCCGCATTTGCACGTGCCTACAAACCATCATGAAGGGGCCACAAGGGTTGATTTTGGGGTTATAAATTGTAGCGAGTAGGTGAGTTTGCAAATACAAAACCCACAAGTCACGACAATGCCTTGTAAGGAAGTAGAGCAGCTCTTAGGAAGAACTTGATGGCCTCCCTTGACCAGTGATTGTTTTTTGACCCTCCTGTGTTCAGGGCAGAAAAGGTGAGCCCAAGGATCTTCTCTGTGTCGTTAGAGAAGGGGGCAGCAAACTTGCTGTATCACATGGCAAATGAAGGCATTTCTCTGATTGATTCATTCACTGTACATTCATTGTGGGGCGCCACTCACCTCTCTGGGTTCTTTCTACATTTTGTCTCCAAGACATTGCCTAAGAAAGATGGCTCTTGTGCCTTATTTTATGTAGTACAGATTTCATGAGGTGTCTGGGGCATGTCTGTGTACAGTACTTAATTTCTAGTGATGGGAAACTAGTTTATGGGAAAAGTTTATAGTTATAAGACGGGAATAATTATTTTGTGATATCTTACAACTGGAGCATGCTTTTGCACAAGACAGACATTAGTCCCTTTTATCAGTCTCTAAAACCTCGGTAAGAGAAGTTGAATAGATATAAACAAGTGGTTAAACACTTTTTCATTTGCTTGAAGCAAACAGTTTAATGAACCCCGTGCACAGCCCTTCACTTGCTCCTAGCAAATCTTCAGAGGTTCAGAATGGCCTGCACCATGGCAATTCATGGGGAAGAGATTTCCTAGTGATTGGTTTTTTTGATTTTTATCTTTTTTCCTACTGTAAATCAATGTAATTTATAAAATATGCCATACTGACAAATGCTTTGTTTTATACTACTGACTAATGCTTTGTTTTATATTTATCACCAACATAATGTGTAATCTGTCTTATGAAAGGCAGACCTTCAACAAGCTTCTGGGAAAATTTAGCCAGTCTTTCATTTGAATTTAACACAAATACTTTCCATGACAACGGAAGGGAAGCTGGTTGTCTGGGACATCCACTGCCCACCATAGCCTACCTCCGCCTCTGTGGGCTTTTCTCAAATCACACCTTGTAAATTGGTCCATTTTCAGAAAGAGGGCATCACTTGTGCTCACTACAGTGGATCTGTAATTAACTTAATAAAAAAGCAGCTATCAGTGATTGCCAAAGTATATTACAACCCTTTTGGATGTATACACCTATTTTGTATATTCAGTGAATATTTCTGGAGAAAGTCCTTATTAACTGGGAATATTTGGTGCCTCTGAGGAAAAGAACAGAGAAGCGGGATCAAGGGTGGGGTTGGCTTCACCTCTTCTTATGATCCCATTTGTACTAATTGGTTTGCTTTAAAAATATATATATTTTTATAAACATATAATGCATTATTAGCCCCAGGGGTACAGGTCTGTGAATCGCCAGGTTTACATACTTCCCAGCACTCTCCATAGCGCATACCCTCCCCAATGTCCAAAACCCCACCACCCTCTCCTTACCCCTCTCCCCCCAGAAACTCTGTTTGTTTTGTGAGATTAAGAGTCTCTTATGGTTTGTTTTCCTCCCGATCCCATCTTGTGTCATTTATTCCTTCCTACCCCACAAACCTCCCACGTTGCATCTCCACTTCCTCATATCGGGGAGATCATATGAGAGTTGTCTTTTTTCCAACTGACTTATTTTGCTAAGAATAATACTCTCTAGTTCCATCCATGTCATCGCAAATTGCAAGAATTCATTTCTTTTGATGGCTGCAATATATATATATATATCTATATATATATATATATAGATATATATATATATACACCACATCTTCTTTATCCATTCATCTGTTGTTGGATATCTAGGTTCTTTCCATAGTTTGGGATTGTGGACATTGCTGCTATAAATATTTGGGTGCACGTGACCCTTTGGATCACTACATTTGTATCTTTAGGGTAAATACCCAGTAGTGCCATTGCTGGGTCATAGGGTAGCTCTATTTTCAAATTTTGGAGGAACCTCCATGCTGTTTTCCAGAGTGGTTGCACCAGCATGCATTCCCACCAACAGTGTAGGAGGGTTCCCCTTTCTCTGCATCCTCGCCAGCATCTGTCATTCCCTGACTTGTTAATTTTAGCCATCCTGACTGGTGTGAGGTGCTATTTCATTGTGGTTTTGATTTGTATTTCCCTGATGCCGAGTGATGTGGAGCACTTTTTCATGTGTCTGTTGGCCATCTGGATGTCTTCTTTGTAGAAATGTCTGTTCATGTCCTCTGCCCATTTTTTTTCCTTTTTTTTCCAATTTATTTATTGTCAGAAAAACAGTATTCATTATTTTTTCACCACACCCAGTGCTCCATGCAAGCCGTGCCCTCTGTAATACCCACCACCTGGTACCCCAACCTCCCACCCCCCCGCCACTTCAAACCCCTCAGATTGTTTTTCAGAGTCCATAGTCTCTCATGGTTCACCTCCCCTTCCAATTTACCCAAAAGCACATACCCTACACAATATCCATAACCCTACCCCCCTTCTCCCAACCCCCACCCCTGCAGCAACCCACAGTTAGTTTCGTGAGATTAAGAGTCACTTATGGTTTGTCTCCCTCCCTATCCCATCTTGTTTCATGGATTCTTCTCCTACCCACTTAAGCCCCCATGTTGCATCACCACTTCCTCATATCAGGGAGATCATATGATAGTTGTCTTTCTCCGCTTGACTTATTTCGCTAAGCATGATACGCTCTAGTTCCATCCATGTTGTCGCAAATGGCAAGATTTCGGGGTTTTTTTTGATGGCCACATAGTATTCCATTGTGTATATATACCACATCTTCTTGATCCATTCATCTGTTGATGGACATCTAGGTTCTTTCCATAGTTTGGCTATTGTGGACATTGCTGCTATAAACATTCGGGTGCACGTGCCCCTTTGGATCACTACGTTTGTATCTTTAGGGTAAATACCCAGTAGTGCAATTGCTGGGTTATAAGGCAGTTCTATTTTCAACATTTGAGGAACCTCCATGCTGTTTTCCAGAGTGGTTGCACCAGCTTGCATTCCCACCAACAGTGTAGGAGGGTTCCCTTTTCTCCTCATCCTCGCCAGCATCTGTCATTTCCTGACTTGTTGATTTTAGCCATTCTGACTGGTGTGAGGTGATATCTTATTGTGGTTTTGATTTGTATTTCCCTGATGCCGAATGATATGGAGCACTTTTTCATGTGTCTGTTGGCCATCTGGATGTCTTCTTTGCAGAAACGTCTGTTCATGTCCTCTGCCCATTTCTTGATTGGATTATTTGTTCTTTGGGTGTTGAGTTTGTTAGGTTCTTTATAGATTTTGGACACTGGTCCTTTATCTGATATGTCGTTTGAAAATATCTTCTCCCATTCTGTCAGTTGTCTTTTGATTTTGTTAACTGTTTCCTTTGCTGTGAAAAAGCTTTTGATCTTGATGAAACCCCAATAGTTCATTTTTGCCTTTGCTTCCCTTGCTTTTGGCGTTGTTCCTAGGAAGATGTTGCTGCGGCTGAGGTCGAAGAGGTTGCTGCCTGTGATCTCCTCAAGGATTTTGATGGCTTCCTTTCTCACATTGAGGTCCTTAATCCATTTTGAGTCTATTTTTGTGTGTGGTGTAAGGAAATGGTCCAATTTCATTTTTCTGCAGGTGGCTGTCCAATTTTCCCAACACCATTTATTAAAGAGGCTGTCTTTTTTACATTGGATATTCTTTCCTGCTTTGTCAAAGATTAGTTGACCATCGAGTTGAGGGTCTATATCTGGGCTCTCTATTCTGTTCCATTGATCTATGTGTCTGTTTTTGTGCCAGTACCATGCTGTCTTGATGATGACAGCTTTGTAATAGAGCTTGAAGTCCGGAATTGTGATGCCACCAACTTTGGCTTTGTTTTTCAATATCCCTTTGGCTATTCGAGGTCTTTTCTGGTTCCATATAAATTTTAAAATTATTTGTTCCATTTCTTTGAAAAAGATGGATGTTACTTTGATAGGAATTGCATTAAATGTGTAGATTGCTTTAGGTAGCATAGACATTTTCACAATATTTATTCTTCCAATCCAGGAACATGGAACGTTTTTCCATTTCTTTGTGTCTTCCTCAATTTCTTTCATGAGTACTTTATAGTTTTCTGAGTATAGATTCTTAGCCTCTTTGGTTAGGTTTATTCCTAGGTATCTTATGGTTTGGGGTGCAATTGTAAATGGGATTGTCTCCTTAATTTCTTTCTTCTGTCTTGTTGTTGGTGTAGAGAAATGCAACTGATTTCTGTGCACTGATCTTATATCCTGACACTTTACTGAATTCCTGTACAAGTTCTAGCAGTTTTGGAGTGGAGTCTTTTGGGTTTTCCACATAGAGTATCATATCATCTGCGAAGAGTGATAATTTGACTTCTTCTTTGCTGATTTGGATGCCTTTAATTTCCTTTTGTTGTCTGATTGCTGAGGCTAGGACTTCTAGTACTATGTTGAATAGCAGTGGTGATAATGGACATCCCTGCCATGTTCCTGACCTTAGTGGAAAAGCTTTAAGTTTTTCTCCATTGAGAATGAATTTTGTGGTGGGTTTTTCATAGATGGCTTTGGTTATATTGAGGTATGTGCCCTCTCTCCCTACACTTTGAAGAGTTTTGATCAGGAAGGGATGCTGTACTTTGTCAAATGCTTTTTCAGCATCTATTGAGAGTATCATATGGTTCTTGTTCTTTCTTTTATTGATGTATTGTATCACATTGACTGATTTGCGGATGTTGAACCAACCTTGCAGCCCTGGGATAAATCCCACTTGGTCTTGGTGAATAATCCTTTTAATGTACTGTTGAATCCTATTGGCTAGTATTTTGGTGAGAATTTTCGCATCTGTGTTCATCAAGGATATTGGTCTATAGCTCTCTTTTTTGATGGGAACCTTGTCTGGTTTTGGGATCCAGGTGATGCTGGCCTCATAAAATGAGTTTGGAAGTTTTCCTTCCATTTCTATTTTTTGGAACAGTTTCAGGAGAATAGGAATTAGTTCTTGAAATGTTTGGTAGAATTCCCCCGGGAAGCCGTCTGGCCCTGGGCTTTTGTTTGTTTGGAGATTTTTAATGACTGTTTCAATCTCCTTACTGGTTATGGGTCTGTTCAGGCTTTCTATTTCTTCCTGGTTCAATTTTGGTAGTTTATATATTTCTAGGAATGCATCCATTTCTTCCAGATTGTCAAATTTGTTGGCGTAGAGTTGCTCATAGTATGTTCTTATAATAGTTTGTATTTCTTTGGTGTTAGTTGTGATCTATCCTCTTTCATTCATGATTTTATTTATTTGGGTCCTTTCTCTTTTCTTTTTGATAAGTCTGGCCAGGGGTTTATCAATTTTATTAATTCTTTCAAAGAACCAGCTCCTAGTTTCGTTGATTTGTTCTATTGTTTGTTTTTTTGTTTTTTTGTTTTTTTTTTTTTGGTTTCTATTTCATTGATTTCTGCTCTGATCTTTATGATTTCTCTTCTCCTGCTGGGCTTAGGGTTTCTTTCTTGTTCTTTCTCCAGCTCCTTGAGGTGTGGGGTTAGGTTGTGTACCTGAGACCTTTCTTGTTTCTTGAGAAAAGCTTGTACCGCTATATATTTTCCCCTTAGGATTGCCTTTGTTGTGTCCCGGATTTTGAACTGTTGTGTTTTCATTATCATTTGTTTCCATGATTTTTTTCAATTTTTCTTTAATTTCCCAGTTGACCCATTCATTCTTTAGAAGGATGCTGTTTAGTCTCCATGTTTTGGGTTCTTTCCAAGCTTCCTCTTGTGGTTGAGTTCTAGCTTCAGAGCATTGTGGTCTGAAAATATGCAGGGAATGATCCCAATCTTTTGGTATCGGTTGAGTCCTGATTTAGGACCGAGGATGTGATCTATTCTGGAGAATGTTCCATGTGCACTAGAGAAGAATGTGTATTCTGTTGCTTTGGGATGAAATGTTCTGAATATATCTGTGATGTCCATCTCATCCAGTGTATCATTTAAGGCCTTTATTTCCCTGTTGATCTTTTGCTTGGATTATCTGTCCATTTCAGTGAGGGGAGTGTTAAATTCCCCTACTATTATTGTATTATTGTTGATGTGTTTCTTTGATTTTGTTATTAATTGGTTTATATAGTTTGCTGCGCCCACGTTGGGGGCATAGATATTTAAAATTGTTAGATCTTCTTGTTGGACAGACCCTTTGAGTATGATATAGTGTCCTTCCTCATCTCTTATTATAGTCTTTGGCTTAAAATCTAATTGATCTGATATAAGGATTGCCACTCCTGCTTTTTTCTGATGTCCATTAGCATGGTAAATTCTTTTCCACCCCCTCACTTTAAGTCTGGAGGTGTCTTCGGGTTTAAAATGAGTTTCTTGGAGGCAACATATAGATGGGTTTTGTTTTTTTATCCATTCTGATACCCTGTGTCTTTTGATTGGGGCATTTAGCCCATTAACATTCAGGGTAACTATTGAGAGATATGATTTTAGTGCCATTGTATTGCCTGTAAGGTGACTGTTACTGTATATTGTCTCTGTTCCTTTCTGATCTACCACTTGTAGGCTCTCTCTTTGCTTAGAGGACCCCTTTCAGTATTTCCTGTAGAGCTGGTTTGGTGTTTGCAAATTCTTTCAGTTTTTGTTTGTCCTGGAAGCTTTTAATCTCTCCTTCTATTTTCAATGATAGCCTAGCTGGATATAGTATTCTTGGCTGCATGTTTTTCTCGTTTAGTGCTCTGAAAATGTCATGCCAGCTCTTTCTGGCCTGCCAGGTCTCTGTGGATAAGTCAGCTGCCAATCTAATACTTTTACCATTGTATTTACAGACTTCTTTTCCCGGGCTGCTTTCAGGATTTTCTCTTTGTCACTAAGGCTTGTAAATTTTACTATTAGGTGACGGGGTGTGGGCCTATTCTTATTGATTTTGAGGGGCGTTCTCTGAACCTCCTGAATTTTGATGCTCGTTCCCTTTGCCATATTGGGGAAATTCTCCCCAATAATTCTCTCCAGTATACCTTCTGCTCCCCTCTCTCTTTCTTCTTCTTCTGGAATCCCAATTATTCTAATGTTGTTTCGTCTTATGGTGTCACTTATCTCTCGAATTCTCCCCTCATGGTCCAGTAGCTGTTTGTCCCTCTTTTGCTCATTTTCTTTATTCTCTGTCATTTGGTCTTCTATATCGCTAATTCTTTCTTCTGCCTCATTTATCCTAGCAGTGAGAGCCTCCATTTTTGATTGAACTTCATTAATAGCTTTTTTGATTTCAACTTGGTTAGATTTTAGTTCTTTTATTTCTCCAGAAAGGGCTTTTATATCTCTGGAGAGGGTTTCTCTAATATCTTCCATGCCTTTTTCAAACCCGGATAGAACCTTGAGAATTGTCATTTTGAACTCTAGATCTGACATATTACCAATGTCTGTATTGATTAGGTCCCTAGTCTTCGGTACTGCCTCTTGTTCTTTTTTTTGTTGTGAATTTTTCCGCCTTGTCATTTTGTCCAGCTAAGAGTATATGAAGGAGCAAGTAAAATACTAAAAGGGTGGCAACAATCCCAGGAAAATATGCTTTAACCAAATCAGAAGAGATCCCAAATCGTGAGGGGGTATTTCTCCCCCCTCACGATTGGGTGAGGGATCGCCTCTGATTGGGATCTCCTCTGATTGGGATCTCCCAATCTCTTCTGATTAGGATCTCTTCTGATTTGGGGATAAAAAGAGGTTCCAAAAGAAAGAAAGAAAAAAAAATTAAAAAAAGAGATTGAATTAAAAATTCAATCAAGAATTAAAAAAGAGATTGAAGAGATTGGGATCTCTTCTGATTTGGGGATAAAAAGAGGTTCAAAAATAAAGAAAGAAAAAAAGAAAATAAAGAATTAAAAAAAAGAAAACGAATAAAGAAAAGTATAAAAAAAGAATATATATATATATATATATATATATTAGATAAAGTAGTTAAAAAACGTTAAAAAAGAAAAGGGTAAAAGTTAAAAAAATTTTAGCAGAAGAAGAGAAAAAAAATCAAAAAGAAAAAAATTAAAATAACTGCAAGACTAAGAAATCACAGGGAGAAAGCCATGAGTTCCGTGGTTTGTTTTTTCCTCCTCTGGAATTCTGCTGCTCTTCTTGGTATTGAAACTGCACTCCTTGGTAGGTGTACTTGGTCTTGCCTGGATTTCTTGTTGATCTTCTGGGGGAGGGGCCTGTTGTATTGATTCTCAAGTGTCTTTGCCCCAGGCGGAATTGCACCGCCCTTACCAGGGGCCGGGCTGAGTGATCCGCTCGGCTTTGCTTTCAGGAACTTTTGTTCCCTGAGCGCTTTCCATAGAGTTCTGGAGGACGGGAATACAAATGGCGGCCTCCTGTTCTCTGGCCCGGAGGAGCCAAGAGCCTGGGGCCCCGCTCCCCAGTGTGCCCTCAGTGAACAGCTCCTAGTAACTCCCGTCTGCCTGACCTCTGGCCACGCTCCGAGTTCACCGAGCCTGCGACCCGTTCAAGGCAACACCGAGCTGTGAGCTTACTGTCGGCTCTGTCTCTATAGCCGGCTTTCCCGTTCCAATATCCGCAAGCTCTGCAACACTCAGACACCCCCGATCCTTCTGTGACCCTGCGAGACCAGAGGCCACGCTGACCCCACGTGGGCTTCGCCCCGGTTTAGCCTCTGGGGCGATGTCCCTCAGCGGAACAGACTTTTAAAAGTCCTGATTTTGTGCTCCGTTGCTCCACCGCTTGCCGGGAGCTGCCCCCCCCCCCCGGGGTCTATCTTCCTGTCGCTTTGGATTCACTTCTCCTCCAGTCCTACCTTTCAGAAAGTGGTTGTTTTTCTGTTTCTAGAATTGCTGTTCTTCTTCTCTTCGATCTGCCGATGGATTTGCCGATGTTTGCAATCTTTAGATAAGCTCTCTAGCTGATCTCCTGTTAGCTGAAGTAGTCTCAGCCTGCTACTTCTCTGCCATCTTGATTCCTCCCCCTCCTCTGCCCATTTCTTGATTGGATTATTTGTTCTTTGGGTGTTGAATTTGCTAAGCTCTTTATAGATTTTGGATACTAGCCCTATATCTGATATTCTGTTTGCAAATATCTTCTCCCATTCTGTCAGTTGTCTTTTGGCTTTGTTAACTCTTTCCTTTGCTGTGCAAAAGCTTTTGATTTTGATGAAATCCCGATAGTTCATTTTTGCCCTTGCTTCCCTTGCCTTCGGTGAAGTTCCTAGGAAGAAGTTGCTGTGGCTGAGGTCGAAGAGGTTGCTGCCTGTGTTCTCCTCAAGGATTTTGATGGATTCCTTTCTCACACTGCGGTCCTTCATCCATTTTTAGTCGATTTTCTTGTGTGGTGCAAGGAAATGGTCCATTTTCATTTTTCTGCCTGTGGCTGTCCAATTTTCCCAACACCATTTGTTGAAGAGGCTGTCTTTTTTCCATTGGACATTCTTTCCTGCTTTGTCAAAGATTAGTTGACTATAGAGTTGAGGGTCTATTTCTGGACTCTCTATTTTGTTCCATTGATCTATGTGTCTGTTTTTCTGCCAGTACCATACTGTTTTTTTTTAAGATTTTTTTTTATTTGACAGAGAGAGAAATCACAAGTAGGCAGAGAGGCAGGCAGAGAGAGAGTGAGGAGGAAGCAGGCTCCCTGTGGAGCAGAGAGCCTAACATGGGGCTCGATCCCAGGACCCTGGGATCATGACCTGAACTGAAGGCAGAGGCTTTAACCCACTGAGCCACTCAGGTGCCCCATTACCATACTGTCTTGATGATGACAGCTTTGTAACAGAGCTTGAAATGTAATGGTGTTGCCCCCAACCTTGGCTTTCTTTTTCAATATTTCTCTGGCTATAAAAGTCTTTTCTGGTACCATATAAATTTTAGGATTATTTGTTCCATTTCTTTGAAAACAAAATGGATGGGATTTTGATAGGGATTGCATTAAATGTGTAGATTGCTTTAGGTAGCATAGACATTTTCACAATATTTGTTCTTCCACTCCATGAGCATGGAGCATTTTTCCATTTCTTTTTGTCTTCCTCAATTTCTTTCATGAGTTCTTTATAGTTTTCTGAGTATGGATCCTTGCCTCTTTAGTTTGGTTTGTTCCTAGGTATCTTATGGTTTTGGGTACAATTATAAATGGGATTGACTCCTTAATTTCTCTTTCTTCTGTCTTGTTGTTGGTGTATAGAAACGTAACTGATTTCTGTGCATTGATTTTGTATCCTGACACTTTACTGAATTCCTGTACAAGTTCTAGCAAGTGTGGAGTGGAGTCTTTGGGTTTTCCACATATGGTATCATATCAACTGCAAAGAGTGATAGTTTGACTTCTTCTTTGCTGATTTGGATGCCTTCAGTTTCTTTTTGTTGTATGAAGGCTGAGGCTAGGACTTATAGTACTATGTTGAATATCAGTGGTAATGGATATCCTTGCCATGTCCCTGACCTTAGCAGAAAAGCTCTGTTTTTCTCCATTGATAATGATATTTGCAGTGGGTTTTTCATAAATGGCTTTGATGATATTGAGGTTTGTGCCCTCTATCCCTACACTTTGAAGAGTTTTGATCAAGAAGGGATGCTGTACTTTGTCAAATGCCTTTTCAGCATCTATTGAGAGTATCATATGGTTCTTGTTCTTTCTTTTATTAATCTGTTTTTATCACATTGATTGATTTGCAGATATCGAACCAACCTTGCAGCCCTGGAATAAATCCCACTTGGTTGTGGTGAATAATCCTTTTCATTTTCTGTTGGATCCTATTGGCTAGTATTTTGGTGAGAATTTTCACATCTCTGTTCATCAAGGATATTGGTCTGTAATTCTCTTTTTTGATGGAATCCTTGTCTGGTTTTGGAATCAAGGTGATGCTGGTCTCATAAAATGATTTTGGAAGTTTTCCTTCCATTTCTATTTTTTTAACAGTTTCAGGAGAATAGGAATTAATTCTTCTTTAAATGTTTGGTAGAATTCCCCTGGAAAGCTCTCTGATCCTGGGCTCTTGTTTGTTTGGAGATTTTTGATGATGGTTTCAATCTCCTTACTGGTTATGGGTCTGTTCAGGTTTACTATTTCTTCCTGGTTCAGTTGTGGTTGTTTATATGTCTCTAGGAATGCATCCATTTCTTCCAGATTGTCAAATTTGCTGGCATTGAGTTGCTCATAATATGTTCTTATAATTGTTTGTATTTCTTTGGTGTTGGTTGTGATCTCTCCTCTTTCATTCATGATTTCATTTATTTGTGTCCTTTATCTTTTCTTTTTGATAAGTCTGGCCAGGGTTTTATCAATCTTATTAATTCTTTCAAAGAACCAGCTCCTAGATTCATTGATTTGTTCTATTGTTTTTCTGATTTCTATTTCATTGATTTCTGCTCTGATCTTTGTGATTTCTCTTCTCCTGATGGGTTTAGGCTTTCTCTGATTTTCTTTCTCCAGCTCCTTTAGGTGTAGGGTTGGGTTGTTCATTGGAGAACTTTCTTGTTTCTTGAGGAAGGTTTGTATCACTATATATTTTCCTTTTAGGACTGCATTTGCTGTGTCGCACAGATTTTGAACCATTCTGTTTTCATTATCATTTGTTTCCATGAGTTTTTTCATTTCTCCTTTAATTTCCTGGTTTACCCATTCATTCTTTAGAAGGATGCTCTTTAGTCTCCATGTATTTGGGTTCTTTTCAAATTTCCTGTTGTGATGGAGTTCTAGCTTCAGAGCAGTGATCTGAAAATATGCAGGGATTGATCCCAATCTTTTGATACCACTTGAGACCTGATGTATGGCCCAGGATGTCATCTATTCTGGAGAATGTTCCATGTGAACTAGAGAAGAATGTGTATTCTGTTACTTTGGGATGGAATGTTATGAGTAGATCTGTGATATCTATCTGGTCCAGTGTGTTATTAAGACCTTTATTTCCTTGTTGATATTTTGCTTGGATGATCTGTCCATTTCAGTGAGGGGAGTGTTAAAGTCCCCTACTATTTTTGTATTATGGTCGATGTGTTTCTTTGATTTTGTTCTTAATTGGTTTATATAGTTGGCTGCTCCCATGATAGGGGCATAGATATTTAAAATTGTTAGATCTTTTTCCTGGACAGACCCTTTGAGTATGATATAGTGTCCTTCCTTGTCTCTTACTATAGTCTTTGGCTTAAAATCTAATTGATCTGATATAAGGATTGCCACCCCAGCTTTCTTTTGATGTCCATTAGCATGGTAAATTGTTTTCCACCCCATCACTTTAAATCTGGAGGTAACTCTGGGTCTAAAATGAGTTTCTCATAAACAACCTATTGATTTTTTTTTTTAATCCATTCTGATACCCTGTGTCTTCTGATTGGGGCATTTAGTCCATTTACATTCCAGGTAACTATTGAGAGATATGAATTTAATGCCATTGTATTGCCTCTACAGTGACTATTACTATATATTGTCTCTGTTCCTTTCTGGTCTATTATTTTTAGACTCTCTCATTGCTTAGAGGACCCCTTTCAATATTTTCTGTTGAACTGGTTTGGTGTTTACAAATTCTTGTTTTTGTTTGTCCTGAAAGGTTTTTTTTAAGATTTTATTTATTTTATTTGACAGACAGAGATCACAAGTAGGCAGAGAGGCAGGCAGAGAGAGAGGGAGGAGGAAGCAGGCTCCCTGCTGAGCAGAGAGCCCGATGCGGGGCTCGATCCCAGGACCCTGGGATCATGACCTGAGCCAAAGGCAGAGGCTTTAACCCACCGAGCCACCCAGGTGCCCCTGTCCTGAAAGGTTTTTATCTCTCCTTCTATTTTCAATGATAGCTTAGCTGGATATAGGATTCTTGGCTTCATATTTTTGTCATTTAGTGCTCTGAATATATCATGCCAATTCTTTCTGGCCTGCCAGGTCTCTGTTGATTAGTCTGCTGTTAATCTAATGTTTTTATCATGGTATGTTACAGACTTCTTGTCCTGTGATGCTTTAAGGATTTTCTCTTTGTCTCTAAGACTTGTCAATTTTACTATTATATGACAGGGTGTGGAGCTATTCTTACTGACTTTGAGGGGGTTCTCTCCTGGAAACTCCTGGATTTTGATGCTTTTTCCCTTTGCCATATTAGGGAAATTCTCTACTATAATTCTCTCCAATATATCTTCTGCTCCCCCTCTCTTTCTTCTTCTTCTGGAATCCCAATTATTCTGATGTTGTTTCATCTTACGGTATCACTTATCTCTCGATTTCTCCCCTCGTGGTCCAGTAGTTGTTTGTCTCTCTTTTGCTCAGCTTCTTTATTCTCTGTCATTTGGTCTTCTATATCACTAATTCTCTCTTCTGCCTCATTTATCCTAGCAGGGAGAGCCTCCATTTTTTTATTGCACTTCATTAACAGCGTTTTTGAGTTCAACTTGGTTAGGTTTTGTTCTTTTATTTCTCCAGACAGCGTTTCTCTAATAACTTTCATGCCTTTTTCAAGCCTGGATAGCATCTTGGGAATCATAATTCTGAACTCTAGATCTGACATATTACCAATGTCTGTATTGATTAGGTCCCTAGCCTTTGGTACTGCCTCTTGTTCTGTGTTTTTTTTTTTTTTTTTTTTTTGTGGTGAGTTTTTCCGCCTTGTCATTTTAATCCAGATAAGAATATATGAAGGAGTGAATAAAATACTAAAAGGGTGGCAAAGACCACAGGAAAGTGTGCTTTAACCAAATCAGAAGAGACCCCAAACCATGGGGGGAAGAAAGCGGGTAAAAAGAAGATCAGAAAAAAAAATTAAACAGTAAGCAAACAAACAAATATATATATTAGACTGTTGAATAGAACAGGGTCACCCACTTAATTTTGGGAGTATTTTGGTCTCTTAGAAGAAACCACCTCCCAAAATTTTAAAGAATGAAAAACATAAGGGTAAACACAATGAAGGGATGGAATATGGTTATAAAAATGAAAAAAATTTTTAAGTTTCTATAAAAGGAGTTGATAAGGATAAATTGGTTGGGAGAATAAAGAAAAAGAAATTGGAGACAATTTGCTCAGGCTGGAAACTATAATAAAGCCCTGTGCTAGATTTAGGGTATATTTTGATCTATTAGAAGTTGTAACCCATATTTTTTTTAGAAGAAAAAACCCTATGTGTAAACAAAAAATAAAGTTAGATATAATGAAGGATAAAATATGGTTTTAATAATGAAGGTTCCAATTTTTTTTAATGAAAGGTATTGTTAAGAGAAACTAGTTAAAAACGTTAAAAGAGGAAGGGGTAAAAGTTAAAAAAAATAGTAGAAGAAAAAAACAAAATTAAAAAAACTTACTAAGTTTGCAAGACTAAAGAATCATGGGGAGAAAACCATGAATTCCCTGCTTTGCTTTCTCCTCCTCTGGAATTCCGCTGTTCTCTTGGTATATGAACTTGGTCTTTGCTGGATTTCTTGTTGACCTTCTGGGGGAGGGGCATATTATAGTGATTCTCAAGTGTCTTTGCCCAAGGTGGAAATGCACTGCCTTTACCAGGGGTAAGGTTAAGTTATCCGCTCTGGTTCACTGTCCCTGAATGCTTTCTGTAGAGTTCCAGGAGTCGGGAATGAAAATGGTGGCCTCCCAATCTCTGGCCCAGAGGAGCCGAGAGCATGGGGCACTACTCCTCAGTGCGCCCTCAGAGAAAAGAGCTCAATCACTCCCATCTCCCTGGCCTCCAACCTGTGACCAAACTTCTCTGTCTCTGGCACATGGCCCTGCCTGGAGTCTCTGAACCCCACCAACCCATGAGTTCTTCCAGGGGGGTCTCCCTGGATCTTTTGGGGTCCCTGCTCACAGAGCAGTGGCCTGTGCCACAGATCACAATAAGGTAACCCTGAGCAGAGAGCTCGCTCCTCGACTCCATCTCTGTAGCCAGCTTCCCCACTCTAATACCTATGAGCTCTGAAACACTCAGATATCCCCCATCCTTCTGTGAGCCTGAGGGACCTGAGGCCACGCTCTGCTGGCATGGGCTTCACCCCGGCTTAGCCTCTGGAGCAATGTCACTCAGTGGAGCAGACTTTTAAAAGTTCTGATTTTGGGACGCCTGGGTGGCTCAGTTGGTTGGACGACTGCCTTCGGCTCAGGGCGTGATCCTGGAGTCCCGGGATCGAGTCCCGCATCAGGCTCCCAGCTCCATGGGGAGTCTGCTTCGCTCTCTGACCTTCTCCTCGCTCGTGCTCTCTCTCACTGTCTCTCTCTCTCAAATAAATAAATAAAATCTTTAAAAAAAAAAAAGTTCTGATTTTGTGCTCCATTGCTCTGCCGCTAGCCGGGAGCTGGCTCCTCCCCCTGCGGTCTATCTCCCCATAGCTTTGGAGTCACTTCTCTGCTGGCCCTACCTTTCAGAAAGTGGTCAGTTTTCTGTTTCTAGAATTGCTGCTCTTCTTCTATTCGGTCTCCTGTTGGATTTGTAGGTGTTTGGGATGGTTTGATAAGCTATCTTGCTGATCTCCTGCTATCTGATGTTGTCTCAGCCTGCTACTTCTCTGCCATCTTGAATCCTCCCTGGATTGACTTTTTTTTTTCATGTATTACTTTTAAAGAACCCCTTTGTATTGGTGAAACAAAAACTTGCTTTTTTCCTTCCACACTCATTAGAGTCATTTTAACCATAAATATTATGTACTTTAATTTTAAGGAAATGACATGAATAACTATATTGTTTCTTCTGATTACAAAACAACACTTACCCATTATGAAAATATGAAATACAACAGAACTTTATAAAGTTTGCTGACTGAAGAGGCTGTGGGGCCTCAGAGAGGGTCATTAAAGGCCTTGGTCTCAGACAGAAAGGGTTCACATTCCAGACGTATCCTTGCCTTGCTGAATGACTCGGGGCAAGGGACTTAACTTGGCTGAGCCTCCATTTTTCCACGTGCAAAATGGGCATGGTGACACTCTCCCTCAGAGTGATTTTATGAGAATTTTTGTGAGACAAGCCACATAAAACTCTAGCTCCTTGTCTGGCACAGGGGAGCTCTAGATGAAATCATCATTAGTATGCTTGAGAAGTTCCCAACAGGGACGGAGGACTCTCCCTCATGACAGGGACCATGCACATGTGTTTGGGGTCACAGTGCCGTCTGCTTTTCAAAAGCCCTACTTTTTTTTTTTTCATTTCTTTTAATACAGAGAGCGGTGAGGTCCTGGCATGTCTTTACAAAGAGAAATGCAAATTGTCCTCACTCGGGGGTGTGGAAAATACAGTAGAAGAATTGCAGCTGATGTTGAATCAGCCTTTAATTAGTTGGGGGGCTAGGGCCCAGTGAAGGCCAGGCCTGTACTCCCCTCTCTCCATGGTAAATAAAACCCAGCCAGGACCAGGGAGCCCACCAAGGATTTTGAAAACACTTGGCCTGTTTTGCCATTTCTTTCAAGCAGACAGCAGTAAAAGGTGTTCTCACCAATTACTCTGCTCACCTGCCTTGCTGATCAATCAGAAAATGCATTTAATCACTTTGCATCTATAAGAGGATCCCCCATCCTGCCCCCCACCGTGATTAGACTTATGCCAGAAGCTTAAAAAAAAAAAAACATTTGGGATGGATCTGGGAATTGGAAATATAAGCCATTATATCACAGGACACTGCCTTTGGCCATGACCACTGGACAGGGTTTTATATGGCTCCGAGAGCAGTGCCCTCCTGTAAAGTGGACTGTGTGCTTTTGCCAAGATGTGTGATTTCAGAGGGCTGTTGGATGGACTCTGATGTCCTCTGTGGTCTCGTGGCAGAGAATATCAATCAACGCCCATTGCCACTACATATGGCTGATGGGAGAGGGCGGGGAGAGGAGAGCAAGACAGAGCGTGTGCTTTGCATTAGGTAAACCTGGGTCCCTGCACAGTCTAGCCACAGGGCTTGATGGGGCTGCCGTGTGTAAGTCGGTCCCCAGTGGTATTTGGGATATACTTGTATTGAAAGATTACTGCTTGTTTTACTGAAATTCAAATTTCATTGGGCATCCTGCATTTTTTATTTGCTAAATCTGGCAACCCCAGGCCTTGAGCAAATTTCTCAACTTCTTTGAGCCTTAGTTTCCCAGATGTAAAGTGGAACGACTGTAAAATCAGCCACAGTGTTAAAGTGAAATTTGTACAACACCTGGATTCCAGAGCTGGACATAAAATGAGCTGTTCAGGAGATGGTACTCACTACTGTTAGTTCCCAAACAGATGTTTTTGTCCATTTCAGCTATATTGTCACAGGTGATAATAAAGGTAACATTAAGTTCTACGATTATACCCTGTCCATTGTTACCTGGTAAAGCAACTTCAGACTGAGCTCCATAATGATCCTGTCATTTTCCAAGGTCCCAACAGCTCCCCCCACCGAAAAATCAAACTATCCTCCAGACTGCACTCTAAAAGGTGAACTTTTTATTGTAAGGTAACTTGCTAATGAATCCAGGGCTGGCTCAGTGAGTTAATCCTCTGCCTTCAGCTCAGGTCGTGATTCCAGAATCCTGGGATCGAGCCCCATATCAGGCTCCCTGCTCAGTAGGCAGCCAACCTCCCCGTCTCCATCTACCTGCCTCTTTGCCTACTTGTGACCTCTCTCTCTCTGTGTGTCAAATAAATTTCAAAAATCTTAAATAAATAAATAAATAAATAATAAAAATGAATGGTAAAATAAATTAAAAAGTAAAATTAATAAAATAAAATGAATAATTTGCAAATAAAATATTAAAATTATTTAAAATAATAATAAAACTAATAAGAAAATAAATAAATTGATAATTGCCCAGGTTACATTTCAAAGCAGAATTTTCAGGACACCCGACCGGTTCAGTGTGTTAAGCATCTGCCTTCTCAGGTCATGAGGCCGGCGTCCTGGAATGGAATCCCGCATTGGGCTTGCTGCTCAAAGGGGAGTCTGCTTCTCCCTCTGCTCGGTCCCTCCCCCATACTTGTGCTCTCCATCTCTCTCTGACAAATATGTAAATAAAATCTTTAAAAAAATTTCAAGGCAGAATTTTAGAAATAACCTCTAAAAAGTAGAGCTGCCCGGATGGCTCATGCGGTGGAGTGTGTGATGATTGGTCTCAGGGTTGTGAGTTTGAGTCCCCCCTGGGTGTAGAGATGGAATAAGGCATGAGAAATAACCTCTAAAAACAAAGAATTTTGTCATTTTTCTCTACGGATAGATAAAAATCTATATCCACATTATAAAAATATGTGAGCCATGTTATGTTGGGACTCCCATTACTGAACAATTGGAAAGCATGTTCAAATACAGAGGATCTTTGATCAAAGCAAACTGTTGGACTATTACTGGTGGGATTACAGTTCAGGATTTCAGAAACCCACCTCCAAGGCTTCCCATATGGGGTGGGGGTTTGTCCTGCTACTCCAAGAACACAGCTCGCTCCTGGCCCCGGGGGAATCGTTTTCAGCAGCAAAACGCCAGGCCAAGTTTTCAGCCTCCTGTGCCCCCGGCAGCATGTCTGTGGCCTCAGAAACTGTCATTGCTTGAAGTTTCTCTGTGTGCACCTGGTGTGGGTTGGGCCGTGAGCAGATGAAAGCTCTGGTACTAGGCCAGCCCTGGACACAGGGAAGGGTAGATGCCACCCACTCGTGCAAGCAGGTACAGGGTCCCACCAAACTGCTATGCAGATGAGGAAGAGACTGACTAGGACACAGCGGGGGTGATCTGCCCACTGGGGACCTGACATGCAGCCAGGAGGAAGGGCAGGATCTAGATGGCCTCACTGTATCCCTAGGTCGCTGCTCCTCCCCTCTTTCCTATCTGCCCTGTGTCTCAGTGTGTGCGTGTGTGTGTGCGTGCATGTGTGTGTGTGTGTGTGTATGTGTGTGTTGTCAGTCCCCTCTATTTCCTCTCCCCTCCCACCTCCTTCTGCAGTGCTGCCCCTTCTCTGCTTCTCTGTCTGCTTGCTGCCCCATCTTTCCCAACTACCTGCCACTGTGTCCACAGCAGTCAGCATCATCTCTCAGCCCCCAGGCCACCTTTCTTGCATGCTCAGGCCAGAACCCTTAAAGCCCAAGCTGTACTTCCTGGGAGAGTGGCAAAAGGGGGCCCTGTGGGGGACAGGGGTCCACCCCGCCTATGGGCCACACTGCAAATGTAGCTGTCGGGGTCAGGGCAGGGTACAGGGAACAGGCCCCGCTCAGGCCCCAGTCCCAGTGTGGGGACTGCTCAGCACCTTCTCCCCCTTCCCACCCTTCTCCAGCAAGCTCTAAGACCTGAACGGATGAGGGACAGTGAGGGCCTGAGTTCTAGCCAGGCCTGCAAGCCTCTAGGACCCAGCTCTCAGCATGGACTCAGGGTGGCACCAGCCTACCAGCTGGGTGACCTGGGACAGGCGGTGAATCATCTGCGTGTCTCAGCGTCCCCAACTACGGAACAGGGAAGAGAAGACTCCCTACTTCTTAAAGCGCCTCTGAGGACTCGATAGGGATGAACAGACATGAAGAACTTGGCACGGCAGTTACCTGCAGTCAGTGGTGAGAATTCGGTTCTGAGTGGCAGCAGCAGCGAGAGAGAAAAGCCCAGGGAGCACCGGGATCACAGTTGTAGCTGACAGGCGGGCTTATCACCCATTGCTGTGTGGACCCACACATGCCAGGGGACCCCTGGGGTCTCTGTGAGAGAGTATTACCAGAAACAATTGCCCTTTGGGTTTCAGTGGGTGCTTGTGGGGACTGTCCAAGGAGACTCCACACCGGGTGCTGTCAGAAAGTAAAGAAAGTTCTGTGAATGGAATCCAGTCCGTGGGATCTTCAGGGAGAATAGAGGAGAGACTCAGCTATAGATGTAACCCCAGACGCGGATGTGCCAAGTGTACACGAAGAACATGGCAAGGGCAGGCCAAACACTGTCAAAAGAATGATGAACAAAAGGCAAGACATAATGCCCACTTGGACCTTCACCCTGTTGCTGGATTAATCAAAATGGTGAAAGAACCCTAAAGGTCTTCAGAGCGTCTCCTAGAGGCCAGAGTCGCACAACATGTGAGCCCACCGTCCAAGATGTCACCCAGAACGAAAGGGCCTGACACCCAGAGGAGGAGGCAATGCAGGCACTTGCCCAGGAAAGAGAAAATGCGTGTAGCCCTGCCATGCCCGGCTGACGGATCTGCAGGGGCACGGCTATGAGACCAACTCTTGTCCCTTAGTGCTTCAGGCCCAGCCAGGGGAGATGGTTGGCACCCACTGCACTCCCGTTCCCCTTCCTCAGTTCAGCTTTCAAGCCCGAGAGATCTGTGAATCCCCCAAGGGTTGGGAACGAGGGAGTCAACCCCTCCCCAGCGCCTCTGCAGGCCTGATCCTTGCACTGGGCAGCGACCCAACAGAAGCTGTGCGCGTGCACAGGGGTTCCTGCACGCGCGCTCACTCCTCAGGTTCCAGGTTCTAAAGCTGTGTCCTGGCAACAGGCCCCACATTGTGCTCTAGGCCTTCAGCCGTGACTTGGCAGCTGAAGGAGAGCACTGCGGGCTTAGTTTGTTAACCTCAGCATCTGGCCTTACCCGACTGCTCTATGGGCACCACCTTGAGCAGGCCGTGCCCCTCCCCCCATCCCCGGGCTCTGCGGGGTCCGCACCTGCCAGGAGGGCTGGTCCGCCCCCGGGCTCACTGTGGCCGCAGACATCTCTTGGAGCCCAGGGCTCGTCCGGCGGTCCACGCCCCGGGGTCCACTCACAGGCGGTCCTCCAAATACCCCGCAAGTTGGCAACCACGCTCAGTCCTAGCAGCTTGGAGAAGGTACTCCGGGATCCAGGCGACCCCGCGCTTTCTTCTGGGGCTTCTCACCTCCTCCTGTAGGTGGGGCTGCCGGCTGAAGTCAATGCTGTCAGATGCCGGATCACAGATGTCCTGCCGCTGCCGCTCCAAGTCCATCGTGGACACGGTCACCCCCTGTGTGCTGCAGGGGGTGATCACTGGGCTGCGGCCCTCAACACCCAGAAATGTCCATGATGTCTCCACAGCGGAGCAGGTGTGCAGAGACCACAGAAAGGGCGGCAAAGAGACTCCCAGAAAGGACCCTAAAGCCACTGAGGCTCCACAGGGGGCATTTAGGCCCCTGGGGGTCCACGGAGGCCTCTCTTCCTTTATGCCCAGGCCTGGGCCTCTGCTGAGAGCCGTCCCCCAGAAAGAGAGCTCAGAAGACCCATACAATAAGAAGTCCCCCAGCTCCCATAGGAGCTCTTATCCCACTCGAAATGCTATTACCAGTTCTTACAGTTCCACCAGGGGCTGCCACCCGGTGCAGAGGAAGAGGGGTCTGCCCACAAGTCAGGCCTCACGGCCCCCGAGGTCCCCCAAAAAAGTCTACCAAGAGAGCCCCTTGTGTCCTGCCGGAGTGCCTGCACTTCGCCAGAAGAACCAGCCGGAAAAGGATGCTGATACCACCACGGGGCAGAAGGCAGCGCACAGGAACTACTCATCCCCAGCTGACTGTTCCAGGCCCCGAAAACGCAAGTTTCCTCTGCTGCCACACAGGCGAGGGGAGCCTCTGAGGCTGCCATCACCCCCTGAGCCGGGGTTTCGAGTGACTGCAGAGGACCTGGACCGGGAAAAAAGAGCTGCTCTCCAGCGCATCCAAGATGCTCTTCGAGGGGACACAGAGGCCACCTGCAGCTGTGGCCCAACTAGCCCATCCAGTGCCTTGGCCCTGCCTGCTGCAGTGGCTGCTCCTCTGCCAGCCTCTGACTCCCAGGTCACCACCACGGACTGCTCCCGTTCTTCCCAGCCTCTCCTCTTGGGGTCTCACCCTGGCATCAGTGGGAGCAATGCTGCATCTACCCCGGCCCTCTCGAAGCCATCCAGGGACATCGCAGCCTCAGTCACAGCTCCCCCAGGGCTGCCTGCGCTGCCTGGAGGTAATGGCAACCCGGGATCCACTGCCCAGGCCCCACTCGGGGCTGTTGGTGGGCAGTGGCCTGGAGCCAGCACTCTTCAAAGCTCTCCCCCGCATGGACAGCCGGCAGCTCAGGCTCCAGACCCACTCCAGGCCCTGAGCACAGCAGTAGTCCAGCTGTCCTTGGGCAGTGGCACCCAGGCGGGTTATGTGGTTCCCTTACCCGCATCTGCCTCCCAGGGCACCCGTGCCAGTACCCAGCCAGGTTCGGTTACCTCCTCTGTACTCGCCACTGGCGCAGCTGCTGCCCCTGGCTTGACAGCTGCCCCCCAGATGCCTGGTGCTGTGTCCCATGCTGGGCCCAATAGCCAGCAGCCCCGGCCCCCAGGGGGCAGCACAATGACAGTCCCCATCAGCATGGGGCTTTTCGCAACACCCCCAGGTTTGGGGAGAGGAGATGATGTCACAGATCTGTGCTCCAGGTTTGGGGCTCTCTGCATCGCAGCAGCAACGAGCAGGGCCCCACGCGGCCCACAAGGCTCCAGGGCAAGATTGGGCCTGAACACAGGAGGCCGCCCACGCCAGAGCACCCTGTCGGGGACCACTGGAGCCAGCACGATGAACCAGCCTGTGTCGGGAGCCCCGAGTGCCCCTCCCTTCAGTCACATCCCCAGGCACCTGACCAAGCGGAGGACCACATCAGATGGCTGCAGCACTTCCAGCAAGGCTGCCTGCAGGGACGGGGGCGTCGTGGCCTCTCCTCCTACTGGTACCGCCTCCCTGGTCAGCACGGCCCACACCAGCCTTGCCACCAAGACCCCCTCATCCCCTGCCCAGCTATTGATTAAGTGCAAAAGGGCTGCACCGTACAACAAGCCATCTTCCTCCACATTACAGCCCACTGCTGCTGCCCCTGGCTTGAAAGCGGCCCCCCAGCTCCCTGGTGCTGTGTCCCACACGGGGCCCAACAGCCAGCACCCCGGCCCTCCAGCTGGAAGCACAATGCTGGCCCCCAGCAGCATGGGGCTTTCAGCAGCACCCCCAGGTTTGGGGAGAGGAGATGTCGCAGATCTGTGCTCCAGGTTTGGGGCTCTCTGTATCGCAGCAGCAACGAGCAGGGCCCCAAGTGGCCCACAGGGCTCCAGGGCAAGCCTTGGCCCGAACACAGGGGGCCGCCCACACCAGAGCACCCTGTCAGGCACCACTGGAGCCAGCACGACGATCCAGCCTGTGTCAGGAGCCCCGAGTGCCCCTCCCTTCAGTCACATCCCCAGGCACCTGACCAAGCAGAGGTCCACATCAGATGGCTACAGCACTTCCAGCAAGGCTGCCTGCGGGGACGGGGGCGTCGTGGCCTCTCCTCCTACCGGCACCGCCTCCCTGGTCAGCACGGCCCACACCAGCCTTGCCACCAAGACCCCCTCATCCCCTGCCCAGCGATTGATTAAGTGCAAAAGGGCTGCACCGTGCAACAAGCCATCTTCCTCCACATTACAGCCCACTGCTGCTGCCCCTGGCTTGAAAGCGGCCCCCCAGCTCCCTGGCGCTATGTCCCACACGGGGCCCAACAGCCAGCACCCCGGCCCTCCAGCTGGAAGCACAATGACGGCCCCCAGCAGCATGGGGCTTTCAGCAGCACCCCCAGGTTTGGGGAGAGGAGATGATGTCACAGATCTGTGCTCCAGGTTTGGGGCTCTCTGCATCGCAGCAGCAACGAGCAGGGCCCCAAGTGGCCCGCAGGGCTCCAGGGCAAGCCTGGGTCCGAACACAGGGGGCCACCCACGCCAGAGCACCCTGTCGGGGACCACTGGAGCCAGCACGACGAACCAGCCTGTGTCGGGAGCCCCGAGTGCCCGTCCCTTCAGTCACATCCCCAGGCACCTGACCAAGCAGAGGTCCACATCAGATGGCTGCAGCACTTCCAGCAAGGCTGCCTGCGGGGACGGGGGCGTCGTGGCCTCTCCTCCTACCGGCACCGCCTCCCTGGTCAGCACGGCCCACACCAGCCTTGCCACCAAGACCCCCTCATCCCCTGCCCAGCTATTGATTAAGTGCAAAAGGGCTGCACCGTGCAACCAGCCATCTTCCTCCACATTACAGCCCACTGCTGCTGCCCCTGGCTTGAAAGCGGCCCCCCAGCTGCCTGGCACCGTGTTCCATGCTGGGCCCAACAGCCAGCACCCCGGCCCTCCATCTGGCAGCGCAATGCCGGCCTCCATCAGCATGGGGCTTTCGGCAGCATCCCCAGGTTTGGGGAGAGGAGATGATGTCGCAGATCTGTGCTCCAGGTTTGGGGCTCTCTGCATCGCAGCAGCAACGAGCAGGGCCCCAAGTGGCCCACAGGGCTCCAGGGCAAGCCTGGGCCCGAACACAGGGGGCCGCCCACGCCAGAGCCCCCTGTCGGAGACCACTGGAGCCAGCACGACAAACCAACCTGTGTCGGGAGCCCCGAGTGCCCCTCCCTTCAGTCACATCCCCAGGCACCTGACCAAGCAGAGGTCCACATCAGATGGCTGCAGCACTTCCAGCAAGGCTGCCTGCGGGGACGGGGGCGTCGTGGCCTCTCCTCCTACCGGCACCGCCTCCCTGGTCAGCATGGCCCACACCAACCTTGCCACCAAGACCCCATCATCCCCTGCCTGCCCGAGAGGACGCAAAAGAGCTGCACCGAGCAATAAGCCATCTCCCTCCACAGCACAGCCCACTTTCTTGGGGCCCAAGAGGCAGAGGCTTGGCTGAGCCTATAGCTTCCTGGAGAAGTAGCCGGTGTTGCACTTCCTTCCAGGTGACACCGGTGCAAGAGTAGTGTGGAACGGAAGACACAAATCAAGCCTGGTACCGGAGCAAAACCGGGCTTCCATCCTGCCAGCCAACATGGGGAAAACTTCCCAATCCCTGACCCACCATTTTGAGGGAATGTGGGGGCCTGACGCCTCGTCTGTGATCCCAGGGGCCATGGGCCTTGGGATAGTACACGGAGATCCGTGTCCCTTTGGCCTCCAGTCCCACAGCTCCTGGGACTTCTGCCGCTGCCCACAGGTTTCCCCTCCCCTCTCCCCATGTTCTTCGCAGAACCTTTAGTGTTCATGTCATTAATTAAAGCCTGTTCTAGTTTCTCTGCATAGCTCTCCTGAGTCTCTTCTGTGGGTCAAGTGGGCAAAAGTTGGGAGCAGAATGGGTGCTGGCATGGGAAGCCCGACGCCATTGTTTCCAGGTTCCCGTGGCCCAGCAGAGCGGGTAGGGCAAGAAGGACGGACCCTTGAAGTGTAGGTTTTCCGTTTCGGGGATGGGCCTGGGAGAACACTGGCCTGGGGAGGGCAAAGTGGGGAGACTCAGCCTTGCCTATTGGAAGCGCTGCTCCTCTCCCACTGGGCACCCCATGGAATCTTCTTGCTTCACAGCCCTAGAACAATGTAAAGACACTCCTGGCCTACAGTATGGGTCTGGCATCAAAGGTTGTGGCTCAGGGCACAGGAGGACAGCTTTGCCTTGAGGGTATGACAGCTCCTTGAGCGCTGAGTGACATCCCACTTCACACAAGCACCAGGCCTCCCTCCGTGCATCTCTTCCCTCTGCCAGGCATTTGGGGGACCCTTACTGATGGCACTCAGGAGAAGAATGAGGAACAAACAAGTCACCTGGGAGAGGGAGGGAGCAGGGACGACAGCTGAAAGGACTGTCGCCCCAAAAAACTCCTCGGTCCCGTATTTATTAGATACAAGATCACAACCAACAAAGGAGGAGGTTATACATTAGTCATGGGTCTTGTAGGTCAACCAGAAGGAATGGGAGGCCTACGTTGACCATAGTCTTGTAGGTGAACAGAGTAGGTTGGCCTGGCCCAGCAGCATGGAATTTTTGGTTGAGCAAGGGCACATAAAGGGATTATTCTAATAGCAGGATTTAATGAGGCAGGGGAGACAATGGAAAAGGGAAACAGGTGATGTTCCACCCTGAGCGGCTGGGCTTCAATGACTTGTATCCTCTCCACTGGAGGCCTGCTGCTAGTACAGGTTTTCTCAAGGTCATCGTCAAGCATGCTTGCGTGACCAGTACAATTTCTCATTAGTGATATTTTAAGCAGCCTATCATTCTGAGGGATGGTTCCATTTCCCCCTTTTTGTTAATGTAGAAGCAGCAAAATCCGTTTTTCAAGTTCTTGAACCATTAGTCATCAGAAACATTTCCGTGAGCATCTGAGGACTAAGCGTAAAATGATTATAGCAATAAAAAGTGTCTTCATTCCACCTATAATGCCAAGACCAGTGTTTTGATCCAAGCAAAGGTGTTTACATCAGACAGAATATCATTTCGCACATTATTTGTGAGAAACTCACTCTTGAACTGATTGTAAGGATAGCAAGGAATGCCCTGAATAGAATCTCGAAGCTCTTTAATATCCACAGTTAAATTACCGCCATAATGACTAGTAATATGGTGAAATCTTGTTCCACAATATTTCTTATTCATTATAGGTGTAGGAGTAACACAGAAGGAAGAAACATTCTAATCACACAGAAGGTGGAGCCTTATATTTGGAAGATCTTCTCTCCTATACATATTATGGCTTCTTCTAAATCAGAGACTCTTTCATGAAATCTTTGATCTAGGACTGTTTGTTGATTCCAAGCCTTGCTAGCATTCTCGTGTCATTTTTGCACAAATTGTGTGGTTTTTACGGTCTGATGCAAGGCCAATCCCACAGTGGTAGCCGTAACAGTAATGGCTGTAATTCCTAGAATAGTTTGGTTGGAGGCACAGATGACAACCCGGATTTGTGACTCTTATCTGAAGTGTGTATTATGTGTGTGGTAGGGGGACAGTTTTGTGGGACTGAGCCCCTGCTCTCTCCATGTATCTACGTCCACACAGATAGTGTCAGATTGGAGTTACATGCACACTTAGCTGGTGTCAGAGAATTGTTGGTGAGTGGAACACCCCTTCCCACACACGTGGTGGAGTTGGGCACAGAACCCTTATGATTCCAAATATGAGAATGTCCAAAAACAAAACAAAAACCTCACCCTTTTTGCTAGTTTGGCTAAAACAGAAAGTCTAAAATCAAATCCTGGTTTACAAATAC
Source organism: Neogale vison (assembly GCF_020171115.1). NCBI lineage: Eukaryota > Metazoa > Chordata > Mammalia > Carnivora > Mustelidae > Neogale > Neogale vison. Next base: position 64,556,767 of record NC_058095.1, read on the forward strand.
ATGATGTTATGAGAAATGTTGTTTTATGAAGGTTTCATTTCACAGGTATGATTGATTACATTATTGACTATTGGCCATTGATCTTCATGTCCAGTTGTCTTCTCTCCCCAGAGGTCTGGCTGGTGGGCTCAAGGGTCCATGCCTCTAATCACAAGTTGACCCCACTGCCAACCAGCCCCAGTTCCTAGATGAGAGCCAAAAGCCACCTCATTAACATAACAAAAGAAACCTTTATTGCTATCCTCATTGGAAATTACAGAGGTTTTGTGCCTGAAATGGAGACACAGAACAAATAGTCCTGTTATATTTCTATTTCAGAGAGATAGAAAGCAAAAGAATAACCTAAAGAATTAAAAAAAAACTGGATCAGTGAATAAACTTGATGAATTTTTCTAAGTTTTCAATAACTTTCTTTTTGTAACATGCTTATAACATATTGAAATGTAAATATAATCTCATTTGGTTATCAGTGATA